>NW_028322259.1:2187500-2500000 GCF_059928025.1 Delphinapterus leucas
GACCCAATTTCATTCCTTTTTATGGCTTAGTAATATTCCATTTTATATATGTACCACATCTTTATGCATTCGTCTGTCTGTGGGCATTTAGGTTGCTTCCATTACCTGGATATTGTAAATAGTGATGCAATGAACATTGCGGTGAATGTCTCTTTTTGATTTATGGTTTTGTCTGGGTATATGCCCAGTAGTGGGATTGCTGTATCATATGGTAATTCTATTCTTAGTTTTATAAGAAACTCCATAATGTTCTCCACAGTGACTGTATCAATTTACATTCCCAACAATAGTGGAAGAGGGTTCCTTATCTCCACACCCTTTCCAGCATTTGTTGTTTGTAGATTTTCTGATGATGCCCATTCTAACAGGTGTGAGGTGATACACCATGGATGAGTCTATTTCGTTGAGCAAAGAGTAGGTCTTGTCTAGTACATATTTGGCTTATGGAACGGTATGTGTGCTAATTTCAATCTCTGGTTTTATACAGCACCCCAACTCAACTTTCCCCTTAAGCAAGCATAAGTTTTTATCTAAATGTGAGACTCTGTTCGGTTTTGGAATTCAGTTTATGTGTAGCCAAGTTTACACTCTCTCTATTAGTGATATCTTATGATAATTATCTTTCTCTGTGTGACCTATTTCTCTTAGAATCATCATACTTAAATCCACTCAATTTGCTGCTACAGGCCTGATGACATAGATTTCATTGCTGAGTGATATTCCGTTGTACGTAAGTAGCACAACTCCTTTATCCATTTTTTTCTTTCTGGGATATTTAATTTGTACTGGACTCAAGGTTCTTGTAAACACAGCAGCCCTAAATTTTGTGTTGGCTGTGTCTTGTTGATTTTAATTTTCCTAAGCTATAGGGCCAAAAGTGGAAGTGCCCTAGGCTCTGTAGCTTTGTTTTTCAGATGTTTCAGGATACACCATAAACATCTCCAGAGTGTCTGTTGGCAATTTACATCCCGCCCGTCAGCATAACAAGGCTCCCTGTTCTCCATGACCTGTCCTGCCTTTCTGGATTTTACACTTTTTTCAGATGGCCCTTTTGACTGGGGGGCAGTGAGACTTCATTGTAGTGCAGATTTCCTTTACATGCTTGCTTGGTTGGCCAAAAAGGGCGTATGCGTTTTTTCCTGAACATATTCAGGAAAAAACGCATACGCACTTTTTGGCCAAGTGCATCATTGTCGACATTCTGCCTATTTTCCTATGCTTTAAGTGCAATTCCAGTCTACCCCCTGAAATCGTTTTCCTGAAATTCTGCCTCACTTTCAAGTCCTCTTCGAAGACTTACTTCAGTACATTTTTGGACGATAGCTGTCATTCATAACTCTGTAGGTTTGTGAATTACACTGCCCCTGAGCTCCTTTCTTGAACTCGCTTTCTTGTGAGCTGGCCGCAAAACCGCAGGATTGCTTCAGGCCCTAATCTGTTTCCAGCTGGGCACGCTGAGCCTTCGGTTAATTCCTCTTTCTGGTAGGAAATGAGCGTTCCATTTGCCCGTGCAGACACCTACAGTTATCCTCTCATTGGTTCTCCCTATTCCTGTTCATCTTGCGCAGAAATTGCAAACTGTGCCACACAGGAGGTTAAAGGCACTGATTCTCCAAGTTGGGAGAGTGTTAGTAAACCGTCTGGAATGGTGAACCCGAGTACCAGGGGATGAAAACTGAGATGCATTTGAAAACGTTTCCCAATCACACGGTGGACCATACTCTGGGTTTCCCATGCATGTTTTAGCTGAAGGTAGAATCCCTGAAACCTGGAGAGTTGGGACCCATGGAATGGGTACCATGCAGTATGACTTCAAAGGGTCTGCGTTTGCTCACCGAACCTCACCAATGCTATCAGCCCAAAGTGTCCAGCCTTATGTCTCACCCAGCTCTTTGCGTAGATGTGGTAAATCCAGGTTGCATCGCAATCCGTGAATGAATTATTTAAGAATTGCTCTCTATTTCACTGTCATTGTGTTTTATTTTTGAAAATTGTTTTGATAATGGATTTATCGGATTTTCACTGCTGCGTTGAGGCCGCTGTACACACGCTTGATTTCCTTATGGAGACATATAAATCCATGGGTTTTAAGATTCTTACTTGTCAAGTATCTTCCCAGGCGTTGAATATGGGGTGTTGAGTGCATTTCGTTGAGCAAGGAGTAGGTCTTGTCTATTATATATTTGGCTTATGGAAAGGTATCTGTGCTAATTTCAATCTCTGGTTTTATGCAGCACCCCAACTCACCTTTCCCCATAAGCAAGCTTAAGTTTGTTTTCTCAATTCGAGACCCTGTTCTGTTTTTTAATTCAGTTCATGTGTAGTCAAGATTACATTCCGTGAATTAGTGATATCTTATGATGTTTCTTTTTCTGTGTGACTTATTTCTCGTAGAATCATCGTACCTGAATCCACTCATTATGCCGCCACGGGCCTGATGACGTAGATTTCCTTGCTGAGTGATATTCCATTGTACGTGCGTACCACAACTTCTTTATCCATTTTTTGCTTTCTCAGATATTTAATTTGTACCGTAGACGAGGTTCTTGTAAACAGAGCCATCCCAAACATTGCGGTGGCTGTGTGATTTTGATTTTAATTTCCCTAAGCTATAGGACCATAAGTGGAAGTGCCATAGGCTGTGTTGCTTTGTTTCCTACGTGTTTCAGGAAACACCATACACTTCTCCAGAGTGGCTGTTGGCAATTTACATCCCGCCCATCAGCATAACAAGGCTCCCTGTTCTCCATGACCTGTCCTGCCTTTCTGGATTTTACACTTTTTTCAGATGACCCTTTTGACCGAGGGGCAGTGAGACTTCATTGTAGTGCAGATTTCCTTTACACGCTTGCTTGGTTGGCCAAAAAGTGCGTATGCGTTTTTTCCTGAATATATTCAGGAAAAAACGCATACGCCCTTTTTGGCCAAGTGCATCATTGTCGACATTCTGCCTCTTTTCCTATGCTTTAAGTGCAATTCCAGTCTACCCCTGAAATCGTTTTTCTGAAATTCTGCCCTGCTTTCAAGTCCTCTTCGAAGACTTACTTCAGTACATTTTTGGATGATACCTGTCATTCCTAACTCTGCAGGTTTGTGAATTACAGTGCCCCTGAGCTCCTTTCTTCAACTCGCTTTCTTGAGAGCTGGCCGCAAAACCGCAGGATTGCTTCAGGTAGTAATCTGTTTCCGGCAGGGCACGCTGAGCCTTTGTTTAATTCCTCTTCCTGGTGGGAAATGAGCGTTCCATTTGCCCGTGCAGACACCTATAGCTAGTCTCTCATTGGTTCTCCCTATTCCTGTTCATCTTGCGCAGATATTGCAAACTGTGACAAACAGGAGGTTAAAGACACTGACTCTCCAATTGGGGATAGTGTTAGTAAAGCGTCTGGAACGGTGCACCCGAGTACCAGGGGACGAAACCTGAGATGCATTTGAAAACGTTTCCCAATCACACGGTGAACCATACTCTGGTTTTCCCATGCATGTTTTAGCTGAAGGAAGAATCCCTGAAACCTGGAGAGTTGGGATCCATGGAATGGGTACCATGCAGTATGACTTCAAAGGTTCTGCCTTTGCTCACCGAACATCACCAATGCTATCAGCCCGAAGTGTCCAGCCTTATGTTTCAACCAGCTCTCGGTGCAGATGTGGTAAATCCAGGTTGCATCACAAGCCCTGAATGAATTATTTAAGAATTGGTCTCTATTTCACTGTCATTGTGTTGTGTTTTTGAAATTTATTTTGATAATGGGATTTATCAGATTTACACTGCTTCGTTTAGTCCGCTGTACACATGCTTGATTTCCTTATGGAGACATATAAATCCATGGGTCTTAAGATTCTTACTTGTCAGGTATATTCCCAGGCGTTGAATATGGGGTGTTGAGTCCATTTCGTTGAACAAGGAGTAGGTCTTGTCTATTATATATTTGGCTTATGGAACGGTATCTGTGCTAATTTCAATCTCTGGTTTGATGCAGCACCCCAACTCACCTTTCCCCATAAGCAAGGATAAGTTGGTTTTCTAAATTTTAGACCCTGTTCTCTTTTGTAATTCAGTTCATGTGTAGCCACGTTTACCTTCCGTGTATTAGTGATATCTTATGATGTTTCTATTTCTGTGTGATTATTTCTCATAGAATCGTCGTTCCTGAATCCACTCATTATGCCGCCACAGGCCTGATGACGTAGATTGCATTGCTGAGTGATATTCCATTGTACGTACGTACCACAACTTCTTTATCCATTTTTTTCTTTCTCGGATATTTAACATGTACCGTAGACGAGGTTCTTGTAAACAGAGCCGACCCAAACATTGGGGTGGCTGTGTGTTTTTGATTTTAATTTCCCTAAGCTATAGGACCCTAAGTGGAAGTGCCATAGGCTGTGTTGCTTTGTTTCCTACGTGTTTCAGGAAACACCATACATTTCTCCAGAGTGGCTGTTGGCAATTTACATCCCGCCGATCAGCATAACAAGGCTCCCTGTTCTCCATGACCTGTCCTGCCTTCCTGGATTTTACAATTTTTTCAGATGGCCCTTTTGACCGGGGGGCAGTGAGACTTCATTGTAGTGCAGATTTCCTTTACACGCTTGCTTGGTTTGCAAAAAAGGGCGTATGGGTTTGTTTCTGAATATATTCAGGAAAAAACGCATACGCCCTTTTTGGCCAAGTGCATCATTGTCAACATTCTGCCTTTTTTCGTATGCTTTAAGTGCAATTCCAGTCTACCCCATGAAATCGTTTTCCTGAAATTCTGCCCCACTTTCAAGTCCTCTTCGAAGACTGACTTCAATACATTTTTGGACGATAGCTGTCATTCATAACTCTGCAGGTTTGTGAATTACAGTGCCCCTGAGCTCCTTTCTTCGACTCGCTTTCTTGTGAGCTGGCCGCAAAACCGCAGAATTGCTTCAGGCCCTCATCTGGTTCCGGCAGGGCACGCTGAGCATTTGGTTAATTCCTCTTCCTGATAGGAAATGAGCGTTCCATTTGCACGTGCAGACACCTACAGGTAGTCTCTCATTTGTTCTCCTTATTCCTGTTCATCTTGCGCAGAATTTGCAAACTGTGCCAAACAGGACGTTAAAGGCAATGACTCTCCAAGTGGGGAGAGTGTTAGAAAAGCGTCTGGAACGGTGAACTCGAGCACCAGGGAAAGAAACATGAGATGCATTTAAAAACGTTTCCCAATCACATGGTGGACCATGCTCTGGGTTTCCCATGCATGTTGCTGAAGGAAGAATCCCTTAAACCTGGAGAGTTGGGACCCATGGAATGGGTACCATGCAGTATGACTTCAAAGGGTCTGCGTTTGCTCACCGAACCTCACCAATGCTATCAGCCCGAAGTGTCCAGCCTTATGTCTCACCCAGCTCTGGGTGTAGATGTGGTAAATCCAGGTTGCATCACATGCCCTGAATGAATTATTTAAGAATTGCTCCCTATTTCACTGTCATTGTGTTTTGTTTTTGAAATTTATTTTGATAATGGGATTTATCGGATTTGCACTGCGGTGTTTAGGCCGCTGTACACACGCTTGATTTCCTTATGGAGACATATAAATCCATGGGTCTTAAGATTCTTACTTGTCAGGTATATTCCCAGGCGTTGAATATGGTGTGTTGAGTCCGTTTCGTTGAGCAAGGTGTAGGTCTTGTCTATTATATATTTGGCTTATGGAACGGTATCTGTGCTAATTTCAATCTCTGGTTTTATGCAGCACCCCAACTCACCTTTCCCCATAAGCAAGCATTAGTTGGTTTTCTAAATTTGAGACCCTGTTCTCTTTTGTAATTCAGTTCATGTGTAGCCAAGTTTACGTTCCGTGTATTAGTGATATCTTATGATGTTTCTTTTTCTGTGTGACTTATTTCTCGTAGAATCGTCGTACCTGAATCCACTCATTATGCCGCTAAGGGCCTGATGACGTAGATCTCATTGCTGAGTGATATTCCATTGTACGTACGTACCACAACTTCTTTATCCATTTTTTGATTTCTCGGATATTTAACTTGTACCGTAGACGAGGTTCTTGTAAAAAGAGCCGTCCCAAACTTTGGGGTGGCTGTGTGTTTTTTATTTTAATTTCCCTAAGCTATAGGACCATGAGTGGAAGTGCCATAGGCTGTGTTTCTTTGTTTCCTACGTGTTTCAGGAAACACCATACACTTCTCTAGAGTGGCTGTTGGCAATTTACATCCCGCCCATCAGCATAACAAGGCTCCCTGTTCTCCATGACCTGTCCTGCCTTTCTGGATTTTACACTTTTTTCAGATGGCCCTTTTGACCGGGGGGCAGTGAGACTTCAATGTAGTGCAGATTTCTTTACACGCTTGCTTGGTTGGCCAAAAAGGGCGTATGCATTTTTTCCTGAATATATTCATGAAAAAAAGCAAACGCCCTTTTTGGCCAAGTGCATCATTGTGGACATTCTGCCTCTTTTCCCATGCTTTAAGTGCAATTCCAGTCTACCCCACGAAATCGTTTTCCTGAAATTCTTCCCCGCTTTCAAGTCCTCTTCGAAGACTTACTTCAATACATTTTTGGACGATAGCTGTCATTCATAACTCTGCAGGTTTGTGAATTACAGTGCCCCTGGGCTCCTTTCTTCAACTCGCTATCTTGTGAGCTGGCCGCAAAACCGCAGGATTGCTTCAGGCCCTAATCTGGTTCCCGCAGGGCACGCTGAGCCTTTGGTTAATTCCTCTTCCTGGTGGGAAATGAGCGTTCCATTTGCCCGTGCAGACACCTATAGCAAGTCTCTCATTGGTTCTCCCTATTCCTGTTCATCTTGCGCAGATATTGCAAACTGTGACAAACAGGAGGTTAAAGACACTGACTCTCCAATTGGGGATAGTGTTAGTAAAGCGTCTGGAACGGTGCACCCGAGTACCAGGGGACGAAACCTGAGATGCATTTGAAAACGTTTCCCAATCACACGGTGGACCATACTCTGGTTTTCCCATGCATGTTTTAGCTGAAGGAAGAATCCCTGAAACCTGGAGAGTTGGGATCCATGGAATGGGTACCATGCAGTATGACTTCAAAGGTTCTGCCTTTGCTCACCGAACATCACCAATGCTATCAGCCCGAAGTGTCCAGCCTTATGTTTCAACCAGCTCTCGGTGCAGATGTGGTAAATCCAGGTTGCATCACAAGCCCTGAATGAATTATTTAAGAATTGGTCTCTATTTCACTGTCATTGTGTTTTGTTTTTGAAATTTATTTTGATAATGGGATTTATCGGATTTTCACTGCTGCGTTTACGCCACTGTACACACGCTTGACTTCCTTATGGAGACATATAAATCCATGGGTCTTAAGATTCTTACTTGTCAGGTATATTCCCAGACGTTGAATATGGGGTGTTGAGTCCATTTCGTTGAGCAAGGAGTAGGTCTTGTCTATTACATATTTGGCTTATGGAACGGTATCTGTGCTAATTTCAATCTCTGGTTTGATGCAGCACCCCAACTCACCTTTCCCCATAAGCAAGCATAAGTGGGTTTTCTAAATTTGAGACCCTGTTCTGTTTTGTAATTCAGTTCATGTGTAGCCAAGTTTACGTTCCGTGTATTAGTGACATCTTATGATCTTTCTTTTTCTGTTTGACTTATTTCTCGTAGAATCGTCGTACCTGAATCCACTCATTATGCCGCTACGGGCCTGATGACGTAGATCTCATTGCTGAGTGATATTCCATTGTACGTACGTACCACAACTTCTTTATCCATTTTTTGATTTCTCGGATATTTAACTTGTACCGTAGACGAGGTTCTTGTAAACAGAGCCGTCCCAAACTTTGGGGTGGCTGTGTGTTTTTGATTTTAATTTCCCTAAGCTCTAGGACCCTAAGTGGGAGTGCCATAGGCTGTGTTGCTTTGTTTCCTACGTGTTTCAGGAAACACCATACACTTCTCCAGAGTGGCTGTTGGCAATTTACATCCCGCCCCTCAGCATAACAAGGCTCCCTGTTCTCCATGACCTGTCCTGCCTTACTGGATTTTACACTTGTTTCAGATGGCCCTTTTGACCGGGGAGCAGTGCGACTTCATTGTAGTGCAGATTTCCTTTACACGCTTGCTTGGTTGGCCAAAAAGGGCGTATGCGTTTTTTCCTGAATATATTCAGGAAAAAACGCATACGCCCTTTTTGGAAAAGTGCATCATTTTCGACATTCTGCCTCTTTTCCTATGCTTTAAGTGCAATTCCAGTCTACCCCCAGAAATCGTTTTCCTGAAATTCTGTCCCGCTTTCAAGTCCTCTTCGAAGACTTACTTCAATAAATTTTTGGACGATAGCTGTCCTTCATAACTCTGCAGGTTTGTGAATTACAGTGCCCCTGAGCTCCTTTCTTCAACTCGCTTTCTTGTGAGCTGGCCGCAAAACAGCAGGATTGCTTCAGGCCCTAATCTGTTTCCGGCAGGGCACGCTGAGCCTTTGGTTAATTCCTCTTTCTGGTGGGAAATGAGCGTTCCATTTGCCCGTGCAGACACCTACAGCTAGTCTCTCATTGTTTCTCCCTATTCCTGTTCATCTTGCGCAGAATTTGCAAACTGTGACAAACAGGAGGTTAAAGGCACTGACTCTCCAAGTGGGGAGAGTGTTAGTAAAGCATCTGGAATGGTGAACCCGAGTAAAAGGGGAAGAAACCTGAGATGCATTTGAAAACGTTTCCCAGTCACACGGTGGACCATACTCTAGGTTTCCCATGCATGTTTTAGGTGAAGGAAGAATCCCTTAAACCTGGAGAGTTGGGACCCATGGAGTGGGTACCATGCAGTATGACTTCAAAGGGTCTGCGCTTGCTCACCGAACCTCACCAATGCTATCAGCCCGAAGTGTCCAGCCTTATGTCTCACCCAGCTCTGGGTGTAGATGTGGTAAATCCAGGATGCATCACAAGCCCTGAATGAATTATATAAGAATTGCTCTCTATTTCACTGTCATTGTGTTGTGTTTTTGAAATTTATTTTGATAATGGGATTTATCAGATTTACACTGCTTCGTTTAGTCCGCTGTACACATGCTTGATTTCCTTATGGAGACATATAAATCCATGGGTCTTAAGATTCTTACTTGTCAGGTATATTCCCAGGCGTTGAATATGGGGTGTTGAGTCCATTTCGTTGAACAAGGAGTAGGTCTTGTCTATTATATATTTGGCTTATGGAACGGTATCTGTGCTAATTTCAATCTCTGGTTTGATGCAGCACCCCAACTCACCTTTCCCCATAAGCAAGGATAAGTTGGTTTTCTAAATTTTAGACCCTGTTCTCTTTTGTAATTCAGTTCATGTGTAGCCACGTTTACCTTCCGTGTATTAGTGATATCTTATGATGTTTCTATTTCTGTGTGATTATTTCTCATAGAATCGTCGTTCCTGAATCCACTCATTATGCCGCCACAGGCCTGATGACGTAGATTGCATTGCTGAGTGATATTCCATTGTACGTACGTACCACAACTTCTTTATCCATTTTTTTCTTTCTCGGATATTTAACATGTACCGTAGACGAGGTTCTTGTAAACAGAGCCGACCCAAACATTGGGGTGGCTGTGTGTTTTTGATTTTAATTTCCCTAAGCTATAGGACCCTAAGTGGAAGTGCCATAGGCTGTGTTGCTTTGTTTCCTACGTGTTTCAGGAAACACCATACATTTCTCCAGAGTGGCTGTTGGCAATTTACATCCCGCCGATCAGCATAACAAGGCTCCCTGTTCTCCATGACCTGTCCTGCCTTCCTGGATTTTACAATTTTTTCAGATGGCCCTTTTGACCGGGGGGCAGTGAGACTTCATTGTAGTGCAGATTTCCTTTACACGCTTGCTTGGTTTGCAAAAAAGGGCGTATGGGTTTGTTTCTGAATATATTCAGGAAAAAACGCATACGCCCTTTTTGGCCAAGTGCATCATTGTCAACATTCTGCCTTTTTTCGTATGCTTTAAGTGCAATTCCAGTCTACCCCATGAAATCGTTTTCCTGAAATTCTGCCCCACTTTCAAGTCCTCTTCGAAGACTGACTTCAATACATTTTTGGACGATAGCTGTCATTCATAACTCTGCAGGTTTGTGAATTACAGTGCCCCTGAGCTCCTTTCTTCGACTCGCTTTCTTGTGAGCTGGCCGCAAAACCGCAGAATTGCTTCAGGCCCTCATCTGGTTCCGGCAGGGCACGCTGAGCATTTGGTTAATTCCTCTTCCTGATAGGAAATGAGCGTTCCATTTGCACGTGCAGACACCTACAGGTAGTCTCTCATTTGTTCTCCTTATTCCTGTTCATCTTGCGCAGAATTTGCAAACTGTGCCAAACAGGACGTTAAAGGCAATGACTCTCCAAGTGGGGAGAGTGTTAGAAAAGCGTCTGGAACGGTGAACTCGAGCACCAGGGAACGAAACATGAGATGCATTTAAAAACGTTTCCCAATCACATGGTGGACCATGCTCTGGGTTTCCCATGCATGTTGCTGAAGGAAGAATCCCTTAAACCTGGAGAGTTGGGACCCATGGAATGGGTACCATGCAGTATGACTTCAAAGGGTCTGCGTTTGCTCACCGAACCTCACCAATGCTATCAGCCCGAAGTGTCCAGCCTTATGTCTCACCCAGCTCTGGGTGTAGATGTGGTAAATCCAGGTTGCATCACATGCCCTGAATGAATTATTTAAGAATTGCTCCCTATTTCACTGTCATTGTGTTTTGTTTTTGAAATTTATTTTGATAATGGGATTTATCGGATTTGCACTGCGGTGTTTAGGCCGCTGTACACACGCTTGATTTCCTTATGGAGACATATAAATCCATGGGTCTTAAGATTCTTACTTGTCAGGTATATTCCCAGGCGTTGAATATGGTGTGTTGAGTCCGTTTCGTTGAGCAAGGTGTAGGTCTTGTCTATTATATATTTGGCTTATGGAACGGTATCTGTGCTAATTTCAATCTCTGGTTTTATGCAGCACCCCAACTCACCTTTCCCCATAAGCAAGCATTAGTTGGTTTTCTAAATTTGAGACCCTGTTCTCTTTTGTAATTCAGTTCATGTGTAGCCAAGTTTACGTTCCGTGTATTAGTGATATCTTATGATGTTTCTTTTTCTGTGTGACTTATTTCTCGTAGAATCGTCGTACCTGAATCCACTCATTATGCCGCTAAGGGCCTGATGACGTAGATCTCATTGCTGAGTGATATTCCATTGTACGTACGTACCACAACTTCTTTATCCATTTTTTGATTTCTCGGATATTTAACTTGTACCGTAGACGAGGTTCTTGTAAAAAGAGCCGTCCCAAACTTTGGGGTGGCTGTGTGTTTTTTATTTTAATTTCCCTAAGCTATAGGACCATGAGTGGAAGTGCCATAGGCTGTGTTTCTTTGTTTCCTACGTGTTTCAGGAAACACCATACACTTCTCTAGAGTGGCTGTTGGCAATTTACATCCCGCCCATCAGCATAACAAGGCTCCCTGTTCTCCATGACCTGTCCTGCCTTTCTGGATTTTACACTTTTTTCAGATGGCCCTTTTGACCGGGGGGCAGTGAGACTTCAATGTAGTGCAGATTTCTTTACACGCTTGCTTGGTTGGCCAAAAAGGGCGTATGCATTTTTTCCTGAATATATTCATGAAAAAAAGCAAACGCCCTTTTTGGCCAAGTGCATCATTGTGGACATTCTGCCTCTTTTCCCATGCTTTAAGTGCAATTCCAGTCTACCCCACGAAATCGTTTTCCTGAAATTCTTCCCCGCTTTCAAGTCCTCTTCGAAGACTTACTTCAATACATTTTTGGACGATAGCTGTCATTCATAACTCTGCAGGTTTGTGAATTACAGTGCCCCTGGGCTCCTTTCTTCAACTCGCTATCTTGTGAGCTGGCCGCAAAACCGCAGGATTGCTTCAGGCCCTAATCTGGTTCCCGCAGGGCACGCTGAGCCTTTGGTTAATTCCTCTTCCTGGTGGGAAATGAGCGTTCCATTTGCCCGTGCAGACACCTATAGCAAGTCTCTCATTGGTTCTCCCTATTCCTGTTCATCTTGCGCAGATATTGCAAACTGTGACAAACAGGAGGTTAAAGACACTGACTCTCCAATTGGGGATAGTGTTAGTAAAGCGTCTGGAACGGTGCACCCGAGTACCAGGGGACGAAACCTGAGATGCATTTGAAAACGTTTCCCAATCACACGGTGGACCATACTCTGGTTTTCCCATGCATGTTTTAGCTGAAGGAAGAATCCCTGAAACCTGGAGAGTTGGGATCCATGGAATGGGTACCATGCAGTATGACTTCAAAGGTTCTGCCTTTGCTCACCGAACATCACCAATGCTATCAGCCCGAAGTGTCCAGCCTTATGTTTCAACCAGCTCTCGGTGCAGATGTGGTAAATCCAGGTTGCATCACAAGCCCTGAATGAATTATTTAAGAATTGGTCTCTATTTCACTGTCATTGTGTTTTGTTTTTGAAATTTATTTTGATAATGGGATTTATCGGATTTTCACTGCTGCGTTTACGCCACTGTACACACGCTTGACTTCCTTATGGAGACATATAAATCCATGGGTCTTAAGATTCTTACTTGTCAGGTATATTCCCAGACGTTGAATATGGGGTGTTGAGTCCATTTCGTTGAGCAAGGAGTAGGTCTTGTCTATTACATATTTGGCTTATGGAACGGTATCTGTGCTAATTTCAATCTCTGGTTTGATGCAGCACCCCAACTCACCTTTCCCCATAAGCAAGCATAAGTGGGTTTTCTAAATTTGAGACCCTGTTCTGTTTTGTAATTCAGTTCATGTGTAGCCAAGTTTACGTTCCGTGTATTAGTGACATCTTATGATCTTTCTTTTTCTGTTTGACTTATTTCTCGTAGAATCGTCGTACCTGAATCCACTCATTATGCCGCTACGGGCCTGATGACGTAGATCTCATTGCTGAGTGATATTCCATTGTACGTACGTACCACAACTTCTTTATCCATTTTTTGATTTCTCGGATATTTAACTTGTACCGTAGACGAGGTTCTTGTAAACAGAGCCGTCCCAAACTTTGGGGTGGCTGTGTGTTTTTGATTTTAATTTCCCTAAGCTCTAGGACCCTAAGTGGGAGTGCCATAGGCTGTGTTGCTTTGTTTCCTACGTGTTTCAGGAAACACCATACACTTCTCCAGAGTGGCTGTTGGCAATTTACATCCCGCCCCTCAGCATAACAAGGCTCCCTGTTCTCCATGACCTGTCCTGCCTTACTGGATTTTACACTTGTTTCAGATGGCCCTTTTGACCGGGGAGCAGTGCGACTTCATTGTAGTGCAGATTTCCTTTACACGCTTGCTTGGTTGGCCAAAAAGGGCGTATGCGTTTTTTCCTGAATATATTCAGGAAAAAACGCATACGCCCTTTTTGGAAAAGTGCATCATTTTCGACATTCTGCCTCTTTTCCTATGCTTTAAGTGCAATTCCAGTCTACCCCCAGAAATCGTTTTCCTGAAATTCTGTCCCGCTTTCAAGTCCTCTTCGAAGACTTACTTCAATAAATTTTTGGACGATAGCTGTCCTTCATAACTCTGCAGGTTTGTGAATTACAGTGCCCCTGAGCTCCTTTCTTCAACTCGCTTTCTTGTGAGCTGGCCGCAAAACAGCAGGATTGCTTCAGGCCCTAATCTGTTTCCGGCAGGGCACGCTGAGCCTTTGGTTAATTCCTCTTTCTGGTGGGAAATGAGCGTTCCATTTGCCCGTGCAGACACCTACAGCTAGTCTCTCATTGTTTCTCCCTATTCCTGTTCATCTTGCGCAGAATTTGCAAACTGTGACAAACAGGAGGTTAAAGGCACTGACTCTCCAAGTGGGGAGAGTGTTAGTAAAGCATCTGGAATGGTGAACCCGAGTAAAAGGGGAAGAAACCTGAGATGCATTTGAAAACGTTTCCCAGTCACACGGTGGACCATACTCTAGGTTTCCCATGCATGTTTTAGGTGAAGGAAGAATCCCTTAAACCTGGAGAGTTGGGACCCATGGAGTGGGTACCATGCAGTATGACTTCAAAGGGTCTGCGCTTGCTCACCGAACCTCACCAATGCTATCAGCCCGAAGTGTCCAGCCTTATGTCTCACCCAGCTCTGGGTGTAGATGTGGTAAATCCAGGATGCATCACAAGCCCTGAATGAATTATATAAGAATTGCTCTCTATTTCACTGTCATTGTGTTGTGTTTTTGAAATTTATTTTGATAATGGGATTTATCAGATTTACACTGCTTCGTTTAGTCCGCTGTACACATGCTTGATTTCCTTATGGAGACATATAAATCCATGGGTCTTAAGATTCTTACTTGTCAGGTATATTCCCAGGCGTTGAATATGGGGTGTTGAGTCCATTTCGTTGAACAAGGAGTAGGTCTTGTCTATTATATATTTGGCTTATGGAACGGTATCTGTGCTAATTTCAATCTCTGGTTTGATGCAGCACCCCAACTCACCTTTCCCCATAAGCAAGGATAAGTTGGTTTTCTAAATTTTAGACCCTGTTCTCTTTTGTAATTCAGTTCATGTGTAGCCACGTTTACCTTCCGTGTATTAGTGATATCTTATGATGTTTCTATTTCTGTGTGATTATTTCTCATAGAATCGTCGTTCCTGAATCCACTCATTATGCCGCCACAGGCCTGATGACGTAGATTGCATTGCTGAGTGATATTCCATTGTACGTACGTACCACAACTTCTTTATCCATTTTTTTCTTTCTCGGATATTTAACATGTACCGTAGACGAGGTTCTTGTAAACAGAGCCGACCCAAACATTGGGGTGGCTGTGTGTTTTTGATTTTAATTTCCCTAAGCTATAGGACCCTAAGTGGAAGTGCCATAGGCTGTGTTGCTTTGTTTCCTACGTGTTTCAGGAAACACCATACATTTCTCCAGAGTGGCTGTTGGCAATTTACATCCCGCCGATCAGCATAACAAGGCTCCCTGTTCTCCATGACCTGTCCTGCCTTCCTGGATTTTACAATTTTTTCAGATGGCCCTTTTGACCGGGGGGCAGTGAGACTTCATTGTAGTGCAGATTTCCTTTACACGCTTGCTTGGTTTGCAAAAAAGGGCGTATGGGTTTGTTTCTGAATATATTCAGGAAAAAACGCATACGCCCTTTTTGGCCAAGTGCATCATTGTCAACATTCTGCCTTTTTTCGTATGCTTTAAGTGCAATTCCAGTCTACCCCATGAAATCGTTTTCCTGAAATTCTGCCCCACTTTCAAGTCCTCTTCGAAGACTGACTTCAATACATTTTTGGACGATAGCTGTCATTCATAACTCTGCAGGTTTGTGAATTACAGTGCCCCTGAGCTCCTTTCTTCGACTCGCTTTCTTGTGAGCTGGCCGCAAAACCGCAGAATTGCTTCAGGCCCTCATCTGGTTCCGGCAGGGCACGCTGAGCATTTGGTTAATTCCTCTTCCTGATAGGAAATGAGCGTTCCATTTGCACGTGCAGACACCTACAGGTAGTCTCTCATTTGTTCTCCTTATTCCTGTTCATCTTGCGCAGAATTTGCAAACTGTGCCAAACAGGACGTTAAAGGCAATGACTCTCCAAGTGGGGAGAGTGTTAGTAAAGCGTCTGGAACGGTGAACTCGAGCACCAGGGAACGAAACCTGAGATGCATTTAAAAACGTTTCCCAATCACATGGTGGACCATGCTCTGGGTTTCCCATGCATGTTGCTGAAGGAAGAATCCCTTAAACCTGGAGAGTTGGGACCCATGGAATGGGTACCATGCAGTATGACTTCAAAGGGTCTGCGTTTGCTCACCGAACCTCACCAATGCTATCAGCCCGAAGTGTCCAGCCTTATGTCTCACCCAGCTCTGGGTGTAGATGTGGTAAATCCAGGTTGCATCACATGCCCTGAATGAATTATTTAAGAATTGCTCCCTATTTCACTGTCATTGTGTTTTGTTTTTGAAATTTATTTTGATAATGGGATTTATCGGATTTGCACTGCGGTGTTTAGGCCGCTGTACACACGCTTGATTTCCTTATGGAGACATATAAATCCATGGGTCTTAAGATTCTTACTTGTCAGGTATATTCCCAGGCGTTGAATATGGTGTGTTGAGTCCGTTTCGTTGAGCAAGGTGTAGGTCTTGTCTATTATATATTTGGCTTATGGAACGGTATCTGTGCTAATTTCAATCTCTGGTTTTATGCAGCACCCCAACTCACCTTTCCCCATAAGCAAGCATTAGTTGGTTTTCTAAATTTGAGACCCTGTTCTCTTTTGTAATTCAGTTCATGTGTAGCCAAGTTTACGTTCCGTGTATTAGTGATATCTTATGATGTTTCTTTTTCTGTGTGACTTATTTCTCGTAGAATCGTCGTACCTGAATCCACTCATTATGCCGCTAAGGGCCTGATGACGTAGATCTCATTGCTGAGTGATATTCCATTGTACGTACGTACCACAACTTCTTTATCCATTTTTTGATTTCTCGGATATTTAACTTGTACCGTAGACGAGGTTCTTGTAAAAAGAGCCGTCCCAAACTTTGGGGTGGCTGTGTGTTTTTTCTTTTAATTTCCCTAAGCTATAGGACCATGAGTGGAAGTGCCATAGGCTGTGTTTCTTTGTTTCCTACGTGTTTCAGGAAACACCATACACTTCTCTAGAGTGGCTGTTGGCAATTTACATCCCGCCCATCAGCATAACAAGGCTCCCTGTTCTCCATGACCTGTCCTGCCTTTCTGGATTTTACACTTTTTTCAGATGGCCCTTTTGACCGGGGGGCAGTGAGACTTCAATGTAGTGCAGATTTCTTTACACGCTTGCTTGGTTGGCCAAAAAGGGCGTATGCATTTTTTCCTGAATATATTCATGAAAAAAAGCAAACGCCCTTTTTGGCCAAGTGCATCATTGTGGACATTCTGCCTCTTTTCCCATGCTTTAAGTGCAATTCCAGTCTACCCCACGAAATCGTTTTCCTGAAATTCTTCCCCGCTTTCAAGTCCTCTTCGAAGACTTACTTCAATACATTTTTGGACGATAGCTGTCATTCATAACTCTGCAGGTTTGTGAATTACAGTGCCCCTGGGCTCCTTTCTTCAACTCGCTATCTTGTGAGCTGGCCGCAAAACCGCAGGATTGCTTCAGGCCCTAATCTGGTTCCCGCAGGGCACGCTGAGCCTTTGGTTAATTCCTCTTCCTGGTGGGAAATGAGCGTTCCATTTGCCCGTGCAGACACCTATAGCAAGTCTCTCATTGGTTCTCCCTATTCCTGTTCATCTTGCGCAGATATTGCAAACTGTGACAAACAGGAGGTTAAAGACACTGACTCTCCAATTGGGGATAGTGTTAGTAAAGCGTCTGGAACGGTGCACCCGAGTACCAGGGGACGAAACCTGAGATGCATTTGAAAACGTTTCCCAATCACACGGTGGACCATACTCTGGTTTTCCCATGCATGTTTTAGCTGAAGGAAGAATCCCTGAAACCTGGAGAGTTGGGATCCATGGAATGGGTACCATGCAGTATGACTTCAAAGGTTCTGCCTTTGCTCACCGAACATCACCAATGCTATCAGCCCGAAGTGTCCAGCCTTATGTTTCAACCAGCTCTCGGTGCAGATGTGGTAAATCCAGGTTGCATCACAAGCCCTGAATGAATTATTTAAGAATTGGTCTCTATTTCACTGTCATTGTGTTTTGTTTTTGAAATTTATTTTGATAATGGGATTTATCGGATTTTCACTGCTGCGTTTACGCCACTGTACACACGCTTGACTTCCTTATGGAGACATATAAATCCATGGGTCTTAAGATTCTTACTTGTCAGGTATATTCCCAGACGTTGAATATGGGGTGTTGAGTCCATTTCGTTGAGCAAGGAGTAGGTCTTGTCTATTACATATTTGGCTTATGGAACGGTATCTGTGCTAATTTCAATCTCTGGTTTGATGCAGCACCCCAACTCACCTTTCCCCATAAGCAAGCATAAGTGGGTTTTCTAAATTTGAGACCCTGTTCTGTTTTGTAATTCAGTTCATGTGTAGCCAAGTTTACGTTCCGTGTATTAGTGACATCTTATGATCTTTCTTTTTCTGTTTGACTTATTTCTCGTAGAATCGTCGTACCTGAATCCACTCATTATGCCGCTACGGGCCTGATGACGTAGATCTCATTGCTGAGTGATATTCCATTGTACGTACGTACCACAACTTCTTTATCCATTTTTTGATTTCTCGGATATTTAACTTGTACCGTAGACGAGGTTCTTGTAAACAGAGCCGTCCCAAACTTTGGGGTGGCTGTGTGTTTTTGATTTTAATTTCCCTAAGCTCTAGGACCCTAAGTGGGAGTGCCATAGGCTGTGTTGCTTTGTTTCCTACGTGTTTCAGGAAACACCATACACTTCTCCAGAGTGGCTGTTGGCAATTTACATCCCGCCCCTCAGCATAACAAGGCTCCCTGTTCTCCATGACCTGTCCTGCCTTACTGGATTTTACACTTGTTTCAGATGGCCCTTTTGACCGGGGAGCAGTGCGACTTCATTGTAGTGCAGATTTCCTTTACACGCTTGCTTGGTTGGCCAAAAAGGGCGTATGCGTTTTTTCCTGAATATATTCAGGAAAAAACGCATACGCCCTTTTTGGAAAAGTGCATCATTTTCGACATTCTGCCTCTTTTCCTATGCTTTAAGTGCAATTCCAGTCTACCCCCAGAAATCGTTTTCCTGAAATTCTGTCCCGCTTTCAAGTCCTCTTCGAAGACTTACTTCAATAAATTTTTGGACGATAGCTGTCCTTCATAACTCTGCAGGTTTGTGAATTACAGTGCCCCTGAGCTCCTTTCTTCAACTCGCTTTCTTGTGAGCTGGCCGCAAAACAGCAGGATTGCTTCAGGCCCTAATCTGTTTCCGGCAGGGCACGCTGAGCCTTTGGTTAATTCCTCTTTCTGGTGGGAAATGAGCGTTCCATTTGCCCGTGCAGACACCTACAGCTAGTCTCTCATTGTTTCTCCCTATTCCTGTTCATCTTGCGCAGAATTTGCAAACTGTGACAAACAGGAGGTTAAAGGCACTGACTCTCCAAGTGGGGAGAGTGTTAGTAAAGCATCTGGAATGGTGAACCCGAGTAAAAGGGGAAGAAACCTGAGATGCATTTGAAAACGTTTCCCAGTCACACGGTGGACCATACTCTAGGTTTCCCATGCATGTTTTAGGTGAAGGAAGAATCCCTTAAACCTGGAGAGTTGGGACCCATGGAGTGGGTACCATGCAGTATGACTTCAAAGGGTCTGCGCTTGCTCACCGAACCTCACCAATGCTATCAGCCCGAAGTGTCCAGCCTTATGTCTCACCCAGCTCTGGGTGTAGATGTGGTAAATCCAGGATGCATCACAAGCCCTGAATGAATTATATAAGAATTGCTCTCTATTTCACTGTCATTGTGTTGTGTTTTTGAAATTTATTTTGATAATGGGATTTATCAGATTTACACTGCTTCGTTTAGGCCGCTGTACACATGCTTGATTTCCTTATGGAGACATATAAATCCATGGGTCTTAAGATTCTTACTTGTCAGGTATATTCCCAGGCGTTGAATATGGGGTGTTGAGTCCATTTCGTTGAACAAGGAGTAGGTCTTGTCTATTATATATTTGGCTTATGGAACGGTATCTGTGCTAATTTCAATCTCTGGTTTGATGCAGCACCCCAACTCACCTTTCCCCATAAGCAAGGATAAGTTGGTTTTCTAAATTTTAGACCCTGTTCTCTTTTGTAATTCAGTTCATGTGTAGCCACGTTTACCTTCCGTGTATTAGTGATATCTTATGATGTTTCTATTTCTGTGTGATTATTTCTCATAGAATCGTCGTTCCTGAATCCACTCATTATGCCGCCACAGGCCTGATGACGTAGATTGCATTGCTGAGTGATATTCCATTGTACGTACGTACCACAACTTCTTTATCCATTTTTTTCTTTCTCGGATATTTAACATGTACCGTAGACGAGGTTCTTGTAAACAGAGCCGACCCAAACATTGGGGTGGCTGTGTGTTTTTGATTTTAATTTCCCTAAGCTATAGGACCCTAAGTGGAAGTGCCATAGGCTGTGTTGCTTTGTTTCCTACGTGTTTCAGGAAACACCATACATTTCTCCAGAGTGGCTGTTGGCAATTTACATCCCGCCGATCAGCATAACAAGGCTCCCTGTTCTCCATGACCTGTCCTGCCTTCCTGGATTTTACAATTTTTTCAGATGGCCCTTTTGACCGGGGGGCAGTGAGACTTCATTGTAGTGCAGATTTCCTTTACACGCTTGCTTGGTTTGCAAAAAAGGGCGTATGGGTTTGTTTCTGAATATATTCAGGAAAAAACGCATACGCCCTTTTTGGCCAAGTGCATCATTGTCAACATTCTGCCTTTTTTCGTATGCTTTAAGTGCAATTCCAGTCTACCCCATGAAATCGTTTTCCTGAAATTCTGCCCCACTTTCAAGTCCTCTTCGAAGACTGACTTCAATACATTTTTGGACGATAGCTGTCATTCATAACTCTGCAGGTTTGTGAATTACAGTGCCCCTGAGCTCCTTTCTTCGACTCGCTTTCTTGTGAGCTGGCCGCAAAACCGCAGAATTGCTTCAGGCCCTCATCTGGTTCCGGCAGGGCACGCTGAGCATTTGGTTAATTCCTCTTCCTGATAGGAAATGAGCGTTCCATTTGCACGTGCAGACACCTACAGGTAGTCTCTCATTTGTTCTCCTTATTCCTGTTCATCTTGCGCAGAATTTGCAAACTGTGCCAAACAGGACGTTAAAGGCAATGACTCTCCAAGTGGGGAGAGTGTTAGAAAAGCGTCTGGAACGGTGAACTCGAGCACCAGGGAACGAAACATGAGATGCATTTAAAAACGTTTCCCAATCACATGGTGGACCATGCTCTGGGTTTCCCATGCATGTTGCTGAAGGAAGAATCCCTTAAACCTGGAGAGTTGGGACCCATGGAATGGGTACCATGCAGTATGACTTCAAAGGGTCTGCGTTTGCTCACCGAACCTCACCAATGCTATCAGCCCGAAGTGTCCAGCCTTATGTCTCACCCAGCTCTGGGTGTAGATGTGGTAAATCCAGGTTGCATCACATGCCCTGAATGAATTATTTAAGAATTGCTCCCTATTTCACTGTCATTGTGTTTTGTTTTTGAAATTTATTTTGATAATGGGATTTATCGGATTTGCACTGCGGTGTTTAGGCCGCTGTACACACGCTTGATTTCCTTATGGAGACATATAAATCCATGGGTCTTAAGATTCTTACTTGTCAGGTATATTCCCAGGCGTTGAATATGGTGTGTTGAGTCCGTTTCGTTGAGCAAGGTGTAGGTCTTGTCTATTATATATTTGGCTTATGGAACGGTATCTGTGCTAATTTCAATCTCTGGTTTTATGCAGCACCCCAACTCACCTTTCCCCATAAGCAAGCATTAGTTGGTTTTCTAAATTTGAGACCCTGTTCTCTTTTGTAATTCAGTTCATGTGTAGCCAAGTTTACGTTCCGTGTATTAGTGATATCTTATGATGTTTCTTTTTCTGTGTGACTTATTTCTCGTAGAATCGTCGTACCTGAATCCACTCATTATGCCGCTAAGGGCCTGATGACGTAGATCTCATTGCTGAGTGATATTCCATTGTACGTACGTACCACAACTTCTTTATCCATTTTTTGATTTCTCGGATATTTAACTTGTACCGTAGACGAGGTTCTTGTAAAAAGAGCCGTCCCAAACTTTGGGGTGGCTGTGTGTTTTTTATTTTAATTTCCCTAAGCTATAGGACCATGAGTGGAAGTGCCATAGGCTGTGTTTCTTTGTTTCCTACGTGTTTCAGGAAACACCATACACTTCTCTAGAGTGGCTGTTGGCAATTTACATCCCGCCCATCAGCATAACAAGGCTCCCTGTTCTCCATGACCTGTCCTGCCTTTCTGGATTTTACACTTTTTTCAGATGGCCCTTTTGACCGGGGGGCAGTGAGACTTCAATGTAGTGCAGATTTCTTTACACGCTTGCTTGGTTGGCCAAAAAGGGCGTATGCATTTTTTCCTGAATATATTCATGAAAAAAAGCAAACGCCCTTTTTGGCCAAGTGCATCATTGTGGACATTCTGCCTCTTTTCCCATGCTTTAAGTGCAATTCCAGTCTACCCCACGAAATCGTTTTCCTGAAATTCTTCCCCGCTTTCAAGTCCTCTTCGAAGACTTACTTCAATACATTTTTGGACGATAGCTGTCATTCATAACTCTGCAGGTTTGTGAATTACAGTGCCCCTGGGCTCCTTTCTTCAACTCGCTATCTTGTGAGCTGGCCGCAAAACCGCAGGATTGCTTCAGGCCCTAATCTGGTTCCCGCAGGGCATGCTGAGCCTTTGGTTAATTCCTCTTCCTGGTGGGAAATGAGCGTTCCATTTGCCCGTGCAGACACCTATAGCAAGTCTCTCATTGGTTCTCCCTATTCCTGTTCATCTTGCGCAGATATTGCAAACTGTGACAAACAGGAGGTTAAAGACACTGACTCTCCAATTGGGGATAGTGTTAGTAAAGCGTCTGGAACGGTGCACCCGAGTACCAGGGGACGAAACCTGAGATGCATTTGAAAACGTTTCCCAATCACACGGTGGACCATACTCTGGTTTTCCCATGCATGTTTTAGCTGAAGGAAGAATCCCTGAAACCTGGAGAGTTGGGATCCATGGAATGGGTACCATGCAGTATGACTTCAAAGGTTCTGCCTTTGCTCACCGAACATCACCAATGCTATCAGCCCGAAGTGTCCAGCCTTATGTTTCAACCAGCTCTCGGTGCAGATGTGGTAAATCCAGGTTGCATCAAAAGCCCTGAATGAATTATTTAAGAATTGGTCTCTATTTCACTGTCATTGTGTTTTGTTTTTGAAATTTATTTTGATAATGGGATTTATCGGATTTTCACTGCTGCGTTTACGCCACTGTACACACGCTTGACTTCCTTATGGAGACATATAAATCCATGGGTCTTAAGATTCTTACTTGTCAGGTATATTCCCAGACGTTGAATATGGGGTGTTGAGTCCATTTCGTTGAGCAAGGAGTAGGTCTTGTCTATTACATATTTGGCTTATGGAACGGTATCTGTGCTAATTTCAATCTCTGGTTTGATGCAGCACCCCAACTCACCTTTCCCCATAAGCAAGCATAAGTGGGTTTTCTAAATTTGAGACCCTGTTCTGTTTTGTAATTCAGTTCATGTGTAGCCAAGTTTACGTTCCGTGTATTAGTGACATCTTATGATCTTTCTTTTTCTGTTTGACTTATTTCTCGTAGAATCGTCGTACCTGAATCCACTCATTATGCCGCTACGGGCCTGATGACGTAGATCTCATTGCTGAGTGATATTCCATTGTACGTACGTACCACAACTTCTTTATCCATTTTTTGATTTCTCGGATATTTAACTTGTACCGTAGACGAGGTTCTTGTAAACAGAGCCGTCCCAAACTTTGGGGTGGCTGTGTGTTTTTGATTTTAATTTCCCTAAGCTCTAGGACCCTAAGTGGGAGTGCCATAGGCTGTGTTGCTTTGTTTCCTACGTGTTTCAGGAAACACCATACACTTCTCCAGAGTGGCTGTTGGCAATTTACATCCCGCCCCTCAGCATAACAAGGCTCCCTGTTCTCCATGACCTGTCCTGCCTTACTGGATTTTACACTTGTTTCAGATGGCCCTTTTGACCGGGGAGCAGTGCGACTTCATTGTAGTGCAGATTTCCTTTACACGCTTGCTTGGTTGGCCAAAAAGGGCGTATGCGTTTTTTCCTGAATATATTCAGGAAAAAACGCATACGCCCTTTTCGGAAAAGTGCATCATTTTCGACATTCTGCCTCTTTTCCTATGCTTTAAGTGCAATTCCAGTCTACCCCCAGAAATCGTTTTCCTGAAATTCTGTCCCGCTTTCAAGTCCTCTTCGAAGACTTACTTCAATAAATTTTTGGACGATAGCTGTCCTTCATAACTCTGCAGGTTTGTGAATTACAGTGCCCCTGAGCTCCTTTCTTCAACTCGCTTTCTTGTGAGCTGGCCGCAAAACAGCAGGATTGCTTCAGGCCCTAATCTGTTTCCGGCAGGGCATGCTGAGCCTTTGGTTAATTCCTCTTTCTGGTGGGAAATGAGCGTTCCATTTGCCCGTGCAGACACCTACAGCTAGTCTCTCATTGTTTCTCCCTATTCCTGTTCATCTTGCGCAGAATTTGCAAACTGTGACAAACAGGAGGTTAAAGGCACTGACTCTCCAAGTGGGGAGAGTGTTAGTAAAGCATCTGGAATGGTGAACCCGAGTAAAAGGGGAAGAAACCTGAGATGCATTTGAAAACGTTTCCCAGTCACACGGTGGACCATACTCTAGGTTTCCCATGCATGTTTTAGGTGAAGGAAGAATCCCTTAAACCTGGAGAGTTGGGACCCATGGAGTGGGTACCATGCAGTATGACTTCAAAGGGTCTGCGCTTGCTCACCGAACCTCACCAATGCTATCAGCCCGAAGTGTCCAGCCTTATGTCTCACCCAGCTCTGGGTGTAGATGTGGTAAATCCAGGATGCATCACAAGCCCTGAATGAATTATATAAGAATTGCTCTCTATTTCACTGTCATTGTGTTGTGTTTTTGAAATTTATTTTGATAATGGGATTTATCAGATTTACACTGCTTCGTTTAGTCCGCTGTACACATGCTTGATTTCCTTATGGAGACATATAAATCCATGGGTCTTAAGATTCTTACTTGTCAGGTATATTCCCAGGCGTTGAATATGGGGTGTTGAGTCCATTTCGTTGAACAAGGAGTAGGTCTTGTCTATTATATATTTGGCTTATGGAACGGTATCTGTGCTAATTTCAATCTCTGGTTTGATGCAGCACCCCAACTCACCTTTCCCCATAAGCAAGGATAAGTTGGTTTTCTAAATTTTAGACCCTGTTCTCTTTTGTAATTCAGTTCATGTGTAGCCACGTTTACCTTCCGTGTATTAGTGATATCTTATGATGTTTCTATTTCTGTGTGATTATTTCTCATAGAATCGTCGTTCCTGAATCCACTCATTATGCCGCCACAGGCCTGATGACGTAGATTGCATTGCTGAGTGATATTCCATTGTACGTACGTACCACAACTTCTTTATCCATTTTTTTCTTTCTCGGATATTTAACATGTACCGTAGACGAGGTTCTTGTAAACAGAGCCGACCCAAACATTGGGGTGGCTGTGTGTTTTTGATTTTAATTTCCCTAAGCTATAGGACCCTAAGTGGAAGTGCCATAGGCTGTGTTGCTTTGTTTCCTACGTGTTTCAGGAAACACCATACATTTCTCCAGAGTGGCTGTTGGCAATTTACATCCCGCCGATCAGCATAACAAGGCTCCCTGTTCTCCATGACCTGTCCTGCCTTCCTGGATTTTACAATTTTTTCAGATGGCCCTTTTGACCGGGGGGCAGTGAGACTTCATTGTAGTGCAGATTTCCTTTACACGCTTGCTTGGTTTGCAAAAAAGGGCGTATGGGTTTGTTTCTGAATATATTCAGGAAAAAACGCATACGCCCTTTTTGGCCAAGTGCATCATTGTCAACATTCTGCCTTTTTTCGTATGCTTTAAGTGCAATTCCAGTCTACCCCATGAAATCGTTTTCCTGAAATTCTGCCCCACTTTCAAGTCCTCTTCGAAGACTGACTTCAATACATTTTTGGACGATAGCTGTCATTCATAACTCTGCAGGTTTGTGAATTACAGTGCCCCTGAGCTCCTTTCTTCGACTCGCTTTCTTGTGAGCTGGCCGCAAAACCGCAGAATTGCTTCAGGCCCTCATCTGGTTCCGGCAGGGCACGCTGAGCATTTGGTTAATTCCTCTTCCTGATAGGAAATGAGCGTTCCATTTGCACGTGCAGACACCTACAGGTAGTCTCTCATTTGTTCTCCTTATTCCTGTTCATCTTGCGCAGAATTTGCAAACTGTGCCAAACAGGACGTTAAAGGCAATGACTCTCCAAGTGGGGAGAGTGTTAGAAAAGCGTCTGGAACGGTGAACTCGAGCACCAGGGAAAGAAACATGAGATGCATTTAAAAACGTTTCCCAATCACATGGTGGACCATGCTCTGGGTTTCCCATGCATGTTGCTGAAGGAAGAATCCCTTAAACCTGGAGAGTTGGGACCCATGGAATGGGTACCATGCAGTATGACTTCAAAGGGTCTGCGTTTGCTCACCGAACCTCACCAATGCTATCAGCCCGAAGTGTCCAGCCTTATGTCTCACCCAGCTCTGGGTGTAGATGTGGTAAATCCAGGTTGCATCACATGCCCTGAATGAATTATTTAAGAATTGCTCCCTATTTCACTGTCATTGTGTTTTGTTTTTGAAATTTATTTTGATAATGGGATTTATCGGATTTGCACTGCGGTGTTTAGGCCGCTGTACACACGCTTGATTTCCTTATGGAGACATATAAATCCATGGGTCTTAAGATTCTTACTTGTCAGGTATATTCCCAGGCGTTGAATATGGTGTGTTGAGTCCGTTTCGTTGAGCAAGGTGTAGGTCTTGTCTATTATATATTTGGCTTATGGAACGGTATCTGTGCTAATTTCAATCTCTGGTTTTATGCAGCACCCCAACTCACCTTTCCCCATAAGCAAGCATTAGTTGGTTTTCTAAATTTGAGACCCTGTTCTCTTTTGTAATTCAGTTCATGTGTAGCCAAGTTTACGTTCCGTGTATTAGTGATATCTTATGATGTTTCTTTTTCTGTGTGACTTATTTCTCGTAGAATCGTCGTACCTGAATCCACTCATTATGCCGCTAAGGGCCTGATGACGTAGATCTCATTGCTGAGTGATATTCCATTGTACGTACGTACCACAACTTCTTTATCCATTTTTTGATTTCTCGGATATTTAACTTGTACCGTAGACGAGGTTCTTGTAAAAAGAGCCGTCCCAAACTTTGGGGTGGCTGTGTGTTTTTTATTTTAATTTCCCTAAGCTATAGGACCATGAGTGGAAGTGCCATAGGCTGTGTTTCTTTGTTTCCTACGTGTTTCAGGAAACACCATACACTTCTCTAGAGTGGCTGTTGGCAATTTACATCCCGCCCATCAGCATAACAAGGCTCCCTGTTCTCCATGACCTGTCCTGCCTTTCTGGATTTTACACTTTTTTCAGATGGCCCTTTTGACCGGGGGGCAGTGAGACTTCAATGTAGTGCAGATTTCTTTACACGCTTGCTTGGTTGGCCAAAAAGGGCGTATGCATTTTTTCCTGAATATATTCATGAAAAAAAGCAAACGCCCTTTTTGGCCAAGTGCATCATTGTGGACATTCTGCCTCTTTTCCCATGCTTTAAGTGCAATTCCAGTCTACCCCACGAAATCGTTTTCCTGAAATTCTTCCCCGCTTTCAAGTCCTCTTCGAAGACTTACTTCAATACATTTTTGGACGATAGCTGTCATTCATAACTCTGCAGGTTTGTGAATTACAGTGCCCCTGGGCTCCTTTCTTCAACTCGCTATCTTGTGAGCTGGCCGCAAAACCGCAGGATTGCTTCAGGCCCTAATCTGGTTCCCGCAGGGCACGCTGAGCCTTTGGTTAATTCCTCTTCCTGGTGGGAAATGAGCGTTCCATTTGCCCGTGCAGACACCTATAGCAAGTCTCTCATTGGTTCTCCCTATTCCTGTTCATCTTGCGCAGATATTGCAAACTGTGACAAACAGGAGGTTAAAGACACTGACTCTCCAATTGGGGATAGTGTTAGTAAAGCGTCTGGAACGGTGCACCCGAGTACCAGGGGACGAAACCTGAGATGCATTTGAAAACGTTTCCCAATCACACGGTGGACCATACTCTGGTTTTCCCATGCATGTTTTAGCTGAAGGAAGAATCCCTGAAACCTGGAGAGTTGGGATCCATGGAATGGGTACCATGCAGTATGACTTCAAAGGTTCTGCCTTTGCTCACCGAACATCACCAATGCTATCAGCCCGAAGTGTCCAGCCTTATGTTTCAACCAGCTCTCGGTGCAGATGTGGTAAATCCAGGTTGCATCACAAGCCCTGAATGAATTATTTAAGAATTGGTCTCTATTTCACTGTCATTGTGTTTTGTTTTTGAAATTTATTTTGATAATGGGATTTATCGGATTTTCACTGCTGCGTTTACGCCACTGTACACACGCTTGACTTCCTTATGGAGACATATAAATCCATGGGTCTTAAGATTCTTACTTGTCAGGTATATTCCCAGACGTTGAATATGGGGTGTTGAGTCCATTTCGTTGAGCAAGGAGTAGGTCTTGTCTATTACATATTTGGCTTATGGAACGGTATCTGTGCTAATTTCAATCTCTGGTTTGATGCAGCACCCCAACTCACCTTTCCCCATAAGCAAGCATAAGTGGGTTTTCTAAATTTGAGACCCTGTTCTGTTTTGTAATTCAGTTCATGTGTAGCCAAGTTTACGTTCCGTGTATTAGTGACATCTTATGATCTTTCTTTTTCTGTTTGACTTATTTCTCGTAGAATCGTCGTACCTGAATCCACTCATTATGCCGCTACGGGCCTGATGACGTAGATCTCATTGCTGAGTGATATTCCATTGTACGTACGTACCACAACTTCTTTATCCATTTTTTGATTTCTCGGATATTTAACTTGTACCGTAGACGAGGTTCTTGTAAACAGAGCCGTCCCAAACTTTGGGGTGGCTGTGTGTTTTTGATTTTAATTTCCCTAAGCTCTAGGACCCTAAGTGGGAGTGCCATAGGCTGTGTTGCTTTGTTTCCTACGTGTTTCAGGAAACACCATACACTTCTCCAGAGTGGCTGTTGGCAATTTACATCCCGCCCCTCAGCATAACAAGGCTCCCTGTTCTCCATGACCTGTCCTGCCTTACTGGATTTTACACTTGTTTCAGATGGCCCTTTTGACCGGGGAGCAGTGCGACTTCATTGTAGTGCAGATTTCCTTTACACGCTTGCTTGGTTGGCCAAAAAGGGCGTATGCGTTTTTTCCTGAATATATTCAGGAAAAAACGCATACGCCCTTTTTGGAAAAGTGCATCATTTTCGACATTCTGCCTCTTTTCCTATGCTTTAAGTGCAATTCCAGTCTACCCCCAGAAATCGTTTTCCTGAAATTCTGTCCCGCTTTCAAGTCCTCTTCGAAGACTTACTTCAATAAATTTTTGGACGATAGCTGTCCTTCATAACTCTGCAGGTTTGTGAATTACAGTGCCCCTGAGCTCCTTTCTTCAACTCGCTTTCTTGTGAGCTGGCCGCAAAACAGCAGGATTGCTTCAGGCCCTAATCTGTTTCCGGCAGGGCACGCTGAGCCTTTGGTTAATTCCTCTTTCTGGTGGGAAATGAGCGTTCCATTTGCCCGTGCAGACACCTACAGCTAGTCTCTCATTGTTTCTCCCTATTCCTGTTCATCTTGCGCAGAATTTGCAAACTGTGACAAACAGGAGGTTAAAGGCACTGACTCTCCAAGTGGGGAGAGTGTTAGTAAAGCATCTGGAATGGTGAACCCGAGTAAAAGGGGAAGAAACCTGAGATGCATTTGAAAACGTTTCCCAGTCACACGGTGGACCATACTCTAGGTTTCCCATGCATGTTTTAGGTGAAGGAAGAATCCCTTAAACCTGGAGAGTTGGGACCCATGGAGTGGGTACCATGCAGTATGACTTCAAAGGGTCTGCGCTTGCTCACCGAACCTCACCAATGCTATCAGCCCGAAGTGTCCAGCCTTATGTCTCACCCAGCTCTGGGTGTAGATGTGGTAAATCCAGGATGCATCACAAGCCCTGAATGAATTATATAAGAATTGCTCTCTATTTCACTGTCATTGTGTTGTGTTTTTGAAATTTATTTTGATAATGGGATTTATCAGATTTACACTGCTTCGTTTAGTCCGCTGTACACATGCTTGATTTCCTTATGGAGACATATAAATCCATGGGTCTTAAGATTCTTACTTGTCAGGTATATTCCCAGGCGTTGAATATGGGGTGTTGAGTCCATTTCGTTGAACAAGGAGTAGGTCTTGTCTATTATATATTTGGCTTATGGAACGGTATCTGTGCTAATTTCAATCTCTGGTTTGATGCAGCACCCCAACTCACCTTTCCCCATAAGCAAGGATAAGTTGGTTTTCTAAATTTTAGACCCTGTTCTCTTTTGTAATTCAGTTCATGTGTAGCCACGTTTACCTTCCGTGTATTAGTGATATCTTATGATGTTTCTATTTCTGTGTGATTATTTCTCATAGAATCGTCGTTCCTGAATCCACTCATTATGCCGCCACAGGCCTGATGACGTAGATTGCATTGCTGAGTGATATTCCATTGTACGTACGTACCACAACTTCTTTATCCATTTTTTTCTTTCTCGGATATTTAACATGTACCGTAGACGAGGTTCTTGTAAACAGAGCCGACCCAAACATTGGGGTGGCTGTGTGTTTTTGATTTTAATTTCCCTAAGCTATAGGACCCTAAGTGGAAGTGCCATAGGCTGTGTTGCTTTGTTTCCTACGTGTTTCAGGAAACACCATACATTTCTCCAGAGTGGCTGTTGGCAATTTACATCCCGCCGATCAGCATAACAAGGCTCCCTGTTCTCCATGACCTGTCCTGCCTTCCTGGATTTTACAATTTTTTCAGATGGCCCTTTTGACCGGGGGGCAGTGAGACTTCATTGTAGTGCAGATTTCCTTTACACGCTTGCTTGGTTTGCAAAAAAGGGCGTATGGGTTTGTTTCTGAATATATTCAGGAAAAAACGCATACGCCCTTTTTGGCCAAGTGCATCATTGTCAACATTCTGCCTTTTTTCGTATGCTTTAAGTGCAATTCCAGTCTACCCCATGAAATCGTTTTCCTGAAATTCTGCCCCACTTTCAAGTCCTCTTCGAAGACTGACTTCAATACATTTTTGGACGATAGCTGTCATTCATAACTCTGCAGGTTTGTGAATTACAGTGCCCCTGAGCTCCTTTCTTCGACTCGCTTTCTTGTGAGCTGGCCGCAAAACCGCAGAATTGCTTCAGGCCCTCATCTGGTTCCGGCAGGGCACGCTGAGCATTTGGTTAATTCCTCTTCCTGATAGGAAATGAGCGTTCCATTTGCACGTGCAGACACCTACAGGTAGTCTCTCATTTGTTCTCCTTATTCCTGTTCATCTTGCGCAGAATTTGCAAACTGTGCCAAACAGGACGTTAAAGGCAATGACTCTCCAAGTGGGGAGAGTGTTAGAAAAGCGTCTGGAACGGTGAACTCGAGCACCAGGGAACGAAACATGAGATGCATTTAAAAACGTTTCCCAATCACATGGTGGACCATGCTCTGGGTTTCCCATGCATGTTGCTGAAGGAAGAATCCCTTAAACCTGGAGAGTTGGGACCCATGGAATGGGTACCATGCAGTATGACTTCAAAGGGTCTGCGTTTGCTCACCGAACCTCACCAATGCTATCAGCCCGAAGTGTCCAGCCTTATGTCTCACCCAGCTCTGGGTGTAGATGTGGTAAATCCAGGTTGCATCACATGCCCTGAATGAATTATTTAAGAATTGCTCCCTATTTCACTGTCATTGTGTTTTGTTTTTGAAATTTATTTTGATAATGGGATTTATCGGATTTGCACTGCGGTGTTTAGGCCGCTGTACACACGCTTGATTTCCTTATGGAGACATATAAATCCATGGGTCTTAAGATTCTTACTTGTCAGGTATATTCCCAGGCGTTGAATATGGTGTGTTGAGTCCGTTTCGTTGAGCAAGGTGTAGGTCTTGTCTATTATATATTTGGCTTATGGAACGGTATCTGTGCTAATTTCAATCTCTGGTTTTATGCAGCACCCCAACTCACCTTTCCCCATAAGCAAGCATTAGTTGGTTTTCTAAATTTGAGACCCTGTTCTCTTTTGTAATTCAGTTCATGTGTAGCCAAGTTTACGTTCCGTGTATTAGTGATATCTTATGATGTTTCTTTTTCTGTGTGACTTATTTCTCGTAGAATCGTCGTACCTGAATCCACTCATTATGCCGCTAAGGGCCTGATGACGTAGATCTCATTGCTGAGTGATATTCCATTGTACGTACGTACCACAACTTCTTTATCCATTTTTTGATTTCTCGGATATTTAACTTGTACCGTAGACGAGGTTCTTGTAAAAAGAGCCGTCCCAAACTTTGGGGTGGCTGTGTGTTTTTTATTTTAATTTCCCTAAGCTATAGGACCATGAGTGGAAGTGCCATAGGCTGTGTTGCTTTGTTTCCTACGTGTTTCAGGAAACCCCATACACTTCTCCAGAGTGGCTGTTGGCAATTTACATCCCGCCCATCAGCATAACAAGGCTCCCTGTTCTCCATGACCTGTCCTGCCTTTCTGGATTTTACACTTTTTTCAGATGGCCCTTTTGACCAGGGGGCAGTGAGACTTCAATGTAGTGCAGATTTCTTTACACGCTTGCTTGGTTGGCCAAAAAGGGCGTATGCATTTTTTCCTGAATATATTCATGAAAAAAAGCAAACGCCCTTTTTGGCCAAGTGCATCATTGTGGACATTCTGCCTCTTTTCCCATGCTTTAAGTGCAATTCCAGTCTACCCCACGAAATCGTTTTCCTGAAATTCTTCCCCGCTTTCAAGTCCTCTTCGAAGACTTACTTCAATACATTTTTGGACGATAGCTGTCATTCATAACTCTGCAGGTTTGTGAATTACAGTGCCCCTGGGCTCCTTTCTTCAACTCGCTATCTTGTGAGCTGGCCGCAAAACCGCAGGATTGCTTCAGGCCCTAATCTGGTTCCCGCAGGGCACGCTGAGCCTTTGGTTAATTCCTCTTCCTGGTGGGAAATGAGCGTTCCATTTGCCCGTGCAGACACCTATAGCAAGTCTCTCATTGGTTCTCCCTATTCCTGTTCATCTTGCGCAGATATTGCAAACTGTGACAAACAGGAGGTTAAAGACACTGACTCTCCAATTGGGGATAGTGTTAGTAAAGCGTCTGGAACGGTGCACCCGAGTACCAGGGGACGAAACCTGAGATGCATTTGAAAACGTTTCCCAATCACACGGTGGACCATACTCTGGTTTTCCCATGCATGTTTTAGCTGAAGGAAGAATCCCTGAAACCTGGAGAGTTGGGATCCATGGAATGGGTACCATGCAGTATGACTTCAAAGGTTCTGCCTTTGCTCACCGAACATCACCAATGCTATCAGCCCGAAGTGTCCAGCCTTATGTTTCAACCAGCTCTCGGTGCAGATGTGGTAAATCCAGGTTGCATCAAAAGCCCTGAATGAATTATTTAAGAATTGGTCTCTATTTCACTGTCATTGTGTTTTGTTTTTGAAATTTATTTTGATAATGGGATTTATCGGATTTTCACTGCTGCGTTTACGCCACTGTACACACGCTTGACTTCCTTATGGAGACATATAAATCCATGGGTCTTAAGATTCTTACTTGTCAGGTATATTCCCAGACGTTGAATATGGGGTGTTGAGTCCATTTCGTTGAGCAAGGAGTAGGTCTTGTCTATTACATATTTGGCTTATGGAACGGTATCTGTGCTAATTTCAATCTCTGGTTTGATGCAGCACCCCAACTCACCTTTCCCCATAAGCAAGCATAAGTGGGTTTTCTAAATTTGAGACCCTGTTCTGTTTTGTAATTCAGTTCATGTGTAGCCAAGTTTACGTTCCGTGTATTAGTGACATCTTATGATCTTTCTTTTTCTGTTTGACTTATTTCTCGTAGAATCGTCGTACCTGAATCCACTCATTATGCCGCTACGGGCCTGATGACGTAGATCTCATTGCTGAGTGATATTCCATTGTACGTACGTACCACAACTTCTTTATCCATTTTTTGATTTCTCGGATATTTAACTTGTACCGTAGACGAGGTTCTTGTAAACAGAGCCGTCCCAAACTTTGGGGTGGCTGTGTGTTTTTGATTTTAATTTCCCTAAGCTCTAGGACCCTAAGTGGGAGTGCCATAGGCTGTGTTGCTTTGTTTCCTACGTGTTTCAGGAAACACCATACACTTCTCCAGAGTGGCTGTTGGCAATTTACATCCCGCCCCTCAGCATAACAAGGCTCCCTGTTCTCCATGACCTGTCCTGCCTTACTGGATTTTACACTTGTTTCAGATGACCCTTTTGACCGGGGAGCAGTGCGACTTCATTGTAGTGCAGATTTCCTTTACACGCTTGCTTGGTTGGCCAAAAAGGGCGTATGCGTTTTTTCCTGAATATATTCAGGAAAAAACGCATACGCCCTTTTTGGAAAAGTGCATCATTTTCGACATTCTGCCTCTTTTCCTATGCTTTAAGTGCAATTCCAGTCTACCCCCAGAAATCGTTTTCCTGAAATTCTGTCCCGCTTTCAAGTCCTCTTCGAAGACTTACTTCAATAAATTTTTGGACGATAGCTGTCCTTCATAACTCTGCAGGTTTGTGAATTACAGTGCCCCTGAGCTCCTTTCTTCAACTCGCTTTCTTGTGAGCTGGCCGCAAAACAGCAGGATTGCTTCAGGCCCTAATCTGTTTCCGGCAGGGCACGCTGAGCCTTTGGTTAATTCCTCTTTCTGGTGGGAAATGAGCGTTCCATTTGCCCGTGCAGACACCTACAGCTAGTCTCTCATTGTTTCTCCCTATTCCTGTTCATCTTGCGCAGAATTTGCAAACTGTGACAAACAGGAGGTTAAAGGCACTGACTCTCCAAGTGGGGAGAGTGTTAGTAAAGCATCTGGAATGGTGAACCCGAGTAAAAGGGGAAGAAACCTGAGATGCATTTGAAAACGTTTCCCAGTCACACGGTGGACCATACTCTAGGTTTCCCATGCATGTTTTAGGTGAAGGAAGAATCCCTTAAACCTGGAGAGTTGGGACCCATGGAGTGGGTACCATGCAGTATGACTTCAAAGGGTCTGCGCTTGCTCACCGAACCTCACCAATGCTATCAGCCCGAAGTGTCCAGCCTTATGTCTCACCCAGCTCTGGGTGTAGATGTGGTAAATCCAGGATGCATCACAAGCCCTGAATGAATTATATAAGAATTGCTCTCTATTTCACTGTCATTGTGTTGTGTTTTTGAAATTTATTTTGATAATGGGATTTATCAGATTTACACTGCTTCGTTTAGTCCGCTGTACACATGCTTGATTTCCTTATGGAGACATATAAATCCATGGGTCTTAAGATTCTTACTTGTCAGGTATATTCCCAGGCGTTGAATATGGGGTGTTGAGTCCATTTCGTTGAACAAGGAGTAGGTCTTGTCTATTATATATTTGGCTTATGGAACGGTATCTGTGCTAATTTCAATCTCTGGTTTGATGCAGCACCCCAACTCACCTTTCCCCATAAGCAAGGATAAGTTGGTTTTCTAAATTTTAGACCCTGTTCTCTTTTGTAATTCAGTTCATGTGTAGCCACGTTTACCTTCCGTGTATTAGTGATATCTTATGATGTTTCTATTTCTGTGTGATTATTTCTCATAGAATCGTCGTTCCTGAATCCACTCATTATGCCGCCACAGGCCTGATGACGTAGATTGCATTGCTGAGTGATATTCCATTGTACGTACGTACCACAACTTCTTTATCCATTTTTTTCTTTCTCGGATATTTAACATGTACCGTAGACGAGGTTCTTGTAAACAGAGCCGACCCAAACATTGGGGTGGCTGTGTGTTTTTGATTTTAATTTCCCTAAGCTATAGGACCCTAAGTGGAAGTGCCATAGGCTGTGTTGCTTTGTTTCCTACGTGTTTCAGGAAACACCATACATTTCTCCAGAGTGGCTGTTGGCAATTTACATCCCGCCGATCAGCATAACAAGGCTCCCTGTTCTCCATGACCTGTCCTGCCTTCCTGGATTTTACAATTTTTTCAGATGGCCCTTTTGACCGGGGGGCAGTGAGACTTCATTGTAGTGCAGATTTCCTTTACACGCTTGCTTGGTTTGCAAAAAAGGGCGTATGGGTTTGTTTCTGAATATATTCAGGAAAAAACGCATACGCCCTTTTTGGCCAAGTGCATCATTGTCAACATTCTGCCTTTTTTCGTATGCTTTAAGTGCAATTCCAGTCTACCCCATGAAATCGTTTTCCTGAAATTCTGCCCCACTTTCAAGTCCTCTTCGAAGACTGACTTCAATACATTTTTGGACGATAGCTGTCATTCATAACTCTGCAGGTTTGTGAATTACAGTGCCCCTGAGCTCCTTTCTTCGACTCGCTTTCTTGTGAGCTGGCCGCAAAACCGCAGAATTGCTTCAGGCCCTCATCTGGTTCCGGCAGGGCACGCTGAGCATTTGGTTAATTCCTCTTCCTGATAGGAAATGAGCGTTCCATTTGCACGTGCAGACACCTACAGGTAGTCTCTCATTTGTTCTCCTTATTCCTGTTCATCTTGCGCAGAATTTGCAAACTGTGCCAAACAGGACGTTAAAGGCAATGACTCTCCAAGTGGGGAGAGTGTTAGAAAAGCGTCTGGAACGGTGAACTCGAGCACCAGGGAACGAAACATGAGATGCATTTAAAAACGTTTCCCAATCACATGGTGGACCATGCTCTGGGTTTCCCATGCATGTTGCTGAAGGAAGAATCCCTTAAACCTGGAGAGTTGGGACCCATGGAATGGGTACCATGCAGTATGACTTCAAAGGGTCTGCGTTTGCTCACCGAACCTCACCAATGCTATCAGCCCGAAGTGTCCAGCCTTATGTCTCACCCAGCTCTGGGTGTAGATGTGGTAAATCCAGGTTGCATCACATGCCCTGAATGAATTATTTAAGAATTGCTCCCTATTTCACTGTCATTGTGTTTTGTTTTTGAAATTTATTTTGATAATGGGATTTATCGGATTTGCACTGCGGTGTTTAGGCCACTGTACACATGCTTGATTTCCTTATGGAGACATATAAATCCATGGGTCTTAAGATTCTTACTTGTCAGGTATATTCCCAGGCGTTGAATATGGTGTGTTGAGTCCGTTTCGTTGAGCAAGGTGTAGGTCTTGTCTATTATATATTTGGCTTATGGAACGGTATCTGTGCTAATTTCAATCTCTGGTTTTATGCAGCACCCCAACTCACCTTTCCCCATAAGCAAGCATTAGTTGGTTTTCTAAATTTGAGACCCTGTTCTCTTTTGTAATTCAGTTCATGTGTAGCCAAGTTTACGTTCCGTGTATTAGTGATATCTTATGATGTTTCTTTTTCTGTGTGACTTATTTCTCGTAGAATCGTCGTACCTGAATCCACTCATTATGCCGCTAAGGGCCTGATGACGTAGATCTCATTGCTGAGTGATATTCCATTGTACGTACGTACCACAACTTCTTTATCCATTTTTTGATTTCTCGGATATTTAACTTGTACCGTAGACGAGGTTCTTGTAAAAAGAGCCGTCCCAAACTTTGGGGTGGCTGTGTGTTTTTTATTTTAATTTCCCTAAGCTATAGGACCATGAGTGGAAGTGCCATAGGCTGTGTTTCTTTGTTTCCTACGTGTTTCAGGAAACACCATACACTTCTCTAGAGTGGCTGTTGGCAATTTACATCCCGCCCATCAGCATAACAAGGCTCCCTGTTCTCCATGACCTGTCCTGCCTTTCTGGATTTTACACTTTTTTCAGATGGCCCTTTTGACCGGGGGGCAGTGAGACTTCAATGTAGTGCAGATTTCTTTACACGCTTGCTTGGTTGGCCAAAAAGGGCGTATGCATTTTTTCCTGAATATATTCATGAAAAAAAGCAAACGCCCTTTTTGGCCAAGTGCATCATTGTGGACATTCTGCCTCTTTTCCCATGCTTTAAGTGCAATTCCAGTCTACCCCACGAAATCGTTTTCCTGAAATTCTTCCCCGCTTTCAAGTCCTCTTCGAAGACTTACTTCAATACATTTTTGGACGATAGCTGTCATTCATAACTCTGCAGGTTTGTGAATTACAGTGCCCCTGGGCTCCTTTCTTCAACTCGCTATCTTGTGAGCTGGCCGCAAAACCGCAGGATTGCTTCAGGCCCTAATCTGGTTCCCGCAGGGCACGCTGAGCCTTTGGTTAATTCCTCTTCCTGGTGGGAAATGAGCGTTCCATTTGCCCGTGCAGACACCTATAGCAAGTCTCTCATTGGTTCTCCCTATTCCTGTTCATCTTGCGCAGATATTGCAAACTGTGACAAACAGGAGGTTAAAGACACTGACTCTCCAATTGGGGATAGTGTTAGTAAAGCGTCTGGAACGGTGCACCCGAGTACCAGGGGACGAAACCTGAGATGCATTTGAAAACGTTTCCCAATCACACGGTGGACCATACTCTGGTTTTCCCATGCATGTTTTAGCTGAAGGAAGAATCCCTGAAACCTGGAGAGTTGGGATCCATGGAATGGGTACCATGCAGTATGACTTCAAAGGTTCTGCCTTTGCTCACCGAACATCACCAATGCTATCAGCCCGAAGTGTCCAGCCTTATGTTTCAACCAGCTCTCGGTGCAGATGTGGTAAATCCAGGTTGCATCAAAAGCCCTGAATGAATTATTTAAGAATTGGTCTCTATTTCACTGTCATTGTGTTTTGTTTTTGAAATTTATTTTGATAATGGGATTTATCGGATTTTCACTGCTGCGTTTACGCCACTGTACACACGCTTGACTTCCTTATGGAGACATATAAATCCATGGGTCTTAAGATTCTTACTTGTCAGGTATATTCCCAGACGTTGAATATGGGGTGTTGAGTCCATTTCGTTGAGCAAGGAGTAGGTCTTGTCTATTACATATTTGGCTTATGGAACGGTATCTGTGCTAATTTCAATCTCTGGTTTGATGCAGCACCCCAACTCACCTTTCCCCATAAGCAAGCATAAGTGGGTTTTCTAAATTTGAGACCCTGTTCTGTTTTGTAATTCAGTTCATGTGTAGCCAAGTTTACGTTCCGTGTATTAGTGACATCTTATGATCTTTCTTTTTCTGTTTGACTTATTTCTCGTAGAATCGTCGTACCTGAATCCACTCATTATGCCGCTACGGGCCTGATGACGTAGATCTCATTGCTGAGTGATATTCCATTGTACGTACGTACCACAACTTCTTTATCCATTTTTTGATTTCTCGGATATTTAACTTGTACCGTAGACGAGGTTCTTGTAAACAGAGCCGTCCCAAACTTTGGGGTGGCTGTGTGTTTTTGATTTTAATTTCCCTAAGCTCTAGGACCCTAAGTGGGAGTGCCATAGGCTGTGTTGCTTTGTTTCCTACGTGTTTCAGGAAACACCATACACTTCTCCAGAGTGGCTGTTGGCAATTTACATCCCGCCCCTCAGCATAACAAGGCTCCCTGTTCTCCATGACCTGTCCTGCCTTACTGGATTTTACACTTGTTTCAGATGGCCCTTTTGACCGGGGAGCAGTGCGACTTCATTGTAGTGCAGATTTCCTTTACACGCTTGCTTGGTTGGCCAAAAAGGGCGTATGCGTTTTTTCCTGAATATATTCAGGAAAAAACGCATACGCCCTTTTTGGAAAAGTGCATCATTTTCGACATTCTGCCTCTTTTCCTATGCTTTAAGTGCAATTCCAGTCTACCCCCAGAAATCGTTTTCCTGAAATTCTGTCCCGCTTTCAAGTCCTCTTCGAAGACTTACTTCAATAAATTTTTGGACGATAGCTGTCCTTCATAACTCTGCAGGTTTGTGAATTACAGTGCCCCTGAGCTCCTTTCTTCAACTCGCTTTCTTGTGAGCTGGCCGCAAAACAGCAGGATTGCTTCAGGCCCTAATCTGTTTCCGGCAGGGCACGCTGAGCCTTTGGTTAATTCCTCTTTCTGGTGGGAAATGAGCGTTCCATTTGCCCGTGCAGACACCTACAGCTAGTCTCTCATTGTTTCTCCCTATTCCTGTTCATCTTGCGCAGAATTTGCAAACTGTGACAAACAGGAGGTTAAAGGCACTGACTCTCCAAGTGGGGAGAGTGTTAGTAAAGCATCTGGAATGGTGAACCCGAGTAAAAGGGGAAGAAACCTGAGATGCATTTGAAAACGTTTCCCAGTCACACGGTGGACCATACTCTAGGTTTCCCATGCATGTTTTAGGTGAAGGAAGAATCCCTTAAACCTGGAGAGTTGGGACCCATGGAGTGGGTACCATGCAGTATGACTTCAAAGGGTCTGCGCTTGCTCACCGAACCTCACCAATGCTATCAGCCCGAAGTGTCCAGCCTTATGTCTCACCCAGCTCTGGGTGTAGATGTGGTAAATCCAGGATGCATCACAAGCCCTGAATGAATTATATAAGAATTGCTCTCTATTTCACTGTCATTGTGTTGTGTTTTTGAAATTTATTTTGATAATGGGATTTATCAGATTTACACTGCTTCGTTTAGTCCGCTGTACACATGCTTGATTTCCTTATGGAGACATATAAATCCATGGGTCTTAAGATTCTTACTTGTCAGGTATATTCCCAGGCGTTGAATATGGGGTGTTGAGTCCATTTCGTTGAACAAGGAGTAGGTCTTGTCTATTATATATTTGGCTTATGGAACGGTATCTGTGCTAATTTCAATCTCTGGTTTGATGCAGCACCCCAACTCACCTTTCCCCATAAGCAAGGATAAGTTGGTTTTCTAAATTTTAGACCCTGTTCTCTTTTGTAATTCAGTTCATGTGTAGCCACGTTTACCTTCCGTGTATTAGTGATATCTTATGATGTTTCTATTTCTGTGTGATTATTTCTCATAGAATCGTCGTTCCTGAATCCACTCATTATGCCGCCACAGGCCTGATGACGTAGATTGCATTGCTGAGTGATATTCCATTGTACGTACGTACCACAACTTCTTTATCCATTTTTTTCTTTCTCGGATATTTAACATGTACCGTAGACGAGGTTCTTGTAAACAGAGCCGACCCAAACATTGGGGTGGCTGTGTGTTTTTGATTTTAATTTCCCTAAGCTATAGGACCCTAAGTGGAAGTGCCATAGGCTGTGTTGCTTTGTTTCCTACGTGTTTCAGGAAACACCATACATTTCTCCAGAGTGGCTGTTGGCAATTTACATCCCGCCGATCAGCATAACAAGGCTCCCTGTTCTCCATGACCTGTCCTGCCTTCCTGGATTTTACAATTTTTTCAGATGGCCCTTTTGACCGGGGGGCAGTGAGACTTCATTGTAGTGCAGATTTCCTTTACACGCTTGCTTGGTTTGCAAAAAAGGGCGTATGGGTTTGTTTCTGAATATATTCAGGAAAAAACGCATACGCCCTTTTTGGCCAAGTGCATCATTGTCAACATTCTGCCTTTTTTCGTATGCTTTAAGTGCAATTCCAGTCTACCCCATGAAATCGTTTTCCTGAAATTCTGCCCCACTTTCAAGTCCTCTTCGAAGACTGACTTCAATACATTTTTGGACGATAGCTGTCATTCATAACTCTGCAGGTTTGTGAATTACAGTGCCCCTGAGCTCCTTTCTTCGACTCGCTTTCTTGTGAGCTGGCCGCAAAACCGCAGAATTGCTTCAGGCCCTCATCTGGTTCCGGCAGGGCACGCTGAGCATTTGGTTAATTCCTCTTCCTGATAGGAAATGAGCGTTCCATTTGCACGTGCAGACACCTACAGGTAGTCTCTCATTTGTTCTCCTTATTCCTGTTCATCTTGCGCAGAATTTGCAAACTGTGCCAAACAGGACGTTAAAGGCAATGACTCTCCAAGTGGGGAGAGTGTTAGAAAAGCGTCTGGAACGGTGAACTCGAGCACCAGGGAAAGAAACATGAGATGCATTTAAAAACGTTTCCCAATCACATGGTGGACCATGCTCTGGGTTTCCCATGCATGTTGCTGAAGGAAGAATCCCTTAAACCTGGAGAGTTGGGACCCATGGAATGGGTACCATGCAGTATGACTTCAAAGGGTCTGCGTTTGCTCACCGAACCTCACCAATGCTATCAGCCCGAAGTGTCCAGCCTTATGTCTCACCCAGCTCTGGGTGTAGATGTGGTAAATCCAGGTTGCATCACATGCCCTGAATGAATTATTTAAGAATTGCTCCCTATTTCACTGTCATTGTGTTTTGTTTTTGAAATTTATTTTGATAATGGGATTTATCGGATTTGCACTGCGGTGTTTAGGCCGCTGTACACACGCTTGATTTCCTTATGGAGACATATAAATCCATGGGTCTTAAGATTCTTACTTGTCAGGTATATTCCCAGGCGTTGAATATGGTGTGTTGAGTCCGTTTCGTTGAGCAAGGTGTAGGTCTTGTCTATTATATATTTGGCTTATGGAACGGTATCTGTGCTAATTTCAATCTCTGGTTTTATGCAGCACCCCAACTCACCTTTCCCCATAAGCAAGCATTAGTTGGTTTTCTAAATTTGAGACCCTGTTCTCTTTTGTAATTCAGTTCATGTGTAGCCAAGTTTACGTTCCGTGTATTAGTGATATCTTATGATGTTTCTTTTTCTGTGTGACTTATTTCTCGTAGAATCGTCGTACCTGAATCCACTCATTATGCCGCTAAGGGCCTGATGACGTAGATCTCATTGCTGAGTGATATTCCATTGTACGTACGTACCACAACTTCTTTATCCATTTTTTGATTTCTCGGATATTTAACTTGTACCGTAGACGAGGTTCTTGTAAAAAGAGCCGTCCCAAACTTTGGGGTGGCTGTGTGTTTTTTATTTTAATTTCCCTAAGCTATAGGACCATGAGTGGAAGTGCCATAGGCTGTGTTTCTTTGTTTCCTACGTGTTTCAGGAAACACCATACACTTCTCTAGAGTGGCTGTTGGCAATTTACATCCCGCCCATCAGCATAACAAGGCTCCCTGTTCTCCATGACCTGTCCTGCCTTTCTGGATTTTACACTTTTTTCAGATGGCCCTTTTGACCGGGGGGCAGTGAGACTTCAATGTAGTGCAGATTTCTTTACACGCTTGCTTGGTTGGCCAAAAAGGGCGTATGCATTTTTTCCTGAATATATTCATGAAAAAAAGCAAACGCCCTTTTTGGCCAAGTGCATCATTGTGGACATTCTGCCTCTTTTCCCATGCTTTAAGTGCAATTCCAGTCTACCCCACGAAATCGTTTTCCTGAAATTCTTCCCCGCTTTCAAGTCCTCTTCGAAGACTTACTTCAATACATTTTTGGACGATAGCTGTCATTCATAACTCTGCAGGTTTGTGAATTACAGTGCCCCTGGGCTCCTTTCTTCAACTCGCTATCTTGTGAGCTGGCCGCAAAACCGCAGGATTGCTTCAGGCCCTAATCTGGTTCCCGCAGGGCACGCTGAGCCTTTGGTTAATTCCTCTTCCTGGTGGGAAATGAGCGTTCCATTTGCCCGTGCAGACACCTATAGCAAGTCTCTCATTGGTTCTCCCTATTCCTGTTCATCTTGCGCAGATATTGCAAACTGTGACAAACAGGAGGTTAAAGACACTGACTCTCCAATTGGGGATAGTGTTAGTAAAGCGTCTGGAACGGTGCACCCGAGTACCAGGGGACGAAACCTGAGATGCATTTGAAAACGTTTCCCAATCACACGGTGGACCATACTCTGGTTTTCCCATGCATGTTTTAGCTGAAGGAAGAATCCCTGAAACCTGGAGAGTTGGGATCCATGGAATGGGTACCATGCAGTATGACTTCAAAGGTTCTGCCTTTGCTCACCGAACATCACCAATGCTATCAGCCCGAAGTGTCCAGCCTTATGTTTCAACCAGCTCTCGGTGCAGATGTGGTAAATCCAGGTTGCATCACAAGCCCTGAATGAATTATTTAAGAATTGGTCTCTATTTCACTGTCATTGTGTTTTGTTTTTGAAATTTATTTTGATAATGGGATTTATCGGATTTTCACTGCTGTGTTTACGCCACTGTACACACGCTTGACTTCCTTATGGAGACATATAAATCCATGGGTCTTAAGATTCTTACTTGTCAGGTATATTCCCAGACGTTGAATATGGGGTGTTGAGTCCATTTCGTTGAGCAAGGAGTAGGTCTTGTCTATTACATATTTGGCTTATGGAACGGTATCTGTGCTAATTTCAATCTCTGGTTTGATGCAGCACCCCAACTCACCTTTCCCCATAAGCAAGCATAAGTGGGTTTTCTAAATTTGAGACCCTGTTCTGTTTTGTAATTCAGTTCATGTGTAGCCAAGTTTACGTTCCGTGTATTAGTGACATCTTATGATCTTTCTTTTTCTGTTTGACTTATTTCTCGTAGAATCGTCGTACCTGAATCCACTCATTATGCCGCTACGGGCCTGATGACGTAGATCTCATTGCTGAGTGATATTCCATTGTACGTACGTACCACAACTTCTTTATCCATTTTTTGATTTCTCGGATATTTAACTTGTACCGTAGACGAGGTTCTTGTAAACAGAGCCGTCCCAAACTTTGGGGTGGCTGTGTGTTTTTGATTTTAATTTCCCTAAGCTCTAGGACCCTAAGTGGGAGTGCCATAGGCTGTGTTGCTTTGTTTCCTACGTGTTTCAGGAAACACCATACACTTCTCCAGAGTGGCTGTTGGCAATTTACATCCCGCCCATCAGCATAACAAGGCTCCCTGTTCTCCATGACCTGTCCTGCCTTACTGGATTTTACACTTGTTTCAGATGGCCCTTTTGACCGGGGAGCAGTGCGACTTCATTGTAGTGCAGATTTCCTTTACACGCTTGCTTGGTTGGCCAAAAAGGGCGTATGCGTTTTTTCCTGAATATATTCAGGAAAAAACGCATACGCCCTTTTTGGAAAAGTGCATCATTTTCGACATTCTGCCTCTTTTCCTATGCTTTAAGTGCAATTCCAGTCTACCCCCAGAAATCGTTTTCCTGAAATTCTGTCCCGCTTTCAAGTCCTCTTCGAAGACTTACTTCAATAAATTTTTGGACGATAGCTGTCCTTCATAACTCTGCAGGTTTGTGAATTACAGTGCCCCTGAGCTCCTTTCTTCAACTCGCTTTCTTGTGAGCTGGCCGCAAAACAGCAGGATTGCTTCAGGCCCTAATCTGTTTCCGGCAGGGCACGCTGAGCCTTTGGTTAATTCCTCTTTCTGGTGGGAAATGAGCGTTCCATTTGCCCGTGCAGACACCTACAGCTAGTCTCTCATTGTTTCTCCCTATTCCTGTTCATCTTGCGCAGAATTTGCAAACTGTGACAAACAGGAGGTTAAAGGCACTGACTCTCCAAGTGGGGAGAGTGTTAGTAAAGCATCTGGAATGGTGAACCCGAGTAAAAGGGGAAGAAACCTGAGATGCATTTGAAAACGTTTCCCAGTCACACGGTGGACCATACTCTAGGTTTCCCATGCATGTTTTAGGTGAAGGAAGAATCCCTTAAACCTGGAGAGTTGGGACCCATGGAGTGGGTACCATGCAGTATGACTTCAAAGGGTCTGCGCTTGCTCACCGAACCTCACCAATGCTATCAGCCCGAAGTGTCCAGCCTTATGTCTCACCCAGCTCTGGGTGTAGATGTGGTAAATCCAGGATGCATCACAAGCCCTGAATGAATTATATAAGAATTGCTCTCTATTTCACTGTCATTGTGTTGTGTTTTTGAAATTTATTTTGATAATGGGATTTATCAGATTTACACTGCTTCGTTTAGTCCGCTGTACACATGCTTGATTTCCTTATGGAGACATATAAATCCATGGGTCTTAAGATTCTTACTTGTCAGGTATATTCCCAGGCGTTGAATATGGGGTGTTGAGTCCATTTCGTTGAACAAGGAGTAGGTCTTGTCTATTATATATTTGGCTTATGGAACGGTATCTGTGCTAATTTCAATCTCTGGTTTGATGCAGCACCCCAACTCACCTTTCCCCATAAGCAAGGATAAGTTGGTTTTCTAAATTTTAGACCCTGTTCTCTTTTGTAATTCAGTTCATGTGTAGCCACGTTTACCTTCCGTGTATTAGTGATATCTTATGATGTTTCTATTTCTGTGTGATTATTTCTCATAGAATCGTCGTTCCTGAATCCACTCATTATGCCGCCACAGGCCTGATGACGTAGATTGCATTGCTGAGTGATATTCCATTGTACGTACGTACCACAACTTCTTTATCCATTTTTTTCTTTCTCGGATATTTAACATGTACCGTAGACGAGGTTCTTGTAAACAGAGCCGACCCAAACATTGGGGTGGCTGTGTGTTTTTGATTTTAATTTCCCTAAGCTATAGGACCCTAAGTGGAAGTGCCATAGGCTGTGTTGCTTTGTTTCCTACGTGTTTCAGGAAACACCATACATTTCTCCAGAGTGGCTGTTGGCAATTTACATCCCGCCGATCAGCATAACAAGGCTCCCTGTTCTCCATGACCTGTCCTGCCTTCCTGGATTTTACAATTTTTTCAGATGGCCCTTTTGACCGGGGGGCAGTGAGACTTCATTGTAGTGCAGATTTCCTTTACACGCTTGCTTGGTTTGCAAAAAAGGGCGTATGGGTTTGTTTCTGAATATATTCAGGAAAAAACGCATACGCCCTTTTTGGCCAAGTGCATCATTGTCAACATTCTGCCTTTTTTCGTATGCTTTAAGTGCAATTCCAGTCTACCCCATGAAATCGTTTTCCTGAAATTCTGCCCCACTTTCAAGTCCTCTTCGAAGACTGACTTCAATACATTTTTGGACGATAGCTGTCATTCATAACTCTGCAGGTTTGTGAATTACAGTGCCCCTGAGCTCCTTTCTTCGACTCGCTTTCTTGTGAGCTGGCCGCAAAACCGCAGAATTGCTTCAGGCCCTCATCTGGTTCCGGCAGGGCACGCTGAGCATTTGGTTAATTCCTCTTCCTGATAGGAAATGAGCGTTCCATTTGCACGTGCAGACACCTACAGGTAGTCTCTCATTTGTTCTCCTTATTCCTGTTCATCTTGCGCAGAATTTGCAAACTGTGCCAAACAGGACGTTAAAGGCAATGACTCTCCAAGTGGGGAGAGTGTTAGAAAAGCGTCTGGAACGGTGAACTCGAGCACCAGGGAACGAAACATGAGATGCATTTAAAAACGTTTCCCAATCACATGGTGGACCATGCTCTGGGTTTCCCATGCATGTTGCTGAAGGAAGAATCCCTTAAACCTGGAGAGTTGGGACCCATGGAATGGGTACCATGCAGTATGACTTCAAAGGGTCTGCGTTTGCTCACCGAACCTCACCAATGCTATCAGCCCGAAGTGTCCAGCCTTATGTCTCACCCAGCTCTGGGTGTAGATGTGGTAAATCCAGGTTGCATCACATGCCCTGAATGAATTATTTAAGAATTGCTCCCTATTTCACTGTCATTGTGTTTTGTTTTTGAAATTTATTTTGATAATGGGATTTATCGGATTTGCACTGCGGTGTTTAGGCCGCTGTACACACGCTTGATTTCCTTATGGAGACATATAAATCCATGGGTCTTAAGATTCTTACTTGTCAGGTATATTCCCAGGCGTTGAATATGGTGTGTTGAGTCCGTTTCGTTGAGCAAGGTGTAGGTCTTGTCTATTATATATTTGGCTTATGGAACGGTATCTGTGCTAATTTCAATCTCTGGTTTTATGCAGCACCCCAACTCACCTTTCCCCATAAGCAAGCATTAGTTGGTTTTCTAAATTTGAGACCCTGTTCTCTTTTGTAATTCAGTTCATGTGTAGCCAAGTTTACGTTCCGTGTATTAGTGATATCTTATGATGTTTCTTTTTCTGTGTGACTTATTTCTCGTAGAATCGTCGTACCTGAATCCACTCATTATGCCGCTAAGGGCCTGATGACGTAGATCTCATTGCTGAGTGATATTCCATTGTACGTACGTACCACAACTTCTTTATCCATTTTTTGATTTCTCGGATATTTAACTTGTACCGTAGACGAGGTTCTTGTAAAAAGAGCCGTCCCAAACTTTGGGGTGGCTGTGTGTTTTTTATTTTAATTTCCCTAAGCTATAGGACCATGAGTGGAAGTGCCATAGGCTGTGTTTCTTTGTTTCCTACGTGTTTCAGGAAACACCATACACTTCTCTAGAGTGGCTGTTGGCAATTTACATCCCGCCCATCAGCATAACAAGGCTCCCTGTTCTCCATGACCTGTCCTGCCTTTCTGGATTTTACACTTTTTTCAGATGGCCCTTTTGACCGGGGGGCAGTGAGACTTCAATGTAGTGCAGATTTCTTTACACGCTTGCTTGGTTGGCCAAAAAGGGCGTATGCATTTTTTCCTGAATATATTCATGAAAAAAAGCAAACGCCCTTTTTGGCCAAGTGCATCATTGTGGACATTCTGCCTCTTTTCCCATGCTTTAAGTGCAATTCCAGTCTACCCCACGAAATCGTTTTCCTGAAATTCTTCCCCGCTTTCAAGTCCTCTTCGAAGACTTACTTCAATACATTTTTGGACGATAGCTGTCATTCATAACTCTGCAGGTTTGTGAATTACAGTGCCCCTGGGCTCCTTTCTTCAACTCGCTATCTTGTGAGCTGGCCGCAAAACCGCAGGATTGCTTCAGGCCCTAATCTGGTTCCCGCAGGGCACGCTGAGCCTTTGGTTAATTCCTCTTCCTGGTGGGAAATGAGCGTTCCATTTGCCCGTGCAGACACCTATAGCAAGTCTCTCATTGGTTCTCCCTATTCCTGTTCATCTTGCGCAGATATTGCAAACTGTGACAAACAGGAGGTTAAAGACACTGACTCTCCAATTGGGGATAGTGTTAGTAAAGCGTCTGGAACGGTGCACCCGAGTACCAGGGGACGAAACCTGAGATGCATTTGAAAACGTTTCCCAATCACACGGTGGACCATACTCTGGTTTTCCCATGCATGTTTTAGCTGAAGGAAGAATCCCTGAAACCTGGAGAGTTGGGATCCATGGAATGGGTACCATGCAGTATGACTTCAAAGGTTCTGCCTTTGCTCACCGAACATCACCAATGCTATCAGCCCGAAGTGTCCAGCCTTATGTTTCAACCAGCTCTCGGTGCAGATGTGGTAAATCCAGGTTGCATCACAAGCCCTGAATGAATTATTTAAGAATTGGTCTCTATTTCACTGTCATTGTGTTTTGTTTTTGAAATTTATTTTGATAATGGGATTTATCGGATTTTCACTGCTGCGTTTACGCCACTGTACACACGCTTGACTTCCTTATGGAGACATATAAATCCATGGGTCTTAAGATTCTTACTTGTCAGGTATATTCCCAGACGTTGAATATGGGGTGTTGAGTCCATTTCGTTGAGCAAGGAGTAGGTCTTGTCTATTACATATTTGGCTTATGGAACGGTATCTGTGCTAATTTCAATCTCTGGTTTGATGCAGCACCCCAACTCACCTTTCCCCATAAGCAAGCATAAGTGGGTTTTCTAAATTTGAGACCCTGTTCTGTTTTGTAATTCAGTTCATGTGTAGCCAAGTTTACGTTCCGTGTATTAGTGACATCTTATGATCTTTCTTTTTCTGTTTGACTTATTTCTCGTAGAATCGTCGTACCTGAATCCACTCATTATGCCGCTACGGGCCTGATGACGTAGATCTCATTGCTGAGTGATATTCCATTGTACGTACGTACCACAACTTCTTTATCCATTTTTTGATTTCTCGGATATTTAACTTGTACCGTAGACGAGGTTCTTGTAAACAGAGCCGTCCCAAACTTTGGGGTGGCTGTGTGTTTTTGATTTTAATTTCCCTAAGCTCTAGGACCCTAAGTGGGAGTGCCATAGGCTGTGTTGCTTTGTTTCCTACGTGTTTCAGGAAACACCATACACTTCTCCAGAGTGGCTGTTGGCAATTTACATCCCGCCCCTCAGCATAACAAGGCTCCCTGTTCTCCATGACCTGTCCTGCCTTACTGGATTTTACACTTGTTTCAGATGGCCCTTTTGACCGGGGAGCAGTGCGACTTCATTGTAGTGCAGATTTCCTTTACACGCTTGCTTGGTTGGCCAAAAAGGGCGTATGCGTTTTTTCCTGAATATATTCAGGAAAAAACGCATACCCCCTTTTTGGAAAAGTGCATCATTTTCGACATTCTGCCTCTTTTCCTATGCTTTAAGTGCAATTCCAGTCTACCCCCAGAAATCGTTTTCCTGAAATTCTGTCCCGCTTTCAAGTCCTCTTCGAAGACTTACTTCAATAAATTTTTGGACGATAGCTGTCCTTCATAACTCTGCAGGTTTGTGAATTACAGTGCCCCTGAGCTCCTTTCTTCAACTCGCTTTCTTGTGAGCTGGCCGCAAAACAGCAGGATTGCTTCAGGCCCTAATCTGTTTCCGGCAGGGCACGCTGAGCCTTTGGTTAATTCCTCTTTCTGGTGGGAAATGAGCGTTCCATTTGCCCGTGCAGACACCTACAGCTAGTCTCTCATTGTTTCTCCCTATTCCTGTTCATCTTGCGCAGAATTTGCAAACTGTGACAAACAGGAGGTTAAAGGCACTGACTCTCCAAGTGGGGAGAGTGTTAGTAAAGCATCTGGAATGGTGAACCCGAGTAAAAGGGGAAGAAACCTGAGATGCATTTGAAAACGTTTCCCAGTCACACGGTGGACCATACTCTAGGTTTCCCATGCATGTTTTAGGTGAAGGAAGAATCCCTTAAACCTGGAGAGTTGGGACCCATGGAGTGGGTACCATGCAGTATGACTTCAAAGGGTCTGCGCTTGCTCACCGAACCTCACCAATGCTATCAGCCCGAAGTGTCCAGCCTTATGTCTCACCCAGCTCTGGGTGTAGATGTGGTAAATCCAGGATGCATCACAAGCCCTGAATGAATTATATAAGAATTGCTCTCTATTTCACTGTCATTGTGTTGTGTTTTTGAAATTTATTTTGATAATGGGATTTATCAGATTTACACTGCTTCGTTTAGTCCGCTGTACACATGCTTGATTTCCTTATGGAGACATATAAATCCATGGGTCTTAAGATTCTTACTTGTCAGGTATATTCCCAGGCGTTGAATATGGGGTGTTGAGTCCATTTCGTTGAACAAGGAGTAGGTCTTGTCTATTATATATTTGGCTTATGGAACGGTATCTGTGCTAATTTCAATCTCTGGTTTGATGCAGCACCCCAACTCACCTTTCCCCATAAGCAAGGATAAGTTGGTTTTCTAAATTTTAGACCCTGTTCTCTTTTGTAATTCAGTTCATGTGTAGCCACGTTTACCTTCCGTGTATTAGTGATATCTTATGATGTTTCTATTTCTGTGTGATTATTTCTCATAGAATCGTCGTTCCTGAATCCACTCATTATGCCGCCACAGGCCTGATGACGTAGATTGCATTGCTGAGTGATATTCCATTGTACGTACGTACCACAACTTCTTTATCCATTTTTTTCTTTCTCGGATATTTAACATGTACCGTAGACGAGGTTCTTGTAAACAGAGCCGACCCAAACATTGGGGTGGCTGTGTGTTTTTGATTTTAATTTCCCTAAGCTATAGGACCCTAAGTGGAAGTGCCATAGGCTGTGTTGCTTTGTTTCCTACGTGTTTCAGGAAACACCATACATTTCTCCAGAGTGGCTGTTGGCAATTTACATCCCGCCGATCAGCATAACAAGGCTCCCTGTTCTCCATGACCTGTCCTGCCTTCCTGGATTTTACAATTTTTTCAGATGGCCCTTTTGACCGGGGGGCAGTGAGACTTCATTGTAGTGCAGATTTCCTTTACACGCTTGCTTGGTTTGCAAAAAAGGGCGTATGGGTTTGTTTCTGAATATATTCAGGAAAAAACGCATACGCCCTTTTTGGCCAAGTGCATCATTGTCAACATTCTGCCTTTTTTCGTATGCTTTAAGTGCAATTCCAGTCTACCCCATGAAATCGTTTTCCTGAAATTCTGCCCCACTTTCAAGTCCTCTTCGAAGACTGACTTCAATACATTTTTGGACGATAGCTGTCATTCATAACTCTGCAGGTTTGTGAATTACAGTGCCCCTGAGCTCCTTTCTTCGACTCGCTTTCTTGTGAGCTGGCCGCAAAACCGCAGAATTGCTTCAGGCCCTCATCTGGTTCCGGCAGGGCACGCTGAGCATTTGGTTAATTCCTCTTCCTGATAGGAAATGAGCGTTCCATTTGCACGTGCAGACACCTACAGGTAGTCTCTCATTTGTTCTCCTTATTCCTGTTCATCTTGCGCAGAATTTGCAAACTGTGCCAAACAGGACGTTAAAGGCAATGACTCTCCAAGTGGGGAGAGTGTTAGTAAAGCGTCTGGAACGGTGAACTCGAGCACCAGGGAACGAAACCTGAGATGCATTTAAAAACGTTTCCCAATCACATGGTGGACCATGCTCTGGGTTTCCCATGCATGTTGCTGAAGGAAGAATCCCTTAAACCTGGAGAGTTGGGACCCATGGAATGGGTACCATGCAGTATGACTTCAAAGGGTCTGCGTTTGCTCACCGAACCTCACCAATGCTATCAGCCCGAAGTGTCCAGCCTTATGTCTCACCCAGCTCTGGGTGTAGATGTGGTAAATCCAGGTTGCATCACATGCCCTGAATGAATTATTTAAGAATTGCTCCCTATTTCACTGTCATTGTGTTTTGTTTTTGAAATTTATTTTGATAATGGGATTTATCGGATTTGCACTGCGGTGTTTAGGCCGCTGTACACACGCTTGATTTCCTTATGGAGACATATAAATCCATGGGTCTTAAGATTCTTACTTGTCAGGTATATTCCCAGGCGTTGAATATGGTGTGTTGAGTCCGTTTCGTTGAGCAAGGTGTAGGTCTTGTCTATTATATATTTGGCTTATGGAACGGTATCTGTGCTAATTTCAATCTCTGGTTTTATGCAGCACCCCAACTCACCTTTCCCCATAAGCAAGCATTAGTTGGTTTTCTAAATTTGAGACCCTGTTCTCTTTTGTAATTCAGTTCATGTGTAGCCAAGTTTACGTTCCGTGTATTAGTGATATCTTATGATGTTTCTTTTTCTGTGTGACTTATTTCTCGTAGAATCGTCGTACCTGAATCCACTCATTATGCCGCTAAGGGCCTGATGACGTAGATCTCATTGCTGAGTGATATTCCATTGTACGTACGTACCACAACTTCTTTATCCATTTTTTGATTTCTCGGATATTTAACTTGTACCGTAGACGAGGTTCTTGTAAAAAGAGCCGTCCCAAACTTTGGGGTGGCTGTGTGTTTTTTATTTTAATTTCCCTAAGCTATAGGACCATGAGTGGAAGTGCCATAGGCTGTGTTTCTTTGTTTCCTACGTGTTTCAGGAAACACCATACACTTCTCTAGAGTGGCTGTTGGCAATTTACATCCCGCCCATCAGCATAACAAGGCTCCCTGTTCTCCATGACCTGTCCTGCCTTTCTGGATTTTACACTTTTTTCAGATGGCCCTTTTGACCGGGGGGCAGTGAGACTTCAATGTAGTGCAGATTTCTTTACACGCTTGCTTGGTTGGCCAAAAAGGGCGTATGCATTTTTTCCTGAATATATTCATGAAAAAAAGCAAACGCCCTTTTTGGCCAAGTGCATCATTGTGGACATTCTGCCTCTTTTCCCATGCTTTAAGTGCAATTCCAGTCTACCCCACGAAATCGTTTTCCTGAAATTCTTCCCCGCTTTCAAGTCCTCTTCGAAGACTTACTTCAATACATTTTTGGACGATAGCTGTCATTCATAACTCTGCAGGTTTGTGAATTACAGTGCCCCTGGGCTCCTTTCTTCAACTCGCTATCTTGTGAGCTGGCCGCAAAACCGCAGGATTGCTTCAGGCCCTAATCTGGTTCCCGCAGGGCACGCTGAGCCTTTGGTTAATTCCTCTTCCTGGTGGGAAATGAGCGTTCCATTTGCCCGTGCAGACACCTATAGCAAGTCTCTCATTGGTTCTCCCTATTCCTGTTCATCTTGCGCAGATATTGCAAACTGTGACAAACAGGAGGTTAAAGACACTGACTCTCCAATTGGGGATAGTGTTAGTAAAGCGTCTGGAACGGTGCACCCGAGTACCAGGGGACGAAACCTGAGATGCATTTGAAAACGTTTCCCAATCACACGGTGGACCATACTCTGGTTTTCCCATGCATGTTTTAGCTGAAGGAAGAATCCCTGAAACCTGGAGAGTTGGGATCCATGGAATGGGTACCATGCAGTATGACTTCAAAGGTTCTGCCTTTGCTCACCGAACATCACCAATGCTATCAGCCCGAAGTGTCCAGCCTTATGTTTCAACCAGCTCTCGGTGCAGATGTGGTAAATCCAGGTTGCATCACAAGCCCTGAATGAATTATTTAAGAATTGGTCTCTATTTCACTGTCATTGTGTTTTGTTTTTGAAATTTATTTTGATAATGGGATTTATCGGATTTTCACTGCTGCGTTTACGCCACTGTACACACGCTTGACTTCCTTATGGAGACATATAAATCCATGGGTCTTAAGATTCTTACTTGTCAGGTATATTCCCAGACGTTGAATATGGGGTGTTGAGTCCATTTCGTTGAGCAAGGAGTAGGTCTTGTCTATTACATATTTGGCTTATGGAACGGTATCTGTGCTAATTTCAATCTCTGGTTTGATGCAGCACCCCAACTCACCTTTCCCCATAAGCAAGCATAAGTGGGTTTTCTAAATTTGAGACCCTGTTCTGTTTTGTAATTCAGTTCATGTGTAGCCAAGTTTACGTTCCGTGTATTAGTGACATCTTATGATCTTTCTTTTTCTGTTTGACTTATTTCTCGTAGAATCGTCGTACCTGAATCCACTCATTATGCCGCTACGGGCCTGATGACGTAGATCTCATTGCTGAGTGATATTCCATTGTACGTACGTACCACAACTTCTTTATCCATTTTTTGATTTCTCGGATATTTAACTTGTACCGTAGACGAGGTTCTTGTAAACAGAGCCGTCCCAAACTTTGGGGTGGCTGTGTGTTTTTGATTTTAATTTCCCTAAGCTCTAGGACCCTAAGTGGGAGTGCCATAGGCTGTGTTGCTTTGTTTCCTACGTGTTTCAGGAAACACCATACACTTCTCCAGAGTGGCTGTTGGCAATTTACATCCCGCCCCTCAGCATAACAAGGCTCCCTGTTCTCCATGACCTGTCCTGCCTTACTGGATTTTACACTTGTTTCAGATGGCCCTTTTGACCGGGGAGCAGTGCGACTTCATTGTAGTGCAGATTTCCTTTACACGCTTGCTTGGTTGGCCAAAAAGGGCGTATGCGTTTTTTCCTGAATATATTCAGGAAAAAACGCATACGCCCTTTTTGGAAAAGTGCATCATTTTCGACATTCTGCCTCTTTTCCTATGCTTTAAGTGCAATTCCAGTCTACCCCCAGAAATCGTTTTCCTGAAATTCTGTCCCGCTTTCAAGTCCTCTTCGAAGACTTACTTCAATAAATTTTTGGACGATAGCTGTCCTTCATAACTCTGCAGGTTTGTGAATTACAGTGCCCCTGAGCTCCTTTCTTCAACTCGCTTTCTTGTGAGCTGGCCGCAAAACAGCAGGATTGCTTCAGGCCCTAATCTGTTTCCGGCAGGGCACGCTGAGCCTTTGGTTAATTCCTCTTTCTGGTGGGAAATGAGCGTTCCATTTGCCCGTGCAGACACCTACAGCTAGTCTCTCATTGTTTCTCCCTATTCCTGTTCATCTTGCGCAGAATTTGCAAACTGTGACAAACAGGAGGTTAAAGGCACTGACTCTCCAAGTGGGGAGAGTGTTAGTAAAGCATCTGGAATGGTGAACCCGAGTAAAAGGGGAAGAAACCTGAGATGCATTTGAAAACGTTTCCCAGTCACACGGTGGACCATACTCTAGGTTTCCCATGCATGTTTTAGGTGAAGGAAGAATCCCTTAAACCTGGAGAGTTGGGACCCATGGAGTGGGTACCATGCAGTATGACTTCAAAGGGTCTGCGCTTGCTCACCGAACCTCACCAATGCTATCAGCCCGAAGTGTCCAGCCTTATGTCTCACCCAGCTCTGGGTGTAGATGTGGTAAATCCAGGATGCATCACAAGCCCTGAATGAATTATATAAGAATTGCTCTCTATTTCACTGTCATTGTGTTGTGTTTTTGAAATTTATTTTGATAATGGGATTTATCAGATTTACACTGCTTCGTTTAGTCCGCTGTACACATGCTTGATTTCCTTATGGAGACATATAAATCCATGGGTCTTAAGATTCTTACTTGTCAGGTATATTCCCAGGCGTTGAATATGGGGTGTTGAGTCCATTTCGTTGAACAAGGAGTAGGTCTTGTCTATTATATATTTGGCTTATGGAACGGTATCTGTGCTAATTTCAATCTCTGGTTTGATGCAGCACCCCAACTCACCTTTCCCCATAAGCAAGGATAAGTTGGTTTTCTAAATTTTAGACCCTGTTCTCTTTTGTAATTCAGTTCATGTGTAGCCACGTTTACCTTCCGTGTATTAGTGATATCTTATGATGTTTCTATTTCTGTGTGATTATTTCTCATAGAATCGTCGTTCCTGAATCCACTCATTATGCCGCCACAGGCCTGATGACGTAGATTGCATTGCTGAGTGATATTCCATTGTACGTACGTACCACAACTTCTTTATCCATTTTTTTCTTTCTCGGATATTTAACATGTACCGTAGACGAGGTTCTTGTAAACAGAGCCGACCCAAACATTGGGGTGGCTGTGTGTTTTTGATTTTAATTTCCCTAAGCTATAGGACCCTAAGTGGAAGTGCCATAGGCTGTGTTGCTTTGTTTCCTACGTGTTTCAGGAAACACCATACATTTCTCCAGAGTGGCTGTTGGCAATTTACATCCCGCCGATCAGCATAACAAGGCTCCCTGTTCTCCATGACCTGTCCTGCCTTCCTGGATTTTACAATTTTTTCAGATGGCCCTTTTGACCGGGGGGCAGTGAGACTTCATTGTAGTGCAGATTTCCTTTACACGCTTGCTTGGTTTGCAAAAAAGGGCGTATGGGTTTGTTTCTGAATATATTCAGGAAAAAACGCATACGCCCTTTTTGGCCAAGTGCATCATTGTCAACATTCTGCCTTTTTTCGTATGCTTTAAGTGCAATTCCAGTCTACCCCATGAAATCGTTTTCCTGAAATTCTGCCCCACTTTCAAGTCCTCTTCGAAGACTGACTTCAATACATTTTTGGACGATAGCTGTCATTCATAACTCTGCAGGTTTGTGAATTACAGTGCCCCTGAGCTCCTTTCTTCGACTCGCTTTCTTGTGAGCTGGCCGCAAAACCGCAGAATTGCTTCAGGCCCTCATCTGGTTCCGGCAGGGCACGCTGAGCATTTGGTTAATTCCTCTTCCTGATAGGAAATGAGCGTTCCATTTGCACGTGCAGACACCTACAGGTAGTCTCTCATTTGTTCTCCTTATTCCTGTTCATCTTGCGCAGAATTTGCAAACTGTGCCAAACAGGACGTTAAAGGCAATGACTCTCCAAGTGGGGAGAGTGTTAGAAAAGCGTCTGGAACGGTGAACTCGAGCACCAGGGAACGAAACATGAGATGCATTTAAAAACGTTTCCCAATCACATGGTGGACCATGCTCTGGGTTTCCCATGCATGTTGCTGAAGGAAGAATCCCTTAAACCTGGAGAGTTGGGACCCATGGAATGGGTACCATGCAGTATGACTTCAAAGGGTCTGCGTTTGCTCACCGAACCTCACCAATGCTATCAGCCCGAAGTGTCCAGCCTTATGTCTCACCCAGCTCTGGGTGTAGATGTGGTAAATCCAGGTTGCATCACATGCCCTGAATGAATTATTTAAGAATTGCTCCCTATTTCACTGTCATTGTGTTTTGTTTTTGAAATTTATTTTGATAATGGGATTTATCGGATTTGCACTGCGGTGTTTAGGCCGCTGTACACACGCTTGATTTCCTTATGGAGACATATAAATCCATGGGTCTTAAGATTCTTACTTGTCAGGTATATTCCCAGGCGTTGAATATGGTGTGTTGAGTCCGTTTCGTTGAGCAAGGTGTAGGTCTTGTCTATTATATATTTGGCTTATGGAACTGTATCTGTGCTAATTTCAATCTCTGGTTTTATGCAGCACCCCAACTCACCTTTCCCCATAAGCAAGCATTAGTTGGTTTTCTAAATTTGAGACCCTGTTCTCTTTTGTAATTCAGTTCATGTGTAGCCAAGTTTACGTTCCGTGTATTAGTGATATCTTATGATGTTTCTTTTTCTGTGTGACTTATTTCTTGTAGAATCGTCGTACCTGAATCCACTCATTATGCCGCTAAGGGCCTGATGACGTAGATCTCATTGCTGAGTGATATTCCATTGTACGTACGTACCACAACTTCTTTATCCATTTTTTGATTTCTTGGATATTTAACTTGTACCGTAGACGAGGTTCTTGTAAAAAGAGCCGTCCCAAACTTTGGGGTGGCTGTGTGTTTTTTATTTTAATTTCCCTAAGCTATAGGACCATGAGTGGAAGTGCCATAGGCTGTGTTTCTTTGTTTCCTACGTGTTTCAGGAAACACCATACACTTCTCTAGAGTGGCTGTTGGCAATTTACATCCCGCCCATCAGCATAACAAGGCTCCCTGTTCTCCATGACCTGTCCTGCCTTTCTGGATTTTACACTTTTTTCAGATGGCCCTTTTGACCGGGGGGAAGAGAGACTTTATTGTAGTTCAGATTTCCTTTACACGCTTTCTTGGTTGGCCAAAAAGGGCGTATGCATTTTTTCCTGAATAAATTCAGGAAAAACTGCATACGCCCTTTTTGGCCAAGTGCATCACTCTCGACATTCTGCCTCTTTTCCTATGCTTTAAGTGCAATTCCAGTCTACCCCCTGAAATCATTTTCCTGAAATTCTGCCCCGCTTTCAGTCCTCTTCGAAGACTGACTTCAATACATTTTTGGACGATAGCTGTCATTCATAACTCTGCAGGTTTGTGAATTACAGTGCCTCCGAGCTCCTTTCTTCAACTAGCTTTCTTGTGAGCTGGCCGCAAAACCGCAGGATTGCTTCAGGCCCTCATCTGGTTCCGGCAGGGGATGCTGAGCCTTTGGTTAATTCCTCTTCCTGGTGGGAAATGAGCATTCCATTTGACCGTGCAGAAACGTACAGCTAGTCTCTCATTGGTTCTCCCTATTCCTGTTCATCTTGCGCAGAAATTGCAAACTGTGCCAAACAGGAGGTTAAAGGCACTGACTCTCCAAGTGGGGAGAGTGTTAGTAAAGCGTCTGGAACGGTGAACACGAGTAACAGGGGACGAAACCTGAGATGCATTTGAAAAAGTTTCCTAATCACACGGTGGACCATACTCTGGGTTTCCCATGCATGTTTTAGCTGAAGGAAGAATCCCTTAAACCTGGAGAGTTGGGACCCATGGAATGGCTACCATGCAGTATGACTTCAAAGGGTCTGCGTTTGCTCACCGAACCTCACCAATGCTATCAGCCCGAAGTGTCCAGCCTTATGTCTCACCCAGCTCTGGGTGTAGTTGTGGTAAATCCAGGTTGCATCACAAGCCCTGTATGAATTATTTAAGAATTGCTCTCTATTTCACTGTCATTGTGTTTTCTTTGTGAAATTTATTTTCATAATGGGATTTATCGGATTTTCACTGCTGCGTTTAGGCCGCTGTACACACGCTTGATTTCCTTATGGAGACATATAAATCCATGGGTCTTAAGATTCTTACTTGTCAGGTATATTCCCAGGCGTTGAATATGGGGTGTTGAGTCCATTTCGTTGAGCAAGGAGTAGGTCGTGTCTATTATATATTTGCCTTATGGAACGGTACCTGTGCTAATTTCAATCTCTGGTTTTATATAGCACCCCAACATACCTTTCCCCATAAGCAAGCATAAGTTGGTTTTCTAAATTTGAGACCCTGTTCTGTTTTGTAATTCAGTTCATGTGTAGCCAAGTTTACGTTCCGTGTATTAGTGATATCTTATGATGTTTCTTTTTCTGTGTGACTTATTTTTCGTAGAATCGTCGTACCTCAATCCACTCATTATGCCGCTACGGTCCTGATGACGTAGAATTCATTGCTGAGTGATAATCCATTGTACGTACGTACCACAACTTCTTTATAAATTTTTTGCTTTCTGGGATATTGAACTTTTACCGTAGACGACGTTCTTGTAAACAGAGCCGTCCCAAACTTTGGGGTGGTTGTGTGTTTTTGATTTTACTTTTCCTAAGCTATAGGACCCTAAGTGGAAGTGCTATAGGCTGTGTTGCTTTGTTTCCTACGTGTTTCAGGAAACACCATACACTTCTCCAGAGTGGCTGTTGGCAATTTACATCCCGCCCATCAGCATAACAAGGCTCCCTGTTCTCCATGACCTGTCCTGCCTTTCAGGATTTTACACTTTTTTCAGATGGCCCTTTTCACCAGGAGGCAGTGAGACTTCATTGTAGTGCAGATATCCTTTACACGCTTGCTTGGTTGGCCAAAAAGGGCGTATGCGTTTTTTCCTGAATATATTCACGAAAAAACGCATACGCCCTTTTTGGCCAAGTGCATCATTGTCGACATTCTGCCTCTTTTCCTATGCTTTAAGTGCAATTCCAGTCTACCCCCTGAAATCGTTTTCCTGAAAATCTGCCCCGCTTTCAAGTTCACTTCGAAGACTTACTTCAATATATTTTTGGACGATAGCTGTCATTCATAACTCTGCAGGTTTGTGAATTACAGTGCCCTTGAGCTCCTTTTTTCAACTCGCTTTCTTGTGAGCTGGCCGCAAAACCGCAGGATTTCTTCAGGCCCTAATCTGGTTCCGGCAGGGCACGCTGAGCCTTTGGTTAATTCCTCTTCCTGGTGGGAAATGAGCGTTCCATTTGCCCGTGCAGACACCTACAGCTAGTCTCTCATTGGTTCTCCCTATTCCTGTTCATCATGCGCAGAAATTGCAAACTGTGACAAACAGGAGGTTAAAGGCACTGACTCTCCAAGTGGGGAGAGTGTTAGTAAAGCGTCTGGAACAGTGAACCCGAGTACCAGGGGACGAAACCTGAGATGCATTTGAAAACGTTTCCCAATCACACGGTGGACCATACTCTGGGTTTCCCATGCATGTTTTAGCTGAAGGAAGAATCCCTTAAACCTGGAGAGTTGGGACCCATGGAATGGGTACCATGAAGTATGACTTCAAAGGGTCTGCGTTTGCTCACCGAACCTCACCAATGCTATCAGCCCGAAGTGTCCAGCCTTATGTCTCACCCAGCTCTGGGTGTAGATGTGGTAAATCCAGGTTGCATCACAAGCCCTGATTGAATTATTTAAGAATTGCTCTCTATTTCACTGTCATTGTGTTGTGTTTTTGAAACTAATTTTGATAATGGGATTTATCGGATTTTCACTGCTGCGTTTAGGCCGCTGTACAGACGCTTGATTTCCTTATGGAGACATATAAATCCATGGGTTTTAAGATTCTTACTTGTCAGGTATATTCCCAGGCGTTGAATATGGGGTGTAGAGTCCATTTCGTTGAGCAAGGAGTAGGTCTTGTCTATTATATATTTGGCTTATGGAAAGGTATCTGTGCTAATTTCAATCTCTGGTTTTATGTAGCACCCCAACTCACCTTTCCCCATAAGCAAGCATAAGTTGGTTTTCTAAATTTGAGACCCTGTTCTGTTTTGTAAATCAGTTCATGTGTAGTCAAGTTTAAATTCCGTGTATTAGGGATATCTTAAGATGTTTTTTTTCTGTGTGACTTGTTTCTCGTAGAATCATCGTACCTGAACCCACTCATTATGCCGCTACGGGCCTGATGACGTAGATTTCATTGCTGAGTGATAATCAATTGTACGTGCGTACCACAACTTCTTTATCCATTTTTTGCTTTCTCGGATATTTAACTTGTACTGTAGACGAGGTTCTTGTAAACAGAGCCATCCCAAACATTGGGGTGGCTGTGTGATTTTGATTTTAATTTCCCTAAGCTATAGGACCATAAGTGGAAGTGCCATAGGCTGTGTTGCTTTGTTCCTACGTGTTTCAGGAAACACCATACACTTTTCCAGAGTGGCTGTTGGCAATTTACATCCCGCCCAGCAGCATAACAAGGCTCCCTGTCCTCCGTGACCTGTCGTGCGTTTCTGGATTTTACACTTTTTTCAGATGGCCCTTTTGACCGGGGGGCAGTGAGACTTCATTGTAGTGCCGATTTCCTTTACACGCTTGCTTGGTTGGCCAAAAAGCGCGTATTCGTTTTTTCCTGAATATGTTCAGGAAAAAACGCATACGCCCTTTTTGGCCAAGTGCATCATTGTCGACATTCTGCCTCTTTTCCTATGCTTTAAGTGCAATTCCAGTCTACCCCCTGAAATCGTTTTCCTGGAATTCTGCCCTGCTTTCAAGTCCTCTTCAAAGACTTACTTCAATACATTTTTGGACGATAGCTCTCATTCATAACTCTGCAGGTTTGTGAATTACAGTGCCCCTGAGCTCCTTTCTTCAACTCGCTTTCTTGTGAGCTGGCCGCAAAAACGCAGGATTGCTTCAAGCCCTAATCTGTTTCCGGCAGGGCACGCTGAGCCTTTGGTTAATTCCTCTTCCTGGTGGGAAATGAGCGTTCCATTTGCCCTTGCAGACACCTACAGCTAGTCTCTCATTGGTTCTCCCTATTCCTGTTCATCTTGTGCAGAAATTGCAAACTGTGCCAAACAGGAGGTTAAAGGCACTGACTCTCCAAGTGGGGAGAGTGTTAGTAAAGCGTCTGGAATGATGAACCCGAGTACCAGGGTTCGAAAAGTGAGATGCATTTGAAAACGTTTCCCAATCACATGGTGGTCCATACTCTGGGTTTCCCATGCATGTTTTAGCTGAAGGAAGAATCCCTTAAACCTGGAGAGTTGGGACCCATGGAATGGGTACCATGCAGTATTACTTCAAAGGGTCTGCGTTTGCTCACTGAACCTCACCAATGCTATCAGCCCAAAGTGCCCAGCCTTATGTCTCACCCAGCTCTGGGTGTAGATGTGGTAAATCCAGGTTGCATCACAAGTCCTGAATGAATTATTTAAGAATTTCTCTCTATTTCACTCTCATTGTGTTTTGTTTTTGAAATTTATTTTGATAATGGGATTTATCGGATTTTCACTGCTGCGTTAAGGCCACTGTACACACGCTTGATTTCCTAATGGAGACATATAAATCCATGGGTTATTAGATTTTACTTGTCATGTATATTCCCAGGCATTGAATATGCGGTGTTGAGTCCATTTCGTTGAGCAAGGAGTAGGACTTTTCTTTTATATATTTGGCTTATGGAACGGTATCTGTGCTAATTTCACTCTCTGCTTTTATGCAGCACCCCAACTCACCTTTCCCCATAAGCAAGCATATGTTGGTTTTCTAAATTTGAGACCCTGTTCTGTTTTGTAATTCAGTTCATGTGTAGCCATGTTTACATTCCGTGTATTAGTGATATCTTATGATGTTTCTTTTTCTGTGTGACTTATTTCTCGTAGAATCATCGTACCTGAATCCACTCATTATGCCGCTACGGGCCTGATGACGTAGATTTCATTGCTGAGTGATATACCATTGTACGTGCGTACCACAACATCTTTATGCATTTTTTGCTTTCTGGGATATTTAACTTGTACCGTAGACGAGGTTCTTGTAAACAGAGCCGTCACAAACTTTGGGGTGGCTGTGTGTTTTTGATTGTAATTTCCCTAAGCTATAGGACCCTAAGTGGAAGTGCCATAGGCTGTGTTGCTTTGTTTCCTACGTGTTTCAGGAAACACCATACACTTCTCCAGAGTGGCTGTTGGCAATTTACATCCCGCACATCAGCATAACAAGGCTCCCTGTTCTCCATGACCTGTCCTGCCTTTCTGGATTTTACACTTTTTTCAGATGGTCCTTTTGATCTGGGGGCAGTGAGACTTCATTGTAGTGCAGATTTCTTTTACACGTTTACTTGGTTGGCCAAAAAGGGCGTATGCGTTTTTTCCTGAATATATTCAGGAAAAAACGCATACGCCCTTTTTGGCCAAGTGCATCATTGTCGACATTCTGCCTCTTTTCCTATGCTTTAAGTGCAATTCCAGTCTACCCCATGAAATCGTTTTCCTGAAATTCTGCCCCACTTTCAAGTCCTCTTCGAAGACTTACTTCAATACATTTTTGGATGATAGCTGTCATTCATAACTCTGCAGGTTTGTGAATTACAGTGCCCCTGAGCTCCTTTCTTCAACTCGCTTTCTTGTGAGCTGGCCGCAAAACCGCAGGTTTGCTTCAGGCCCTAATCTGTTTCCGGCAGGGCACGCTGAGACTTTGGTTAATTCCTCTTCCTGGTGGGAAATGAGCATTCCATTTGCCCGTGCAGACACCTACAGCTAGTCTCTCATTGGTTCTCCCTATTCCTGTTCATCTTGCGCAGAAATTGCAAACTGTGCCAAACAGGAGGTTAAAGGCACTGACTCTCCAAGTGGAGAGAGTGTTAGTACAGCGTCTGGAATGGTGCACCGGAGTACCAGGGTTCGAAAACTGAGATGCATTTGAAAACGTTTCCCAATCACACGGTGGACCATACTCTGGGTTTCCCATGCGTGTTTTAGCTGAAAGAAGAATCCCTTAAACCTGGAGATTTGGGACCCATGGAACGGGTACCATGCAGTATGACTTCAAAGGGTCTGCGTTTCCTCTCCGAACCTAACCAATGCTATCAGCCCGAAGTGTCCAGCCTTATGTCTCACCCAGCTCTGGGTGTAGATGTGGTAAATCCAGGTTGCATCACAAGCCCTGAATGAATTATTTAAGAATTGCTCTCTATTTCACTGTCATTGTGTTTTGTTTTTGAAATTTATTTTGAAAATGGGATTTATCGGATTTTCACTGCTGCTTTTAGGCCGCTGTACACACGCTTGATTTCCTTATGGAGACATATAAATCCATGGGTTTTAAGATTCTTACTTGTCAGGTATATTCCCAGGCGTTGAATATGGGGTGTAGAGTCCATTTCGTTGAGCAAGGAGTAGGTCTTGTCTATTATATATTTGGCTTATGGAAAGGTATCTGTGCTAATTTCAATCTCTGGTTTTATGTAGCACCCCAACTCACCTTTCCCCATAAGCAAGCATAAGTTGGTTTTCTAAATTTGAGACCCTGTTCTGTTTTGTAAATCAGTTCATGTGTAGTCAAGTTTAAATTCCGTGTATTAGGGATATCTTAAGATGTTTTTTTTCTGTGTGACTTGTTTCTCGTAGAATCATCGTACCTGAACCCACTCATTATGCCGCTACGGGCCTGATGACGTAGATTTCATTGCTGAGTGATAATCAATTGTACGTGCGTACCACAACTTCTTTATCCATTTTTTGCTTTCTCGGATATTTAACTTGTACTGTAGACGAGGTTCTTGTAAACAGAGCCATCCCAAACATTGGGGTGGCTGTGTGATTTTGATTTTAATTTCCCTAAGCTATAGGACCGTAAGTGGAAGTGCCATAGGCTGTGTTGCTTTGTTCCTACGTGTTTCAGGAAACACCATACACTTTTCCAGAGTGGCTGTTGGCAATTTACATCCCGCCCAGCAGCATAACAAGGCTCCCTGTCCTCCGTGACCTGTCGTGCGTTTCTGGATTTTACACTTTTTTCAGATGGCCCTTTTGACCGGGGGGCAGTGAGACTTCATTGTAGTGCCGATTTCCTTTACACGCTTGCTTGGTTGGCCAAAAAGCGCGTATTCGTTTTTTCCTGAATATGTTCAGGAAAAAACGCATACGCCCTTTTTGGCCAAGTGCATCATTGTCGACATTCTGCCTCTTTTCCTATGCTTTAAGTGCAATTCCAGTCTACCCCCTGAAATCGTTTTCCTGGAATTCTGCCCTGCTTTCAAGTCCTCTTCAAAGACTTACTTCAATACATTTTTGGACGATAGCTCTCATTCATAACTCTGCAGGTTTGTGAATTACAGTGCCCCTGAGCTCCTTTCTTCAACTCGCTTTCTTGTGAGCTGGCCGCAAAAACGCAGGATTGCTTCAAGCCCTAATCTGTTTCCGGCAGGGCACGCTGAGCCTTTGGTTAATTCCTCTTCCTGGTGGGAAATGAGCGTTCCATTTGCCCTTGCAGACACCTACAGCTAGTCTCTCATTGGTTCTCCCTATTCCTGTTCATCTTGTTCAGAAATTGCAAACTGTGCCAAACAGGAGGTTAAAGGCACTGACTCTCCAAGTGGGGAGAGTGTTAGTAAAGCGTCTGGAATGATGAACCCGAGTACCAGGGTTCGAAAAGTGAGATGCATTTGAAAACGTTTCCCAATCACATGGTGGTCCATACTCTGGGTTTCCCATGCATGTTTTAGCTGAAGGAAGAATCCCTTAAACCTGGAGAGTTGGGACCCATGGAATGGGTACCATGCAGTATTACTTCAAAGGGTCTGCGTTTGCTCACTGAACCTCACCAATGCTATCAGCCCGAAGTGCCCAGCCTTATGTCTCACCCAGCTCTGGGTGTAGATGTGGTAAATCCAGGTTGCATCACAAGTCCTGAATGAATTATTTAAGAATTTCTCTCTATTTCACTCTCATTGTGTTTTGTTTTTGAAATTTATTTTGATAATGGGATTTATCGGATTTTCACTGCTGCGTTAAGGCCACTGTACACACGCTTGATTTCCTAATGGAGACATATAAATCCATGGGTTATTAGATTTTACTTGTCATGTATATTCCCAGGCATTGAATATGCGGTGTTGAGTCCATTTCGTTGAGCAAGGAGTAGGACTTTTCTTTTATATATTTGGCTTATGGAACGGTATCTGTGCTAATTTCACTCTCTGCTTTTATGCAGCACCCCAACTCACCTTTCCCCATAAGCAAGCATATGTTGGTTTTCTAAATTTGAGACCCTGTTCTGTTTTGTAATTCAGTTCATGTGTAGCCATGTTTACATTCCGTGTATTAGTGATATCTTATGATGTTTCTTTTTCTGTGTGACTTATTTCTCGTAGAATCATCGTACCTGAATCCACTCATTATGCCGCTACGGGCCTGATGACGTAGATTTCATTGCTGAGTGATATACCATTGTACGTGCGTACCACAACATCTTTATGCATTTTTTGCTTTCTGGGATATTTAACTTGTACCGTAGACGAGGTTCTTGTAAACAGAGCCGTCACAAACTTTGGGGTGGCTGTGTGTTTTTGATTGTAATTTCCCTAAGCTATAGGACCCTAAGTGGAAGTGCCATAGGCTGTGTTGCTTTGTTTCCTACGTGTTTCAGGAAACACCATACACTTCTCCAGAGTGGCTGTTGGCAATTTACATCCCGCACATCAGCATAACAAGGCTCCCTGTTCTCCATGACCTGTCCTGCCTTTCTGGATTTTACACTTTTTTCAGATGGTCCTTTTGATCTGGGGGCAGTGAGACTTCATTGTAGTGCAGATTTCTTTTACACGTTTACTTGGTTGGCCAAAAAGGGCGTATGCGTTTTTTCCTGAATATATTCAGGAAAAAACGCATACGCCCTTTTTGGCCAAGTGCATCATTGTCGACATTCTGCCTCTTTTCCTATGCTTTAAGTGCAATTCCAGTCTACCCCATGAAATCGTTTTCCTGAAATTCTGCCCCACTTTCAAGTCCTCTTCGAAGACTTACTTCAATACATTTTTGGATGATAGCTGTCATTCATAACTCTGCAGGTTTGTGAATTACAGTGCCCCTGAGCTCCTTTCTTCAACTCGCTTTCTTGTGAGCTGGCCGCAAAACCGCAGGTTTGCTTCAGGCCCTAATCTGTTTCCGGCAGGGCACGCTGAGACTTTGGTTAATTCCTCTTCCTGGTGGGAAATGAGCATTCCATTTGCCCGTGCAGACACCTACAGCTAGTCTCTCATTGGTTCTCCCTATTCCTGTTCATCTTGCGCAGAAATTGCAAACTGTGCCAAACAGGAGGTTAAAGGCACTGACTCTCCAAGTGGAGAGAGTGTTAGTACAGCGTCTGGAATGGTGCACCGGAGTACCAGGGTTCGAAAACTGAGATGCATTTGAAAACGTTTCCCAATCACACGGTGGACCATACTCTGGGTTTCCCATGCGTGTTTTAGCTGAAAGAAGAATCCCTTAAACCTGGAGATTTGGGACCCATGGAACGGGTACCATGCAGTATGACTTCAAAGGGTCTGCGTTTCCTCTCCGAACCTAACCAATGCTATCAGCCCGAAGTGTCCAGCCTTATGTCTCACCCAGCTCTGGGTGTAGATGTGGTAAATCCAGGTTGCATCACAAGCCCTGAATGAATTATTTAAGAATTGCTCTCTATTTCACTGTCATTGTGTTTTGTTTTTGAAATTTATTTTGAAAATGGGATTTATCGGATTTTCACTGCTGCTTTTAGGCCGCTGTACACACGCTTGATTTCCTTATGGAGACATATAAATCCATGGGTTTTAAGATTCTTCCTTTTCAGGTATATTCCCAGGCGTTGCATATGGGGTGTTGAGTCCATTTCGTTGAGCAAGGAGTAGATCTTGTCTGTTATATATTTGGATTAAGAAAGGTATCTGTGCTGATTTCAATCTCTGGTTTTATGCAGCACCCCAACTCACCTTTCCCCATAAGAAAGCATAAGTTGGTTTTCTATATTTGAGACCCTGTTCTGTTTTGTAATTCAGTTCATGTGTAGCCAAGTTTACATTCCGTGTATTAGTGATATCTTATGATATTTCTTTTTCTTTGTGACTTATTTCTCGTAGAATCATCGTACCTGAATCCACTCATTATGCGGCTACGGGCCTGATGACGTAGATTTCATTGCTGAGTGATATTCCATTGTACGTGCGTACCACATGTTCTTTATTCATTTTTTGCTTTCTCGGATATTTAACTTGTACCGTAGACGAGGTTCTTGTAAACAGAGCCGTCCCAAATATTAGGGTGGCTGTGTGTTTTTGATTTTAATTTCCCTAAGCTATAGGACCATAAGTGGAAGTGCCATAGGCTTTGTTCCTTTGTTTCCTACGTGTTTCAGGAAACACCATACAATTTTCCAGAGTGGATGTTGGCAATTTATATGCCGCCCATCAGCGTAACAAGGCTCCCTGTTCTCCATGACCTGTCCTGCCTTTCTGGATTTTACACTTTATTCAGATGGCCCTTTTGACCGGGAGGCAGAGAGACTTAATTGTAGTGCAGATTTCCTTTACACGCTTGCTTGGTTGGCCAAAAAGCACGTATGCGTTTTTTCCTGAATATATTCAGGAAAAAACACATACGCCTTTTTGGCCAAGTGCATCATTGTCGACATTCTGCCTCTTTTCCTATGCTTTAAGTGCAATTCCAGTCTACCCCCTGAAATCGTTTTCCTGAAATTCTGCCCCGCTTTCAAGTCCTCTTCGAAGACTTACTTCAGTACATTTTTGGACGATAGCTGTCATTCATAACCCTGCAGGTTTGTGAATTACAGTGCCCCTGAGCTCCTTTCTTCAACTCGCTTTCTTGTGAGCTGGCCGCAAAACCGCAGGATTGCTTCAGGCCCTAATCTGTTACCGGCAGGGCACGCTGAGCCTTTGGTTAATTCCTCTTCCTGGTGGCAAATGAGTGTTCCATTTGCCCGTGCAGACACCTACAGCTAGTCTCTCATTGGTTCTCCCTATTCCTGTTCATCTTGCGCAGAAATTGCAAACTGTGCCAAACAGGAGGTTAAAGGCACTGACTCTCCAAGTGGGGAGAGTGTTAGTAAAGCATCTGGAATGGTGAACCCGAGGACCAGGGTTCGAAAACTGAGATGGATTTGAAAACGTTTCCCAATCACACGGTGGACCATACTCTGGGTTTCCCATGCATGTTTTAGCTGAAGGAAGAATCCCTAAAACCTGGAGATTTGGGACCCATGGAATGGGTACCATGCAGTATGACTTCAAAGGGTCTGCGTTTGCTCACCGAACCTCACCAAAGCTATCAGCCCGAAGTGTCCAGCCTTATGTCTCAACCAGCTCTGGGTGTAGATGTGGTAAATCCAGGTTGCATCACAAGCCCTGAATGAATTATTTTAGAATTGCTCTCTATTTCACTGTCATTGTGTTTTGATTTTGAAATTTGTTTTGATAATGGGATTTATCGGATTTTCACTGCTGTGTTTAGGCCGCTGTACACACGCTTGATTTCCTTATGGAGTCATATAAATCCATGGGTTTTAAGATTCTTACTTGTCAGGTATATTCCCAGGCGTTGAATATGGGGTGTAGAGTCCATTTCGTTGAGCAAGGAGTAGGTCTTGTCTATTATATATTTGGCTTATGGAACGGTATCTGTGCTAATTTCAATCTCTGGTTTTATGCAGCACCCCAACTCACCTTTCCCCATAATCAAGCATAAGTTGGTTTTCTAAATTTGAGACCCTGTTCTGTTTTGTAATTCAGTTCATGTGTAGCCAAGTTTATATTCCGTGTATTAGTGATATCTTATGATGTTTCTTTTTCTGTGTGACTTATTTCTCGTAGAATCATCGTACCTGAATCCACTCATTATGGCACTATGGGCCTGATGACGTAGATTTCATTGCTGAGTGATATTCCACTGTACGTGCGTACAACAACTTCTTTATACGTTTTTTGCTTTCTCGGATATTTAACTTGTACCGTAGACGAGGTTCTTGTAAACAGAGCCGTCCCAAACTTTGGGGTGGCTGTGTGTTTTTGATTTTAATTTCCCTAAGCTATAGGACCATAAGTGGAAGTGCCGTAGGCTGTGTTGCTTTGTTTCCTACGTGTTCCAGGAAACACCATACACTTCACCAGAGTGGCTGTTGGCAATTTAAATCCCGCCTATCAGCATAACAAGGCTCCCTGTTCTCCATGACCTGTCCTGCCTTTCTTGATTTTACACTTTTTTCAGATGGCCCTTTTGACAGGGGGGCAGTGAGACTTCATTGTAGTGAAGATTTCCTTTACACGCTTGCTTGGTTGGCCAAAAAGGGCGTATGCGTTTTTTCCTGAATATATTCAGGAAAAACCGCATAGGCCCTTTTTGGCCAAGTATATCATTGTCGACATTCTGCCTCTTTTCCTATGATTTAAGTGCAATTCCAGTCTACCCCCTGAAATGGTTTTCCTGAAATTCTGTCCCGCTTTCAAGTCCTCTTCGAAGACTTACTTCAGTACATTTTTGGACGATAGCTGTCATTCATACCTCTGCAGGTTTGTGAATTACAGTGCCCCTGAGCTCTTTTCTTCAACTCGCTTTCTTGTGAGCTGGCCGCAAAACCGCAGGATTGCTTCAGGCCCTAATCTGTTTCCGGCAGGGCACGCTGAGCCTTTGGTTAATTCCTCTTCCTGGTGGGAAATGAGCGTTCCATTTGCCCATGCAGACACCTACAGGTAGTCTCTCATTGGTTCTCCGTATTCCTGTTCATCTTGCGCAGAAATTGCAAACTGAGCCAAACAGGAGGTTAAAGGCACTGACTCTGCAAGTGGGGAGAGTGTTACTAAAGTGTCTGGAATGGTGAACCCGAGTACCAGGGGACAAAAACTGAGATGCATTTGAAAACGTTTCCCAATCACACGATGGACCATGCTCTGTGTTTCCCATGCATGTTTTAGCTGAAGGAAGAATCCCTTAAACCTGGAGAGTTGAGACCCATGCAATGGGTACCATGCAGTATGACTTAAAAGGGTCTGCGTTTGCTCACCGAACCTCAGCAATGCTATCAGCCCGAAGTGTCCAGCCTTATGTCTCACTCAACTCTTGGTATAGATGTGGTAAATCCAGGTTACATCACAAGCCCTGAATGAGTTATTTAAGATTTGCTCTCTATTTCACTGTCATTGTGTTTTGTTTTTGTAATTCATTTTGATAATGGGATTTATCAGATTTTCTCTGCTGAGTTCATGCAGCTGTACACACGCTTGATTGTCTTATGGAGACATAAATCCATGGGTTTGAAGATTCTTACTAGTCAGGTGTATTCCTAGGCGTTGAATATGAGGTGTTTAGTCCATTTCGTTGAGCAAGGGGAAGGTCTTGACTATTACATATTTGGCTTATGGAAAGGTATCCGTGCTAATTTCTATCTCTGCTTTTATGCAGCACCCTAACTCACTTTTCCCCTTAAGCAAGCATAAGTTGGTTTTCTAAATTTGAGACCCTGTTCTGTTTTGTAATTCAGTTCATGTGTAGCCAAGTTTACATTCCTTGTATTAGTGATATCTTATGATGTTTCTTTTTCTGTGTGACTTATTTCTCGTAGAATCATCGTACCTGAATGCACTCATTATGCCGCTACGGGCCTGATGACGTAGATTTCATTGCTGAGTGATATTCCATTGTACATACGTACCACACTTCTTTATCCATTTTTCGCTTTCTGAGATATTTAACTTGTACCGTAGAAGAGATTCTTGTAAACAGAGCCGTCCCAAACTTTGGGGTGGCTGTGTGTTTTTGATTTTAATTTCCCTAAGCTATAGGACCATAAGTGGTAATGCCGTAGGCTCTGTTGCTTTGTTTTTTAGGTTTTTGTGGAAACACCATACACTTCTCCAGAGTGGCTGTTGGCAATTTACATCCCGCCCATCAGCATAACAAGGCTCCCTGTTCTCCATGGCCTGTGCTGCCTTTCTTGATTTTACACTTTTTTCAGATGGCCCTTTTGACCGGGGGGCAGTGAGACTTCATTGTAGTGCAGATTTCTTTAACATGCTTGCTTGGTTGGCCAAAAAGTGCGTATGCCTTTTTTCCTGAATATATTCACGAAAAAAGGCATACGCCCTTTTTGGCCAAGTGCATCATTGTCCACGTTCTGCGTCTTTTCCTGTGCTTTAAATGCAATTCCAGTCTGCCCCCTGAAATAGTTTTCTTGCAATTCTGCCCCGCTTTCAAGTCCTCTTCGCAGCCTTCCTTCAATATATTTTTGGGTGATAGCTGTCATTTATAACTCTGCAGGTTTGTGAATTACAGTGTCCCTGAGCTCCTTTCTTCAACTCACTTTCTTGTGAGCTGGCCGCAAACCCGTAGGATTGCTTCAGGCCCTAATCTAGTTCCGGCACGGCATGCTGAGCCTTTGGTTAATTCCTCTTCCTGGTGGGAAATGAGCGTTAAATTTGTCCGTGCAGACACCTTCACACGAGTCGTCATGGTGCCCCTTTGCCCCGGTTATCTCTATGGAAGTTGGAGTTGGAGGGCCTCCTCACTCAAGGTCAGTGTGCCCAGGGAGCCAACCCTGCAACTTCAGGGCATGGTTGGGTGTTAGGATCACCACGTGGGTTCCTTTTCCCTTAGGAGCGAGGTGGCCTTTTGGGCTGCTGATTTCCAGGTTTTCAGATACTGCCAGTATCTTGGCCCGATGTGGCGGTGGGCCAAGCCCCTTGGTGACTGTAGTTTATCCTACCTGGATCGCATTCTTGCATTGTTCCATTTCAAGTGGTCCCAGGTTTTGCACTAATACTCCAATGGCGATTCACCATTCACCAGGAATGTAAAGGTCAAAGGGTTTAGTTAATTAGGGAGTTCCAGGGCAAGGGTCTGAATTGACTGCTCTTTCCATTCTTGAAAGGCCACTTCTGCATTCTATTCAAAAGGATCATCATCTTTTCCTTTCAGTGTTTCATATAGAGGCCCAGCTAGTAGACTGTAGTTAGGGATCCAGAAGCAGCAAACCCTGGCCTCCCCAGGAACCCCTAAGCTGTCTTCTAGTTTCAGAAATGGGTAAGGCTGTAAATTGTTTCTTCCCTTTCCTGGGATGGGCTTCTCCGACCTTCTGTGAGAATGAAGCCCAGGCAGGTCACCGTAGTCTGTGATATTTGAGCTTTTTCTTGGACAACTTGTATCCTTTATTGGCTTGGTAGTTCAGAGGTCTCCTTAGTAGGGCTGGTGATCAGAATGTCGTCTGCATATTGAAGGAGTGTTTCCTTTTCCAGAGGTAGAACTTTTAGTTCTTTAGCTGAGCTTTCCCCAAAGATGGTGTGGGAATTTTTGAACCCTTGGGGCAACACGGCCCGGAAGTATTGTTTTAGTTGTATGTTGAGTCCTGCCACTCACAAGCCAAAATTTCTTGTGACTCTGGGACTAATAGAATACAAAAGAAGGCATCATTGAAGACTAATACAGAATACCATGTCCTGGTGGTTGGTAGAATGACCAGCAGGGTGTAGGATTTAGGAACTACTGGAGGTATATCCTCGGTGGCTTCACTGACTGTCCTGACATCCTTTACCAGGACTCCAGCAGCCCATGGGGCTCTCGAGGTCAGGCCAATCCCAGGATATGGAGCTCACCTGGGCAGGTACCCCACCCCCACCCCAGCCCACGGGGCTCTCGTGTTCAGGCCCCTCCCAGGATATGGGGATCCCTGGGCAGGTTCCCCGGGCAGGTTCCCCTGCAGCCCATGGGGCTCTCGTGGTCAGGCCCCTCCCAGGATACAGAGCTACCCTTGCAGGTACCATGGCAGGGCTGGGAACACAGGAACCGTGCATATCGCCCTCATTGCAGAGCACTCCCAGCTCACCTGTCACTCAGATCTGACACAGAGCACCTCAGAGCAGGACTTGAACTAACAAACAGCAGCTCCAACAGGTTGTGACCCTGGGAATCACTCTGTGTGGCCTCCCTCCACCTGGTCTTCCAGAGACTTCCACTGTACCCGTGGGAACCAGGCCTCCGTCTCCACCCACCACCCACCCCTCCTCTCCCTGACTCCTGGGTTCCTCTCATTAGGAGAGGGTTTTCTTGAAGTTGTCTCCCACTCATGGGCCAGATAATATAATTAGAAAACAAGCCAGAGCTGCAGCCCCTTGTCTATCCTGACTCTCAGGAGCCCACACCTGTTCCTTGGACCTGGCCGACTCAGCAAGTTCCAGTTTCTGCAACTGTGAGCCCCTGAGGGGTGATTATTGGCTGGCCTGGGAAGCCCGACCGTGCCGGCCAGACCTCCCCAGGTGTGCCTGGGTTCAGATCAATATAAACACCGCTCCAGGCAGCAAGAGCCCCTGCAGCTATGCCTGACGCCATTTTCTCTGCCCTGCCAGCAGTCTTGGGGATGGACTGGTGGGAGGGAGTGAGAGGCCACGGCTTTGTGGGTGGCCCAGTGTGAGTGGGGCTCTGCTGGACTTTCTGCAGCAGTTGCCAAGATGCCACCTGCTAAAGAAGAGGATGTGTCACCCATACCTGCCGCTGGAATTTCTCCCTGGGCAGAGGTGAGTGAGGAAGAAAGCAGTGGGGGCCGGGACAGCAGGGGTATCTCAGGCAGGGAAATGGAAAGCTTCCAGAAGAGCACCCAGGGCCAGGACCATCCTGGCTGGCCTGCAGGCACCAAGTCGGCTGGCATGCTGTCGCTCATGTGGCTCCATGGCCCTTCCTCTAGGCTTTCAAGTCCTTGTACATATTCAGGTGTTTTACCTGGGAAGGGTGGGAACATTTCAGCAGCAGCTGGCCTGGGGCTCAGCCCACGTTTACTCACAGATGTCTCGGCACGGTCCCCCAGCTTTGCAATGAGGACGCTTGTTGCGTGGGGCCTGCTGGCTGAATGGGAGATGATTCCCCACCACTGACCAACTTCAGAATTGTTTACAACTTGAGCAAGTGCCCTGATACGGTTTTCCTCTGTGTAACTGGTGGGTTCTGTTTTTTTTTCTTTTTTTCGTTTTTGGTTCAAGGTAGATTTTATTCCTCTTTTTTGTATTTACAGATATAAGCATGGAAATAATTTATTCATATAAATACATGTATGTGAAGGGAAGAATATTTTTTCTGTTTTACTTTTTGTAATTTGAATTTTATTTTATTTTTTTATACAGCAGGTTCTTTTTGGTTATCTATTTTATACATATAAATGTATACATGCCAATCCCAATCTCTCAACTCCTCTCACCACCACCCCCCAACAGCTTTCCCCCCTTGGTGTCCATACGTTTGTTGTCTACATCTGTTGCTCTATTTCTGCCTTAAAAAACGGTTCATCTGTACAATTTGTCTAGGTTCCACATATATGCATTAATAGACAAGATTTGTTTTTCTCTTTCTGACTTACTTCACTCTGTATGACAGTCTCTAGATCCATCAACGTCTCTACAAATGACCTAATTTCATTCCTTTTTATGGCTTAGTAATATTCCATTTTATATATGTACCACTTCTTTATGCATTCGTCTGTCTGTGGGCATTTAGGTTGCTTCCATTACCTGGATATTGTAAATAGTGATGCAATGAACATTGCGGTGAATGTCTCTTTTTGATTTACGGTTTTGTCTGGGTATATGCCCAGCAGTGGGATTGCTGTATCATATGGTAATTCTATTCTTAGTTTTATAAGAAACTCCATAATGTTCTCCACAGTGACTGTATCAATTTACATTCCCTACAATAGTGGAAGAGGGTTCCTTATCTCCACACCCTTTCCAGCATTTGTTGTTTGTAGATTTTCTGATGATGCCCATTCTAACAGGTGTGAGGTGATACACCATGGATGAGTCTATTTCGTTGAGCAAAGAGTAGGTATTGTCTATTACATATTTGGCTTATGGAACGGTATGTGTGCTAATTTCAATCTCTGGTTTTATACAGCACCCCAACTCAACTTTCCCCTTAAGCAAGCATAAGTTTTTATCTAAATGTGAGACTCTGTTCGGTTTTGGAATTCAGTTTATGTGTAGCCAAGTTTACACTCTCTCTATTAGTGATATCTTATGATAATTATCTTTCTCTGTGTGACCTATTTCTCTTAGAATCATCATACTTAAATCCACTCAATTTGCTGCTACAGGCCTGATGACATTGATTTCATTGCTGAGTGATATTCCGTTGTACGTAAGTAGCACAACTCCTTTATCCATTTTTTTCTTTCTGGGATATTTAATTTGTACTGGACTCAAGGTTCTTTTAAACACAGCAGCCCTAAATTTGGTGTTGGCTGTGTCTTGTTGATTTTAATTCTCCTAAGCTATAGGGCCAAAAGTGGAAGTGCCCTATTCTCTGTAGCTTTGTTTTTCAGATGTTTCAGGATACACCATAAACATCTCCAGAGTGTCTGTTGGCAATTTACATCCCGCCCATCAGCATAACAAGGCTCCCTGTTCTCCATGGCCTGTCCTGTGTTTCTGGTTTTTACACTTTTTTCAGATGGCCCTTTTGACGAATGGGAAATGAGACTTCATTGTAGTGCGGATTTCCATTTCTCGAGTGCTTGGTGGGCCAAAAAGGGCATATGTGTTTTTTCCTGAATATATTCAGGAAACAATGTTTACGCACTTTTGTCCAAGTGCATCACTGTCAAAGATCTGCCGCTTTTCACATGCTTTAAATGCAATTCCAATCTACCTCCTGAAATATGATTCCTGCAATTCTTCCTCGTTTTCGAGTCCTCTTTGCAGACTTACTTCAATATATTTTTGCCAATAGCTGTCATTTATAACTCTGCAGGTTTGTGAATTACAGTGCCCGTGATTTCCTTTCTTAACTCGTTTCCTTGAAAACTGGCCACAGAACCGCAGGTTTGCTTCAGGCCGTAATCAGGGTCCGGCACGGCACTCTGAGACTTTGGTTCATTCAACTTCCTGGTGGGAAATTAGAGTTAAATGTGCCCCTCCAGACACCTGCCTCACTCCTAGCCCCTTGGTGATGTGTGTCCTCTGCTTGGAGGCCACATGTGCTGGGTTCATCACCTTTGGCTGATGTGTCCCCACTGGTGTGAGGACACTCCTGCCTGGTTCCCATCCCCTTGGTGATGTGGGCCCTCCGGTGAGAGTCTGATCCTGGTTGGGTTCCTCACACTTCTGTGAGGTGGGCCCTCTGCTGTGAGGTCACTCCTGCCTGGCTGGCACACCCCGCCTTGGCGACGTCGGCCCTCTGGTGGGATTTGGTGACTGCTGGGTGTCTCCTCCTCTCGGTAATGAGGGCCCTCTGGCGTCAGGCCCTAACTCCTGGGCTCCCAATATTTTCTGATATGTGCCCTGTGGTTCGAGTACACTCCTGCCAGGTTCCCAACCAGATGGGAATGTGGGCCTTCTGCTCTGAGGTCCCAACCGTGGGTTGCTCAGTTTCATGATGAGGGCCCTCTGCTGTGAGTTCTCTCCGGCCTGGATCCCATAGCCTCGCTGCTCCTGGCCACCTGCTGGGAGGTTACAGCTGCGGGATTCCTCACCTTTTTTCTTCTATGGGCCCTCTGTTTTGAGACTCCTCCTGCCTGCCTCACTCCCAGCCCCTTGGTGATGTGTGTCCTCTGGTTTGAGGCCACGTATGCTGGGTCCCTCGCCTTTCGATGATGTGGCCCCACTGGTGTGAGGACACTCCTGCCTGGTTCCTATCCCCTTGATGATGTGGGCCCTCTGGTGAGAGTCTGATCCTGGCTGGATTCCTCACCCTTCTGTGAGGTGGGCCCTCTGCTGTGAGGTCACTCCTGCCTGGCTGGCACACCCCACCTGGGCAACATCGGCCCTCTTGTGGCAGTTGGAGCCTGCTGGGAACCTCCCATCGGTGATGGGGGCCCTCTTGCTTCAGGCCCTAACTGCTGGGTACCCACATTTTCTGATACGTGCTAAGTGGTGCGAGGACACTCCTGCGAGGTTCCCATCCCCATGGGAATGTGGGCCTTCTGCTCTAAGGTCCCAACACCTGTGTTGTTCACCGTTTCATGATGTTGGCTCTCTGGTGTTAGTTCACTCAGGCCTAGATCCCATAGACTCTGTGCTCTGAGCGGCCTGCTGGGAGGTTCCTACTGCTGGATTCCTTACCTTTTTAATTCTTTGGGTCCTGTGTTTTCATGCTCCTACTTCCTGACTGACTCCCAGCCCATTTGTGATGTAGGTCCTCTGGTTTAAGGCCACATGTACCGGTTTCCTCACCTTTATTGATGTGGCCCCACTGGTGTGCGGACACTCCTGCCTGGTTCCCATCCCCTTGGTGATGGGGGCCCTCTGGTGAGAGTCTGATCCTGTTTGGGCTCCTCACACTTCTGTGAGGTGGGCCCTCTGCTGTGAGGTAACTCCTGCCTGGCTTGCGCCCGTGCCATTGGTGACGTCGGCCCTCTGGTGGCATTTGGAGCCTGCTGGTAGCTTCCTCTCCTCCGTGATGAGGGACCTCTGGCGTCAGGCCATAACTGCTGGGTTCCCACATTTTCTGATACATGCTAAGTTGTGCGAGGACACTCCTGTGAGGTTCCCATCCCCATGGGGATGTGGGCCTTCTGCTCTGAGGTCCCACTGGCTGGGTTGCTCACAGTTTCATGATGTGGGCCCTCTGCTGTGAGTTCACTGTGGCCTGGATCCCATAGACTCCATGCTCTGGGCCACCTGCTGGGAGGTTCAAACTGCTGGATTCCTCACATTTTTTATTCTGTGGGCCCTGTGTTGTTAGGCTACTCCTGCCTGCCTCACTCGGAGCACCTTGGAAATGTGGGTCCTCTGGTTTAGGCCACATGTGCTGGGTTCCTCACCTTTCTATAATGTGGCCACACTGGTGTGAGGACACTCCTGCCTTGTTCCGATCCCCTTGGTGATGTGGGCCCTCTGGTGAGAGTCTTATCCTGGCTGGGTTCCTCACCCTTCTGTGAGGTAGGCCCTCTGCTGTGAGGTCACTCCTGCCTGGCTGGCACACGTCAACTTGGCGACGTGGGCCCTCAGTTGGGAGTTGGTGCCTGCTGGGAGTCTCCTCCCCTCGGTAATGAGGGCCCTCTGGCGTCAGACCCTAACTCCTGGGCTCCCAAAATTGTCTGATGTGCGCCCTGTGGTGCGAGTACACTCCTGCCAGGTTCCCAACACCATGGGAATGTGGGCCTTCTGCTCTGAGGTCCCAATGGTACGTTGCTCAGTTTCATGATGAGGGCCCTCTGGTGTGAGTTCACTCCGGCATGGACCCCATAGCCTCACTGCTCCTGGCCACCTGCGGGGAGGTTCCAACTGTGGGATTCCTCATCTTTTTCCTTCTATGTGCCCTCTGTTTTGAGACTCCTCCTGCCTGCCTCACTCCCAGCCCCTTGGTGATGTGTGTCCTCTGGTTTGTGGCCACGTGTGCTGGGTCCCTCACCTTTCGATGATGTGGCCCCACTGGTGTGAGGACACTCCTGCCTGGTTCCTATCCCCTTGGTGATGTGGGCCCTCTGGTGAGAGTCTGATCCTGGCTGGGTTCCTCCCACTTCTGTGAGGTGGGCCCTCTGCTGTGAGGTCACTCCTGCCTGGCTGGCACACCCTGCCTTGGCAATGTCGGCCCTCTTGTGGCAGTTGGAGCCTGCTGGGAGCCTCCTCCCCTCGGTGATGAGGGCCCTCTGGTGTCAGGCCCTAACTGCTGGGTACCCACATTTTCTGATACGTGCTAAGTGGTGCGAGGACACTCGTGCCATGTTCCCAACCCCATGGGCATGTGGGCCTTCTGCTCTGAGGTCCCAACAGCTGGGTTGCTCACAGTTTCATGATGTGGGCCCTCTGCTGTGAGTTCACTGCGGCCTGGATCGCATAGACTCGGTGCTCTGTGCCGCCTGCTGGGAGGTTCAAACTGCTGGATTCCTCAGCTTTTTTATTCTATTGGCCCTGTGTTGTGAGGCTACTCCTGTCTGCCTCACTCCGAGCCCCTTGGAGATCTGGATCCTCTGGTTTAGGCCACATGGGCTGGGTTCCTCACCTTTCTATGATGTGGCCACCCTGGTCTGAAGACAGTCCTGCCTGGTTCTGATGCCCGTGGTGATGTGGGCCCTCTGGTGAGAGTCTTACCCTGGCTGGGTTCCTCACCATTCTGTGAGGTAGGCCCTCAGCTGTGAGGTCACTCCTGCCTGGCTGTTGCACGTCACCTTGGCGACATGGGCCCTTAGTTGGGAGTTGGTGCCTGCTTGGGGTCTCCTCCCCTTGGTAATGAGGACCCTCTGGTGTCAGGCCCTAACTTCTGGGCTCCCAAAATTCTCTGATGTGCGCCCTGTGGTGCGAGTACACTTCTGCCAGGTTCCCAACCACATGGGAATGTGGGCCTTCTGCTCTAAGGTCCCAACGGCTGGGTTGCTCACAGTTTCATGATGAGGGCCCTCTGTTTTGAGTTCAGTCAGGCCTGGATCCCATAGCCTCGCTGCTCCTGGCCACCTGCTGGGAGGTTCCAACTGCGGGATTCCTCACCTTTTTTACGCTATGGACCCTCTGTTTGGAGGCTCCTCCTGCCTGCCTCACTCCCAGCCCCTTGGTGATGTGTGTCCTCTGGTTTGAGGCCACGTATGCTGGGTCCCTCGCCTTTCGATGATGTGGCCCCACTGGTGTGAGGACACTCCTGCCTGGTTCCTATCCCCTTGATGATGTGGGCCCTCTGGTGAGAGTCTGATCCTGGCTGGATTCCTCACCCTACTGTGAGGTGGGCCCTCTGCTGTGAGGTCCCTCCTGCCTGGCTGGCACACCCCGCATTGGCGACGTCGGCCTTCTGGTAGCAGTTGGAGCTTGCTGGGAGCCTCCACTCCTCAGTGATGAGGGCCCTCTGGCGTCCGGCCCTAACTGCTGGGCTCCCCACATTTTCTGATGTGTGCCCACTGGTGCGATGACACTCCTGCTTGGTTCCCTTCCCCATGGGGATGTGGGCCTTGTGCTCTGAGGTCACAACGGCTGGGTTGCTTACAGTATCACGATGAGGGCCCTCTGTTGTGAGTTCATCACTGCCCGGATCCCATAGCCTCAGTGTTCTGGGCCGCCTGCTGGGATGTTCCAACTGCTGGATTCCTCACCTTTTTTATACAATGGGCCATGTGTTTTGAGGTTAATCCTGCCTGCCTCGCTCCGAGACCCATGGTGATGTGGGTCCTCTGGTTTGAGGCCACATGTGCTGGGTACCTCAACTTTCGATGATGTGGCCCCACGGGTGTGAGGACACTCCTGCCTGGTTCCCAGCCCCTTGCTTATGTGGGCACTCTGGTGAGAGTCTGATCCTGACTGGGTTCCTTACCCTTCTGTGAGGTGGGCCCTCTGATGTGAGGTCACTCCTGCCTGGATGGCTCATGTCGCCTTGGCGACGTAGGCCCTCTGTTGGCCACTGAAGCATGCTGGGAGCCTCCTACCCTCTTTCATAAGGGGCCTGGAAGAAACGCATATGCCCTTTTTGACCAAGTGCATCATTGTCGAGGTTCTGCCTCTTCTCCTATACTTTCAGAGGACTTCCCGTCTACCTCCTGAAATCGTATTCCTGGAATTCTGCCCCGCGTTCAAGTCCTCTTGGCAGCCTTACTTCAATATATTTTTGGACGATAGCTGTCATTTATAACTCTGCAGGTTTGTGAATTACAGTGCCCCTGAGCTCCTTTCTTCAACTCGCTTTCTTGTGATCTGGCCGCAAAACCGCAGGATTGCTTCAGGCCCTAATCTGGTTCCGGCACGGCATGCTGAGCCTTTGGCTAATTCCTCTTTCTGGCTGGAAATGAGCGTTAAATTTGTTCGTGCAGACGCCTACACCTAATCTCTCATTGGTTCTCCCTATTCCTGTTCATCTTGCGCAGAAATTGCAAACTGTGCCAAACAGGAAGTTAAAGGCACTGACTCTCCAAGTGGGGAGAGTGTTAGTAAAGCGTCTGGAATGGTAAAACCGAGTACGAGGGGACGAAAACTGAGATGCATTTGAAAACGTTTCCCAATCACACGGTGGACCATACTCTGGGTTTCCCATGCATGTTTTAGCTGAAGGAAGAATCCCTTAAACCTGGAGAGTTGGGACCCATGGAATGGGTACCATGCAGTATGACTTCAAAGGGTCTGTGTTTGCTCACCGAATCTCACCAATACTATCAGCCCAAAGTGTCCAGCCTTACGTCTCACACAGCTGTGGGTGTAGATGTGGTAAATCCAGGTTGCATCACAAGCCCTGAATGAATAATTTAAGAATTGCTCTCTATTTCACTGTCATTGTGTGTTGTTTTTGAAATTTATTTTGATAATGGGATTTATCGGATTTTCACTGCTGCATTTAGGCCGCTGTACACACTCTTGATTTCCTTATGGAGACATATAAATCCATGGGTTTTAAGATTCTTACTTGTCATGTATATTGCCAGGCATGGTATATGGGGTGTTGAGTCCATTTCGTTGAGCAAGGAGTAGGTCTTGTCTATTATATATTTGGCTTATGGAATGGTATCTGTGCTAATTTCAATCTCTGGTTTTATGCAGCACCCCAACTCACCTTTCCCCATAAGCAAGCATAAGTTGGTTTTCTCAATTTGAGACCCTGTTCTGTTTTGTAATTCAGTTCATGTGTAGCCAAGTTTACATTCCGTGTATTAGTGATATCTTATGATGTTTCTTTTTCTGTGTGACTTATTTCTCGTAGAATCATCGTGCCGGAATCCACTCATTATGCCTCTACGGGCCTGATGACGTAGATTTCATTGCTGAGTGATATTCCATTGTATGTGCGTACCACAACTTCTTTATCCGTTTTTTGCTTTCTCGGATATTTAACTTGTACCGTTGACGAGGTTCTTGTAAACAGAGCCGTCCCAAACTTTGGGGTGCCTGTGTCTTTTTGATTTTAATTTCCCTAAGCTATAGGACCATAAGTGGAAGTGCCATGGGCTGTGTTGCTTTGTTTCCTATGTGTTTCTGGATACACCATACACTTCTCCAGAGTGGCTGTTGGCAATTTACATCCCGCCCATCAGCAAAACAAGGCTCCGTGTTCTCCATGACCTGTCCTGACTTTCTGTATTTTGCACTTATTTCAAATGGCCTTTTTGACCGGGGAGCTGTGAGACTTCATTGTAGTGCAGATTTCCTTTACAGGCTTGCTTGTTTGGCCAAAAAGGGCGTATGCGTTTTTTCCTGAATATATTCAGGAAGAAACGCATACGCCTTATTTGGCCAAGTGCATCATTGTCTACATTCTGCCTCTTTTCCTATGCTTTAAGTGCAATTCCAGTCTACCCCCTGAAATCGTTTTCCTGAAATTCTGCCCCGCTTTCAAGTCCTCTTCGAAGACTTACTTCAATACATTTTTGGACGATAGCTGTCTTTCATAACTCTGCAGGTTTGTGAATTACAGTGCCCCTGAGCTCCTTTCTTCAACTCGCTTTCATGTGAGCTGGCCGCAAAACCGCAGGGTTGCTTCAGGTAGTAATCTGTTTCCGGCAGGGCACGCTGAGCCTTTGTTTAATTCCTCTTCCTGGTGGGAAATGAGCGTTCCATTTGCCCGTGCAGACACCTACAGGTAGTCTCTCATTGGTTCTCCCTATTCCTGTTCATCTTGCGCAGAAATTGCAAACTGTGACAAATAGGAGGTTAAAGGCACTGACTCTCCAAGTGGGGAGAGTGTTAGTAAAGCGTCTGGAATGGTGAACCCAAGTACCAGGGTTCGAAAGCTGAGATGCATTTTAAAACGTTTCCCAGTCACACGGTGGAACATGCTCTGTGTTTCCCATGCATGTTTTAGCTGAAGGAAGAATCCCTTAAACCTGGCGAGTTGGAACCCATGGAATGGGTACCATGCAGTGTGACTTCAAAGGGTCTGCGTTTGCTCACCGAACCTCACCAATGCTATCAGCCCGAAGTGTCCAGCCTTATGTCTCACCCAACTCTGGGTATAGATGTGGTAAATCCAGGTTACAACACAAGCCCTGAATGAATTATTTAAGATTTGCTCTCAATTTCACTGTCATTGTGTTTCGTTTTTGAAATTTATTTTGATAATGGGATTTATCGGATTTTCACTGCTGCGTTTAGGCTGCTGTACACACGCTTGATTTCCTTATGGAGACATATAAATCCATGGGTTTTAAGATTCTTACTTGTCAGGTATCTTCCCAGGCTTTGAATATGGGGTGTTGAATCCATTTCGTTGAGCAAGGAGTAGGTCTTGTCTATTATATATTTTGCTTATGGAACGGTATCTGTGCTAATTTCAAACTCTGGTTTTATGCAGCTCCCCAACTCACCTTTCCCCATAAGCAAGCATAAGTTGGTTTTCTAAATTTGAGACCCTGTTCTGTTTTGTAATTCAGTTCATGTGTAGCCAAGTTTACATTCCGTGTATTAGTGATATCTTATGATGTTTCTTTTTCTGTGTGACTTATTTCTCGTAGAATCATCGTGCCTGAATCCACTCATTATGCCGCTATTCGCCTGATGACATAGATTTCATTGCTGAGTGATATTCCATTGTACGTACGTAGCACAATTTCTTTATCCATATTTGGCTTTCTCGGATATTTGACTTGTACCGTAGACGAGGTTCTTGTAAACAGAGCCGTCCCAAACTTTGGGGTGGCTGTGTGTTTTTGATTTTAATTTCCCTAAGCTATAGGACCATAAGTGGAAGTGCCATAGGCTGTGTTGCTTTGTTTCCTACGTGTTTCAGCAAACACCATTTGCTTTTCCAGAGTGGCTGTTGGCAATTTCCATCCCGCCCATCAGCATAACAAGGCTCCCTGTTCTCCATGACCTGTCCTGCCTTTCTGGATTTTACACTTTTTTCAGATGGCCCTTTTGACCGGGGGGCAGTGAGACTTCATTGTAGTGCAGATTTCCTTTACACGCTTGCTTGGTTGGCCAAAAGGGGCGTATGCGTTTTTTCCTGAATATATTCAGGAAAAAACGCATACGCCCCTTTTGGCCAAGTGCATCATTGTCGACATACTGCCTCTTTTCCTATGCTTTAAGTGCAATTCCAGTCTACCCCCTGAAATCGTTTTCCTGAAATTCTGCCCCGCATTCAAGTCCTCTTCGACGACTTACTTCAATACATTTTTGGACGATGGCTGTCATTCATAACTTTCAGGTTTGTGAATTACAGTGCCCCTGAACTCCTTTCTTCAACTCGCTTTCTTGTGAGCTGTCCGCAAAACCGCAGGATTCCTTCAGGCCCTAATCTGCTTCCGGGAGGGCATGCTGAGCCTTTCGTTAATTCCTCTTCCTGGTGGGAAATGAGTGTTCCATTTGCCCGTGCAGACACCTACAGCTAGTCTCTCATTGGTTCTCCCTATTCCAGTTCATCTTGGGCAGAAATTGCAAACTGTGCCAAACAGGAGGTTAAAGGCACTGACCCTCCAAGTGGGGAGAGTGTTAGTAAAGCGTCTGGAATGGTGAACCCGAGTACCAGGGTTCGAAATCTGAAATGCATTTGAAAACGTTTCGCAATCACACGGTGGACCATACTCTGGGTTTCCCATGCATGTATTAGCTGAAGGAAGAATCCCTTAAACCTGGAGAGTTGGGACCCATGGAATGGGTACCATGCAGTATGACTTCAAAGGGTCTGCGTTTGCTTACCGAACCTCACCAGTGCTATCAGCCCCAAGTGTCCAGCCTTATGTCTAACTCAGCTCTGGGTGTAGATGTGGTAAATCCACGTTGCATCAAAAGCCCTGAATGAATTATTTAAGAATTGCTCTCTATTTCACTGTCATTGTGTTTTGTTTTTGAAATTTGTTTTGTTAATGGGATTTATCGGATTTTCACTGCTGCGTTTAGGCCACTGTACACACGCTTGATTTCCTTATGGAGACATATAAATCCATGGGTTTTAAGATTCTTACTTGTCAAGTATCTACCCAGGCGTTGAATATGGGGTGTCCAGTCCATTTCGTTGAGCAAGGAGTAGGTCTTGTCTATTATATATTTGGCTTATGGAAAGGTATCTGTGCTAATTTCAATCTCTGGTTTTATGCAGCACCCCAACTCACCTTTCCCCATAAGCAAGCTTAAGTTGGTTTTCTCAATTTGAGACCCTGTTCTGTTTTGTAATTCAGTTCATGTGTAGTCAAGTTTACATTCCTTGTATTAGTGATATCTTATGATGTTTCTTTTTCTGTGTGACTTATTTCTCGTAGAATCGTCGTACCAGAATCCACTCATTATGCCGCTACGGGCCTGATGACGTAGATTTCATTGCTGAGTGATATTCCATTGTACGTGCATACCACAACTTCTTTATCCATTTTTTGCTTTCTCAGATATTTAACTTGTACCGTAGACGAGGTTCTTGTATACAGAGCCATCCCAAACATTGCGGTGGCTGTGTGATTTTGATTTTAATTTCCCTAAGCTATAGGACCATAAGTTGAAGTGCCATAGGCTGTGTTGCTTTCTTTCCTACGTGTTTCAGGAAACACCATACACTTCTCCAGAGTGGCTGTTGGCAATTTACATCCCGTCCATCAACATAACAAGGCTCCCTGTTCTCCATGACCTGTCCTGCCTTTCTGGATTTTACACTTTTTTCAGATGACCCTTTTGACCTTGGGGCAGTGAGACTTCATTGTAGTGCAGATTTCCTTTACACGCTTGCTTGTTTGGCGAAAAAGTGTGTATGCGTTTTTTCCTGAACATATTCAAGAAAAAACGCATACGCCCTTTTTGGCCAAGTGCATCTTTGTTGACATTCTGCCTCTTTTACTATGCTTTAAGTGCAATTCCAGTCTGCCCCCTGAAATCGTTTTCCTGAAATTCTGCACCGCTTTCAAGTCCTCTTCGAAGACTTAGATCAATACATTTTTGGACGATAGCTGTCATTCATAACTCTGTAGGTTTGTGAATTACAGTGCCCCTGAGCTCCTTTCTTCAACTCGCTTTCTAGTGAGCTGGCCGCAAAACCGCAGGATTGCTTCAGGCCCTAATCTGTTTCCGCCAGGGCACGCTGAGATTTTGGTTAATTCCTCTTCCTGGTGGGAAACGAGCGTTCCATTTGCCCGTGCAGACACCTACAGGTAGTCTCTCATTGGTTCTCCCTCTTCCTGTTCATCTTGCGCAGAAATTGCAAACTGTGCCAAACAGGAGGTTAAAGGCACTGACTCTCCAAGTGGGGAGAGTGTTAGTAAAGCGCCTGGAATGGTGAACCCGAGTAACAGGGTTCGAAATCTGAGATGCATTTGAAAACGTTTCCAAATCACACGGTGGACCATACTCTGGGTTTCCTATGCATGTTTTAGCTGAAGGAAGAATCCCTTAAACCTGGAGAGTTGGGACCAAAGGAATGGGTACCATGCAGTATGACTTCAAAGGGTCTGTGTTTGCTCACCGAACCTCACCAATGCTATCAGCCCGACGTGTCCAGCCTTTTGTTAACCCAGCTCTGGGTGTAGATGTGGTAAATCCAGGTTGCATCACAAGCCCTGAATGAATTATTTAAGAATTGCTCTCTATTTCACTGTCATTGTGTTTTGTTTTTGAAATTTATTTTGATAACGGGATTTTTCGGATTTTCACTGCTGCATTGAGGCCGCTGTACACACGCTTGATTTCCTTATGGAGACATATAAATCCATGGGTTTTAAGATTCTTACTTGTCAGGTATCTTCCCGGGCATTGAATATGGGGTGTTGCGTCCATTTCGTTGAGCAAAGAGTAGGTCTTGTCTATTATATATTTGGCTTATGGAACGGTATCTGTGCAAATTTCAATCTCTGGTTTTATGCAGCACCCCAACTCACCTTTTCCCTTAAGCAAGCATAAGTTGGTTTTCTAAATTTGAGACTCTGTTCTGTTTTGTAATTCAGTTCATGTGTAGCCAAGTTTACATTCCATGTATTAGTGATATCTTATGATGTTTCTTTTTCTGTGTGACTTATTTCTCGTAGAATCATCGTACCTGAATCCACTCATTATGCCGCTACGGACCTGATGACGTAGATTTCATTGCTGAGTGATATACTATTGTACGTGCGTACCACAACTTCTTTATCCATTTTTTACTTTCTCAGATATTTAACTTGTACCGTAGACGAGGTTCTTGTAAACAGAGCCATCCCCCAATTGGTGTGGCTGTGTGTTTTTTATTTTAATTTCCCTAAGCTATAGGACCATAAGTGGAAGTGCCAAAGGCTGTGTTGCTTTGTTTCCTACGTGTTTCAGGAAACACCATACACTTCTCCAGAGTGGCTGTTGGCAATTTACATCCCGCCCATCAGCATATCAAGGCTCCCTGTTCTCCATGACCTGTCCTGCCTTTCTGGATTTTACACTTTTTTCAGATGGCCCTTTTGACCGGGGGGCAGTGAGACTTCATTATAGTGCAGATTTCCTTTACACGCTTGCTTGGTTGGCCAAAAAGGGCGTATGCGTTTTTTCCTGAATACATTCAGGAAAAAACACATACGCCCTTTTTGGCCAAGCGCATCATTGTTGACATTCTGCCTCTTTTCCTATGCTTTAAGTGCAATTCCAGTCTACCCCTGAAATCGTTTTCCTGAAATTCTGCCCTGCTTTCAAGTCCTCTTCGAAGACTTACTTCAGTACATTTTTCGACGATAGCTGTCATTCATAACTCTGCAGGTTTGTGAATTACAGTGCCCCTGAGCTCCTTTCTTTAACTCGCTTTCTTGTGAGCTGGCCGCAAAACCGCAGGATTGCTTCAGGTAGTAATCTGTTTCCAGCAGGGCACGCTGAGCCTTTGTTTAATTCCTCTTCCTGGTGGGAAATGAGCGTTCCATTTGCCCGTGCAGACACCTACAGCTAGTCTCTCATTGGTTCTCCCTATTCCTGTTCATCTTGCGCAGAAATTGCAAACTGTGCCAAACAGGAGGTTAAAGGCACTGACTCTCCAAGTGGGGAGAGTGTTAGTAAAGGTTCTGGAATGGTGAACCCGAGTACCAGGGGACGAAAACTGAGATGCATTTGAAAACGTTTCCCAATCACACGGTGGACCATACTCTGGGTTTCCCATGCATGTTTTAGCTGAAGGAAGAATCCCTTAAACCTGGAGAGTTGGGACCCATGGAATGGGTACCATGCAGTATGACTTCAAAGGGTCTGCGTTTGCTCACCGAACCTCACCATTGCTATCAGCCGGAAGTGTCCTGCCTTATGTATCACCCAGCTCTGGGTGTAGATGTGGTAAATCCAGGTTGCATCGCAAGCCCTGAAAGAATTATTTAAGAATTGCTCTCTATTTCACTGTCATTGTGTTTTGTTTTTGAAATTTATTTTGATAATGGGATTTTTCGGATTTTCACTGCTGCGTTGAGGCCGCTGTACACACGCTTGATTTCCTTATGGAGACACATAAATCCATGGGTTTTATGGTTCTTACTTGTCAGGTATCTTCCCAGGCGTTGAATATGGGGTATTGAGTCCATTTCGTTGAGCAAGGAGTAGGTCTTGTCTATTATATATTTGGCTTATGGAACGGTATCTGTGCTAATTTCAATCTCTGGTTTTATGCAGCACCCCAACTCACCTTTCCCCTTAAGCAAGCGTAAGTTGGTTTTCTCAATTTGAGTCCCTGTTCTGTTTTGTAATTCAGTTCATGTGTAGCCAAGTTTACATTCCGTGTATTAGTGATATCTTATGATGTTTCATTTTCTGTGTGACTTATTTCACTTAGAATCATCGTACCTGAATCCACTCATTATGCCGCGATGGGCCTGTTGACACAGATTTCATTGGTGAGTGATATTCCATTTTACTTACGTACCACAAATTCTTTATCCATTTTTAACATTCTGGGATATTTAACTTGTACCGTGGACCAGCTTATTGTAAATAGAGCCGTCCAAAACTTTGGGGTGGCTGTGTGTTTTTGATTTTAATTTCCCTAAGCTATAGAACCATAAGTGGAAGTTCCGTAGGCTTCATTTCTTTGTTTTTTAGGTGTTTGAGGAAACACCATACACTTCTCCAGAGTGGCTGTTGGCAATTTACATCCCGCCCATCAGCATAACAAAGCTCCCTGTTCTCCATGGTGCTGCCTTTGTGCATTTTACACTTTTTTCAGATGGCCCTTTTGACCGGGGGCAGTGAGACTTCATTGTAGTGCCGATTTCTTTAACATTCTTGCTTGGTTGGCCAAAAAGTGCGTATGCGTTTTTTCCTGAATATATTCAGGATAAAACGCATACGCCCTTTATGGCCAAGTGCATCATTGTCGACATTCTGCCTCTTTTCCTATGCTTTAAATGCAATTCCAGTATACCCCCTGAAATTGTTTTACTGCAATTCTGCCCTGCTTTCAAGTTCTCTTTGCAGCCTTCCTTCAATATATTTTTGGACGATAGCTGTCATTTATAACTCTGCAGATTTGTGAATTACAGTGCCCCTGAGCTCCTTTCTTCAACTCGCTTTCTTGTGAGCTGGCCGCAAACCGGCAGGATTGCTCCAGGGCCTAATCTGTTTCTGGCAATGCATGCTGAGCCTTTGGTTAATTCCTCTTCCTGGTGGGAAATGAGCGTTAATTTGCTCGTGCAGACACGTACAGCTTGTCTCTCATTGGTTCTCCCTATTCCTGTTCATCTTGCGCAGAAATTGCGAACTGTGCCAAACAGGAGGTTAAAGGCACTGACTCTCCAAGTGGGGAGAGTGTTAGTAAAGGGTCTGGAATGGTGAACCCGATTAAAAGGGGACGAAAACTGAGATGCATTTGAAAACGTTTCCCGATCACACGCTGCACCATACTGTGGGTTTCCAATGCATGTTTTAGCTGAAGGCAGAATCTCTTAAACTTTGGGAGTTGGGCCCCATGGAATGGGTACCATGCAGTATGACTTCAAAGGGTCTGCATTTGCTCATCGAACCTCACCAAAGCTATCACCACGAAGTGTCCAACCTTATGTCTCACTCAGCTCTGGGTGTAGATGTGGTAAATCCAGGTTGCATCACAAGCCCTGAATGAATTATTTAAGAATTGCTCTCTGTTTCACGGACATTGTGTTTTGGTATTGTAATTCATTTTGATAATGGGATTTATCGGATTTTCTCTGCTACATTCATGCCACTGTACGCACACTTGATTCTCTTACGGAGACATATAAATCCATGTGTTTGAAGATTCTTTCTAGTCAGGTGTATTCCTAGGCGTTGAATATGTGGTGTTTAGTCCATTTCGTTGAGCAAGGAGTAGGTCTTGACTATTACATATTTGGCTTATTAAATGGTATCTGTGCTAATTTCTATCTCTGGTTTTATGCAGCACCCCAACTCACCTTGCCCCTTAAGCAAGCATAAGTTGTTTTTCTAAATTTGAGACCCTGTTCTGTTTTGTATTTCAGTTCATTTGTAGCCAAGATAACATTCTGTATATTAGTGATATCTTGTGATGTTTCATTTTCTGTGCAACTTATTTCACTTAGAATTATCGTACCTGAATCCACTCATTATGCCACGACGGGCCTGAGGACACAGATTTCGTTGGTGAGTAATATTCCGTTGTACGTACGTACCACACTTCTTTATCCATTTTTCGCTTTCTGGGATATTTAACTTGTACCGTAGAAGAGGTTCTTGCAAACAGAGCCGTCCGAAACTTTGGGGTGGCCTTGTGTTTTTGATTTTAATTTCCCTAAGTTATAGGACCATAAGTGGAAGTGCTGTAGGCTCCGCTGCTTTGTTTTTTAGGGGTTTCAGGAAACACCATTCAATTCTCCAGAGTGGCTGTTGGTAAATTTCATCCCACCCATCAGCATAACAAGGCTCCCAGTTCTCCATGGCCTGTGCTGCCTTTCTGGATTTTACACTTTTTTCAGATGGTCCTTTTGACTGCGGGGCAGTGAGACTTCATTGTAGTGCAGATATCTTTAACATGCTTACTTGGTTGGCCAAAAAGTGCGTATGCCTTTTTTCCTGAATATATTCAGGAAAAAACGCATACGCCCTTTTTGGCCAAGTGCATCATTGTCGACGTCTGCATGTTTTCCTATGCTTTAAATGCAATTCCAGTATACCCCCTGTAATCGTTTTCCTGCAATTCTGCCCCGCATTCAAGTCCTCTTCGCAACCTTCCTTCAATATATTTTTGGACGATAGCTGTCATTTATAACTCTGCAGGTTTGTGAATTACAGTGCCCCTGAGCTCTTTTCTTCAACTCGCTTTCTTGTGAGCTGGCCGCAAACCCGCAGGATTGCTTCAGGCCCTAATATTGTTCCGGCATGACATGCTGAGCCTTTGGTTAAATCCTCTTCCTGGTGGGAAATGAGCGTTAATTTGCTCGTACAGAAACCTAGAGCCAGTCTCTCATTGGTTCTCCCTATTCCTGTTCATCTTGCGCAGAAATTGCAAACTGTGTCAAACAGGAGGTTAAAGGCACTGACTCTCCAAGTGGGGAGAGTGTTAGTAAAGGGTCAGGAATGGTGAACACGAGTCAAAGGGAAGGAAATCTGAGATGCATTTGAAAACGTTTCCCGGTCACACTGTGCACCATACTCTGGGTTTCCCATGCATGTTTTAGCTGAAGGAAGAATCCCTTAAACCTGGAGAGTTGAGACTCATGGAATGGGTATCATGCAGTATGACTTCCAAGGGTCTGCATTTGCTCATCAAACCTCACCAATGCTATAAGCCCGAAGTGTCCAACCTTATGTCTCACTCAGCTCTGGGTGTAGATGTGGTAAATCCAGGTTGCATCAGAAGCCCTGAAAGAAATATTTAAGAATTGCTCTCTATTTCACTGTCATTGTGTTTTGTATTTGAAAATTATTTTGATAATGGGATTTATCGTATTTTCACTGCTGCGTTTATGCCGCTGTACACACGCTTGATTCTCTTACGGAGACATATAAATCCATGGGTTTTAAGATTCTTACTAGTTAGGTATATTCCCAGGTGTTGAATATGGGGTGTTGAGTCCATTTCGTTGAGCAAGGAGTAGGTCTGTTCTATTACATATTTGGCTTATGGAACGGTATCTGTGCTAATTTCAATCTCTGGTTTTATCCAGCACTCCAACTCACCTTTCCCCATAAGCAAGCATAAGTTGGTTTTCTAAATTTGAGACCCTGTTCTGTTTTGTAATTCACTTCATGTGTAGGCAAGTTTACATTCCATGTATTAGTGATATCTTATGAGGTTTCTTATTCTGTGTGACTTATTTCACTTAGAATCATCGTACCTGAATCCACTCATTATGCCGCTACGGGCCTGTTGACGTAGATTTCATTGCTGTGTGATGTTCCATTGTATGTACGTACCACAACTTCTTTATCCATTTTTTGCTTTCTCAGATATTTAACTTGTACCGTAGACGAGGTTCTTGTAAACAGAGCCTTCCCAAACTTTGGGGTTGCTGTGTGTTTTTGATTTTAATTTCCCTAAGCTATAGGACCATAAGTGGAAGTGACATAGGCTGTGTTGCTTTGTTTCCTACATGTTTAAGGAAACACCATACACTTCTCCAGGGTGGCTGTAGGCAATTTACATCCCGCCCATCAGCAAAACAAGGCTTCCTGTTCTCCATGACCTGTCCTGCCTTTCTGGATTTTACACTTTTTTCAGATGGCCCTTTTAACCGTGGGGCAGTGAGACTTCATTGTAGTGCAGATTTCCTTTACACGCTTGCTTGGTTGGCCATAAAGGGCGTATGCGTTTTTTCCTGAATATATTCAGGAAAAAACGCATACGCCCTTTTTGGCCAAGTGCATCATTGTCGACATTCTGCCTCTTTTCCTATGCTTTAAGTGCAATTCCAGTCTACCCCCTGAAATCGTTTTCCTGAAATTCTGCCCCGCTTTCAAGTCCTCTTCGAAGACTTACTTCAATACATTTTTGGACGATAGCTGTCATTCATAACTCTGCAGGTTTGTGAATTACTGTGCCCCTGAGCTCATTTCTTCAACTCGCTTTCTTGTGAGCTGGCCGCAAAACCGCAGGATTGCTTCAGGCCCTAATCTGTTTCTGGCAGGACACGCTGAGCCTTTGGTTAATTCCTCTTCCTGGTGGGAAATGAACGTTCCATTTGCCCGTGCAGACACCTACAGCTAGTCTCTCATTGGTTCTCCCTATTCCTGTTCATCTTGCGCAGAAATTGAAAACTGTGCCAAACAGGAGTTTAAAGGCACTGACTCTCCAAGTGTGGAGAGTGTTAGTAAAGAGTCTGGAATGGTGAACTCGAGTATCAGGGTTCGAAACCTGAGATGCATTTGAAAACGTTTCCAAATCACATGGGTGAACATACTCTGGGTTTCCCATGCATGTTTTAGCTGAAGGAAGAATCCCTTAAAACTGGAGAGCTCGGGCCCATAGAATGGGTAACATGCAGTATGACTTCAAAGGGTCTGCGTTTGCTCACCGAACCTCACCAATGCTATCAGCCCGACGTGCCCAGCCTTATGTCTCACCCAGCTCTGGGTATAGATGTGGTAAATCCAGGTTGCATCACAAGCCCTCAATGAATTATTTAAAAATTGCTCTCTATTTCACTGTCATTGTGTTTTCTTTTTGAAATTTATTTTGATAATGGGATTTATCGGATTTTCACTGCTGCGTTTAGGCCGCTGTACACACGCTTGATTCCCTTAGGCAGACATATAAATCCATGGGTTTTAAGATTCTTACTTGTCAGGTATCTTCCCAGGCGAGGAATATGGGGTGTTGAGTCCATTTTGTTGAGCAAGGAGTTGGTCTTGTCTATTATATATTTGGCTTATGGAACGGTATCTGTCCTAATTTCAATCTCTGGTTTTATGCAGCACCCCAACTCACCTTTCCCCATAAGCAAGCATAAGTTGGTTTTCTAAATTTGTGACCCTGTTCTGTTTTGTAATTCAGTTCGTGTGTAGCCCAGTTTACATTCCGTTTATTAGTGATATCTTATGAAGATTCTTATGCTGTGTGACTTATTTCTCGTAGAATCATCGTACCTGAATCCACTCATTATGCCGCTACGGGCCTGATGACGTGAGAGGCCACGGCTTTGTGGGTGGCCCAGTGTGAGTGGGGCTCTGCTGGACTTTCTGCAGCAGTTGCCAAGATGCCACCTGCTAAAGAAGAGGATGTGTCACCCATATCTGCCGCTGGAATTTCTCCCTGGGCAGAGGTGAGTGATGAAGAAAGCAGTGGGGGCCGGGACAGCAGGGGTATCTCAGGCAGAGAAATGGAAAGCTTCCAGAAGAGCACCCAGGGCCAGGACCATCCTGGCTGGCCTGCAGGCACCAAGTCGGCTGGCATGCTGTCGCTCATGTGGCTCCATGGCCCTTCCTCTAGGCTTTCAAGTCCTTGTACATATTCAGGTGTTTTACCTGGGAAGGGTGGGAGCATTTCAGCAGCAGCTGGCCTGGGGCTCGGCCCACGTTTACTCACAGATGCCTCGGCACGGTCCCCCAGCTTTGCAATGAGGACGCTTGTTGCGTGGGGCCTGCTGGCTGAATGGGAGATGATTCCCCACCACTGACCAACTTCAGAATTGTTTACAACTGGAGCAAGTGCCCTGATACGGTTTTCCTCTGTGTAACTGGTGGGTTCTGTTTTTTTTTCTTTTTTTCGTTTTTGGTTCAAGGTAGATTTTATTCCTCTTTTTTGTATTTACAGATATAAGCATGGAAATAATTTATTCATATAAATACATGTATGTGAAGGGAAGAATATTTTTTCTGTTTTACTTTTTGTAATTTGAATTTTATTTTATTTTTTATACAGCAGGTTCTTTTTGGTTATCTATTTTATACCTATAAATGTATACATGCCAATCCCAATCTCTCAACTCCTCCCACCATCACCCCCCAACAGCTTTCCCCCCTTGGTGTCCATACGTTTGTTGTCTACATCTGTTGCTCTATTTCTGCCTTGCAAAACGGTTCATCTGTACAATTTTTCTAGGTTCCACATATATGCATTAATAGACAAGATTTGTTTTTCTCTTTCTGACTTACTTCACTCTGTATGACAGTCTCTAGATCCATCAACGTCTCTACAAATGACCCAATTTCATTCCTTTTTATGGCTTAGTAATATTCCATTTTATATATGTACCACATCTTTATGCATTCGTCTGTCTGTGGGCATTTAGGTTGCTTCCATTACCTGGATATTGTAAATAGTGATGCAATGAACATTGCGGTGAATGTCTCTTTTTGATTTATGGTTTTGTCTGGGTATATGCCCAGTAGTGGGATTGCTGTATCATATGGTAATTCTATTCTTAGTTTTATAAGAAACTCCATAATGTTCTCCACAGTGACTGTATCAATTTACATTCCCAACAATAGTGGAAGAGGGTTCCTTATCTCCACACCCTTTCCAGCATTTGTTGTTTGTAGATTTTCTGATGATGCCCATTCTAACAGGTGTGAGGTGATACACCATGGATGAGTCTATTTCGTTGAGCAAAGAGTAGGTCTTGTCTAGTACATATTTGGCTTATGGAACGGTATGTGTGCTAATTTCAATCTCTGGTTTTATACAGCACCGCAACTCAACTTTCCCCTTAAGCAAGCATAAGTTTTTATCTAAATGTGAGACTCTGTTCGGTTTTGGAATTCAGTTTATGTGTAGCCAAGTTTACACTCTCTCTATTAGTGATATCTTATGATAAATATCTTTCTCTGTGTGACCTATTTCTCTTAGAATCATCATACTTAAATCCACTCAATTTGCTGCTACAGGCCTGATGACATTGATTTCATTGCTGAGTGATATTCCGTTGTACGTAAGTAGCACAACTCCTTTATCCATTTTTTTCTTTCTGGGATATTTAATTTGTACTGGACTCAAGGTTCTTGTAAACACAGCAGCCCTAAATTTTGTGTTGGCTGTGTCTTGTTGATTTTAATTTTCCTAAGCTATAGGGCCAAAAGTGGAAGTGCCCTAGGCTCTGTAGCTTTGTTTTGCAGATGTTTCAGGATACACCATAAACATCTCCAGAGTGTCTGTTGGCAATTTACATCCCGCCCATCAGCATAACAAGGCTCCCTGTTCTCCATGGCCTGTCCTGTGTTTCTGGTTTTTACACTTTTTTCAGATGGCCCTTTTGACGAATGGGAAATGAGACTTCATTGTAGTGCGGATTTCCATTTCTCGAGTGCTTGGTTGGCCAAAAAGGGCATATGTGTTTTTTCCTGAATATATTCAGGAAACAATGTTTACGCACTTTTGTCCAAGTGCATCACTGTCAAAGATCTGCCGCTTTTCACATGCTTTAAATGCAATTCCAATCTACCTCCTGATATATGATTCCTGCAATTCTGCCTCGTTTTCAAGTCCTCTTTGCAGACTTACTTCCATATATTTTTGCCAATAGCTGTCATTTATAACTCTGCAGGTTTGTGAATTACAGCGCCCGTGATTTCCTTTCTTAACTCGCTTCCTTGAAAGCTTGCCACAAAACCGCAGGTTTGCTTAAGGCCGTAATCAGGGTGTGGCCCGGCACTCTGAGCCTTTGTTTAATTCCTCTTCCTGGTGGGAAATTAGAGTTAAATGTGCCCCTCCAGACACCTGCCTCACTCCTTGCCCCTTGGTGATGTGTGTCCTCTGGTTTGAGGCCACATGTGATGGGTTCCTCATCTTTTGATGATGTGGCCCCACTGGTGTGAGGACACTCCTGCCTGCTTCCCATCCCCTTGGTGATGTGGTCCCTCCGGCGAGAGTGTGATCCTGGTTGGGTTCCTCACACTTCTGTGAGGTGGGCCCTCTTCTCTGAGGTCATTCTTGCCTGGCTGGCACACCCCGCCTTGGCGACGTCGGCCCTCTGGTGGCAGTTGGAGCCTGCTGGGAGCCTCCTCCCCTCGGTGATGAGGCCCTCTGGCATCAGGCCCTAACTACTGGGTTCCCACATTTTCTGATACATGCTAAGTGGTGCGAGGGCACTCCTGCCAGGTTCCCATCCCCATGGGGATGTGGGCCTTCTGCTCTGAGGTTCCACTGGCTGGGTTGCTCACAGTTTCATGATGTGGGCCCTCTGCTGTGAGTTCACTGTGTCCTGGATCCCATAGACTCCGTGCTCTGGGCCACCTGCTGGGAGGTTCAAACTGCTGGATTCCTCACATTTTTTATTCTGTGGGCTCTGTGTTTTTAGGCTACTCCTGCCTGCCTCACTCGGAGCACCTTGGAAATGTGGGTCCTCTGGTTTAGGCCACATGTGCTGGGTTCCTCACCTTTCTATAATGTGGCCCCACTGGTGTGAGGACACTCCTGCCTTGTTCCGATCCCCTTGGTGATGTGGGTTCTCTGGTGAGAGTCTTATCCTGGCTGGGTTCCTCACCCTTCTGTGAGGTCGGCCCTCTGCTGTGAGGTCACTCCTGCGTGACTGTCACACGTCACCTTGGTGACATGGGCCCTCAGTTGGGAGTTGGTGCCTGCTGGGAGTCTCCTCCCCTCGGTAATGAGGGCCCTCTGGCGTCAGGCCCTAACTCCTGAGCTCCCAAAATATTCTGATGTGCACCCTGTGGTGCGAGTACACTCCTGCCAGGTTCCCAACCCCATGGGAATGTGGGCCTTCTGCTCTGAGGTCCCAACGGTGGGTTGCTCAGTTTCATGATGAGGGCCCTCTGGTGTGAGTTCACTCCGGCCTGGATCCCATAGCCTCGCTGCTGCTGGCCGACTGCAGGGAGGTTCCAACTGCGGGATTCCTCACCTTTTTTCTTCTATGGGCCCTCTGTTTTGAGACTCCTCCTGCCTGCTTCACTCCAGGCCCCATGGTGATGTGTGTCCTCTGGTTTGAGGCTACGTGTGCTGGGTCCCTCACCTTTCGATGATGTGGCCCCACTGGTGTGAGGACACTCCTGCCTGGTTCCTATCCCCTTGGTGATGTGGGTCCTCTGGTGAGAGTGTGATCCTGGCTGGGTTCCTGACCCTTCTGTGAGGTGGGCCCTCTGCTGTGAGGTCACTCCTGCCTGGATGGCTCACGTCGCCTTGGCTACGTAGGCCCTCTGTTGGCCACTGAAGCATGCTGGGAGCCTCCTACCCTCTTTAATGAGGGCCCTGGAAAAACCGCATATGCCCTTTTCACCATGGGCATCATTGTCGAGGTTCTGCCTCTTTTACTATGCTTTCAAAGGACTTCCCGTTTACCTCCTGAAATCGTATTCCTGGAATTCTGCCCTGCTTTCAAGTCCTCTTCGCAGCCTTACTTCAGACATTTTTGGACGATAGCTGTCATTCATAACTCTGCAGATTTGTGAATGGCAGTGGCCCTGAGCTCCTTTCTTCAACTCGCTTTCTTCTGAGCTGGCCGCAAAACTGCAGGATGGCTTCAGGACCTAATCTGGTTCCGGCACAGCATGCTGAGCCTTTGGCTATTTCCTCTTCCTAGTGGGAAATGAGTGTTAAATGTACCCATGCATATACCTACAGCTAGTCTCTCATTGGTTCTCCCTATTCCTGTTCATCTTGCGCAGAAATTGCAAACTGTGCCAAACAGGAGGTTAAAGGCACTGACTCTCCAAGTGGGGAGAGTGTTAGTAAAGGTTCCGGAATGGTGAACCCAAGTACCAGAGGACGAAGACTGAGATTCATTTAAAAATGTTTACCGGTCACACGGTGGACCATACTCTGGGTTTCCCATGCATGTTTTAGCCGAAGGAAGAATCCCTTAAACCTGGAGAGTTGGGACCCATGGAATGGGTACCATGCAGTATGACTTCAAAGGGTCTGCATTTGCTCACCGAACCTCAACAATGCTATCAGCCCGAAGTGTCCGGCCTTATGTCTCACCAAGCTCTGGGTGTAGATGTGGTAAATCCAGGTTGCATCACAAGCCCTGAATGAATTATTTAAGAAGTGCTCTCTATTTCACTGTCATTGTGTTTTGTTTTTGTAATTTATTTTGATAAGGGGATTTATTGGATTTTCACTGCTGCGTTTATGCCGCTGTACACACGCTTGATTCTCTTACGAAGACATATAAATCCATGGGTTGTAAGATTCTTACTAGTCAGGTATATTCCTAGGCGTTGAATATGTGGTGTTGAGTCCATTTCGTTGAGCAAGGAGTAGGCCTTGACTCTAATATATTTGGCTTATGGAAGGGTATCTGTGGTAATTTCAATCTCTGGTTTTATGCAGCACCCCAACTCACATTTCCCCTTAAGCAAGCATAAGTTTGTTTTCTAAATTTGAGACCCTGTTCTGTTTTGTAATTCAGTTCATGTGTAGCCAAGTTTAAATTCCATGTATTAGTGATATCTTATGATGTTTCTTTTTCTGTGTGACTTATTTCACATAAAATCATCGTACCTGAATCCACTCATTATGCTGCTACGGGCCTGATGACATAGATTTCATTGCTGAGTGATATTCCATTGTACGTACGTAACACAACTTCTGTATCCATTTTTCGCTTTCTGGGATATATATCTAGTTCCGTAGACGAGGTTCTTGTAAATAGAGCCGTCCCAAACTTTGGGGTGGATGTGTGTTTTTGATTTTAATGTCCCTAAGCTACAGGACCATAAGTGGAAGTGTTGTAAGCTCCATCGCTTTGTTTTTTAGGTGTTTCAGGAAACACCATACACTTCTCCAGAGTAGCAGTTGGCAATTTATATCCCGCCCATTAACATAACAAGGCTCCCTATTCTCCATGGCCCATCCTGCCTTTCTGGATTTACAGTATTTTCAGATGGCCCTTTTGACCGGGGGGCAGTGAGCCTTCATTGTAGCGCAGATTTGTTTACACGCTTGCTTGGTTGGCAAAAAAGGGCGTATGCGATTTTTCCTGAATATATTCAGGAAAAAACGCATACGCACTTTTTGGCCAAGTGCATCATTGTCAACGTTTTCCCTCTTTTCGTATGCTTTAAATGCAATTCCAGTGTACCCCTTGAAATCGTTTTCCTGCAATTCTGCCCCACATTCAAGTCCTCTTTGCAGCCTTACTTCAATATATTTTTGGACGATAGCTGTCATTTATAACTCTGCAGGTTTGTGAATTACAGTGTCCCTGAGCTCCTTTCTTCAACTCGCTTTCTTGTGAGCTGGCCGAAAAACCGCAGGATTGCTTCAGGCCTTAATCTGGTTCCGGCACGGCATGGTGAGCCTTTGGCTATTTCCTCTTCCTGGTGGGAAATGAGCGTGAAATTTGCCCATGCAGATACCTACAGCTAGTCTCTCATTGGTTCTCCCTATTCCTGATGATCTTGCGCAGAAATTGCAAACTGTGCCAAACAGGAGGTTAAAGGCACTGACTCTCCAAGTGGGGAGAGTGTTAGTAAAGGTTATGGAATGGTGAACCCGAGTACCAGGGGAGGAAAACTGAGATGCATTTGAAAACGTTTCCCAGTCACACAGTGCACCATACTGTGGGTTTACCTTGCATGTTTTAGGTGAAGGAAGAATCCCTTCAACCTGGAGAGTTGGGACCCATGGAATGGGTACCATGCAGTATGACTTCAAAGGGTCTACATTTGCTCACCGAACCTCACCAATGCTATCAGCCTGAAGTGTCCAACATTATGTCTCACTCAGCTCTGGGTGTAGATGTGGTAAATCCAGGTTGCATCACAAGCCCTGAAAGAATTATTTAAGAATTGCTCTCTATTTCACTGTCATTGTGTTTTGTTTTTGAAATTTATTTTGATAATGTGATTTATCGGATTTTCACTGCTGCATTTAGGCCGCTGTACACACTCTTGATTTCCTTATGGAGAAATATAAATCCATGGGTTTTAAGATTCTTACTTGTCAGGTATCTTCCCAGGCGTTGAATATGTGGTGTTGAGTCCATTTCGTTGAGCAAAGAGTAGGTATTTTCTATTATATATTTGGCTTATGGAACGGTATCTGTGCTAATATCAATCTCCGGTTTTATGCAGCACCCCAACTCACCTTTCCCCATAAGCAAGCATAAGTTGGTTTTCTCAATTTGAGACCCTGTTCTGTTTTGTAATTCAGTTCATGTGTAGCCAAGTTTACATTCCGTGTATTAGTGATATCTTATGATGTTTCTTTTTCTCTGTGACTTATTTCGAGTAGAATCATCGTGCCTGAATCTACTCACTATGCCGCTACGGGCCTGATGACGTAGATTTCATTGCTGAGTGATAATCCATCGGACGTACGTACCGCAATTCTTTATCCATTTTTTGCTTTCTCGGATATGTAACTTGTACCATAGACGAAGTTCTTGAAAACAGAGCCGTCCCAAACTTTGGGGTGGCTGTGTGTTTTTTATTTTAATTTCCCTAAGCTATAGGACCATAAGTGGATGTGCCATAGGCTGTGTTGCTTTGTTTCTTACCTGTTTCAGGAAACACCATACACTTCTCCAGATTGGCTGTTGGCAATTTACATCCCGCCCATCAGCATAACAAGGCTCCCTATTCTCCATGACCTGTTCTGCCTTTCTGGATTTTACACTTTTTTCAGATGGCCCTTTTGACCGGGGGGCAGTGAGACTTCATTGTAGTGCAGATTTCCTTTACACGCTTGCTTGGTTGGCCAAAAAGTACGTATGCGTTTTTTCCTGAATATATTCAGGAAAAAAGGCATACGCCCGTTTTGGCCAAGTGCATCATTGTCGACATTATGCCTCTTTTCCTATGCTTTAAGTGCGATTGCAGTCTACCCCCTGAAATCGTATTCCTGAAATTCTGCCCCGTTTTCAAGTCTTCTTTGAAGACTTACTTCAATATATTTTTGGACGATAGCTGTCATTCATAACTGTGCAGGTTTGGGGATTACAGTGTCCCAGAGCTCCTTTCTTCAACTCGCTTTCTTGTGAGCTGGCCGCAAAACCACAGGATTGCTTCAGACCCTGATCTGCTTCCGGCAGGGCACGCTGAGCCTTTGGGTAATTCCTCTTCCTGGTGGGAAATGAGTGTTCCATTTGCCCGTGCAGACACCTACAGCTAGGCTCTCATTGGTTCTCCCTATTCCTGTACATCTTGCGCAGAAATTGCCAACTGTGCCAAACAGGAGGTTAAAGGCACTGACTCTCCTAGTGGGGAGAGTGTTAGTAAAGCGTCTGTAATGGTGAACCCGAGTACCAGGGTTCGAAACTTGAGATGCATTTGAAAACGTTTCCCAATCACACGGTGGAACATACGCTGGGTTTCCCATGCATGTTTTAGCTGAAGGAAGAACCCCTTAAACCTGGAGAGTTGGGACCCATGGAATGGGTACCATGCAGTATGACTTCAAAGGGTCTGCGTTTGCTCACAGAACCTCACCAATGCTATCATCCCGATGTGTCCAGCCTTATGTCTCACCCAGCTCTGGGTGTAGATGTGGTAAATCCAGGTTGCAACACAAGCCCTGAATTAATTATTTAAGAATTGCTCTCTATTTCACTGTCATGGTGTTGTGTTTTTGAAATTTATTTTGATAATGGGATTTATCAGATTTTCACTGCTGCGTTTAGGCCGCTGTACACATGCTTGATTTCCTTATGGAGACATATAAATCCATGGGTTTTAAGATTCTTACTTGTCAGGTATATTCCCAGCCGTTGTATATGGTGTGTTGAGTCCATTTCGTTGAGCAAGGAGTAGGTCTTGTCTATTATATATTTGGCTTATGGAACGGTATCTCTGCTAATTCCAATCTGTGGTTTTATGCAGCACCCCAACTCACCTTTCCTCTTAAGCAAGCATAAGTTGGTTTTCTAAATTTGAGACCATGTTCTGTTTTGTAATTCAGTTCATGTGTAGCCACGTTTACATTCCGTGTATTAGTGATATCTTATGATGTTTCTTATTCTGTGTGACTTATTTCTCGTAGAATCATCGTACCTGAATCCACTCATTATGCCGCTATGGGCCTGCTGACGTAGATTTCATTGCTGAATGATATTCCATTGTACGTGCGTACCACAACATCTTTATGCATTTTTTGCTTTCTGGGATATTTAACTTGTACCGTAGACAAGGTTCCTGTAAACAGAGCCGTCCCAAACTTTGGGGTGGCTGTGTGTTTTTGATTTTAATTTCCCTAAGTTATAGGACCATAAGTGGAAGTGCCATAGGCTGTGTTGCTTTGTTTCTACGTGTTTCAGGAAACACCATACACTTCTCCAGAGTGGCTGTTGGCAATTTACATCCCGCCCATCAGCATAACAAGGCTCCCTGTTCTCCATGACCTGTCCTGCCTTTCTGGATTTTACACTTTTTCCAGACGGCCCTTTTGACCGGGGGGCAGTGAGACTTCATTATAGTGCAGATTTCCTTTACACGCTTGCTTGGTTGGCCAAAAAGGGCGTATGCGTTTTTTCCTGAATATATTCAGGAAAAAACGCATACGCCCTTTTTGGCCAAGTGCATCATTGTCGACATTCTGCCTCTTTTCCTATGTTTTAAGTGAAATTCCAGTCTACCCCCTGAAATCGTTTTCCTGAAATTCTGCCCCGCTTTCAAGCCCTCTTCGAAGACTTAATTCAGTACATTTTTGGACGATAGGTGTCATTCATAACTCTGCAGGTTTGTGAATTACAGTGGCCCTGAGCTCCTTTCTTCAACTCGCTTTCTTGTGAGCTGGCAGCAAAACCACAGGATTGCTTCAGGACCTAATCTGTTTCTGGCAGAGCACGCTGAGCCTTTGGTTAATTCCTCTTCCTGGTGGGAAATGAGCGTTCCATTTGCCCATGCAGACACCTACAGCTAGTCTCTCATTGGTTCTCCCTATTCCTGTTCATCTTGGGCAGAAATTGCAAAAGTGCCAAACAGGAGTTTAAAGGCACTGACTCTCCAAGTGGGGAGAGTGTTAGTAAAGCGTCTGGAATGGTGAACCCGAGTGCCAGGGGACGAAAACTGAGATGCATTTGAAAACGTTTCCCAATCACACGGTGGACCATACTCTGGGTTTCCCATGCATGTTTTAGCTGAAGGAAGAATCCCTTAAACCGGGAGAGTTGGGACCCATGGAATGGGTACCATGCAGTATGACTTCAAAGGGTCTGCGTTTGCTCAACGAACCTCACCAATGCTATCAGCCCGAAGTGTCCAGCATTATGTCTCACCCATTTCTGTGTGTAGATGTGGTAAATCCAGGTTGCATCACAAGCCCTGAATGAATTATTTAAGAATTGCTCTCTATTTCATTGTCATTGTGTTTTGTTTTTGAAATTTATTTTGTTAATGGGATTTATCGGATTTTCACTGCTGTGTTTAGGCCACTGTACACACGCTTGACTTCCTTATGGAGACATATAAATCCATGGGTCTTAAGTTTCTTACTTGTCAGGTATATTCCCAGGCGTTGAATATGGGGTGTTGAGTCCATTTCGTTGAGCAAGGAGTAGGTCTTGTCTATTATATATTTGGCTTATGGAACGGTATCTGTGCTAATTTCAATCTCTGGTTTTATACAGCACCCTAACTCACCTTTCCCCATAAGCAAGCATAAGTTGGTTTTCTAAATTTGAGACCCTGTTCTGTTTTGTAATTCAGTTCATGTGTAGCCAAGTTTACGTTCCGTGTATTAGTGATATCTTATGATGTTTCTTTTTCTGTGTGACTTATTTCTCGTAGAATCGTCGTACCTGAATCCACTTATTATGCCGCTACGGGCCTGATGACGTAGATCTCATTGCTGAGTGATATTCCATTGTACGTACGTACCACAACTTCTTTATCCATTTTTTGATTTCTCGGATATTTAACTTGTACCGTAGACGGGGTTCTTGTAAAAAGAGCCGTCCCAAACTTTGGGGTGGCTGTGTGTTTTTTATTTTATTTTCCCTAAGCTGTAGGACCATGAGTGGAAGTGCCATAGGCTGTGTTGCTTTGTTTCCTACGTGTTTCAGGAAACACCATTCACTTCTCTAGAGTGGCTGTTGGCAATTTAAATCCCGCCCATCAGCATAACAAGGCTCCCTGTTCTCCATGACCTGTCCTGCCTTTCTGGATTTTACACTTTTTTTCAGATGGCCCTTTTGACCGGGGGGCAGTGAGACTTCAATGTAGTGCAGATTTCTTTACACGCTTGCTTGGTTGGCCAAAAAAGGCGTATGCATTTTTTCCTGAATATATTCAGGAAAAAAAGCAAACGCCCTTTTTGGCCACGTGCATCATTGTGGACATTCTGCCTCATTTCCCATGCTTTAAGTGCAATTCCAGTCTACCCCACGAAATCGTTTTCCTGAAATTCTGCCCCGCTTTCAAGTCCTCTTCGAAGACTTACTTCAATACATTTTTGGACGATAGCTGTCATTCATAACTCTGCAGGTTTGTGAATTACAGTGCCCCTGGGCTCCTTTCTACAACTCGCTATCTTGTGAGCTGGCCGCAAAACCGCAGGATTGCTTCAGGCCCTAATCTGGTTCCCGCAGGGCACGCTGAGCCTTTGGTTAATTCCTCTTCCTGGTGGGAAATGAGCGTTCCATTTGCCCGTGCAGACACCTACAGCTAGTCTCTCATTGGTTCTCCCTATTCCTGTTCATCTTGCGCAGATATTGCAAACTGTGACAAACAGGAGGTTAAAGACACTGACTCTCCAATTGGGGATAGTGTTAGTAAAGCGTCTGGAACGGTGCACCCGAGTACCAGGGGACGAACCCTGAGATGCATTTGAAAACGTTTCCCAATCACACGGTGGACCATACTCTGGGTTTCCCATGCATGTTTTAGCTGAAGGAAGAATCCCTTAAACCTGGAGAGTTGGGACCCATGGAATGGGTACCATGCAGTATGACTTCAAAGGGTCTGCCTTTGCTCAACGAACATCACCAATGATATCATCCCGAAGTGTCCAGTCTTATGTCTCAAGCAGCTCTGGGTGGAGATGTGGTAAATCCAGGTTGCATCACAAGCCCTGAATGAATTATTTAAAAATTGTTCTCTATTTCACTGTCATTGTGTTTTGTTTTTGAAATTTATTTTGTTAATGGGATTTATCGGATTTTCACTGCTGCGTTTAGGCCACTGTACACACGCTTGACTTCCTTATGGAGACATAGAAATCCATGGGTCTTAAGATTCTTACTTGTCAGGTATATTCCCAGACGTTAAATATGGGGTGTTGAGTCCATTTCGTTGAGCAAGGAGTAGGTCTTGTCTATTATATATTTGGCTTATGGAACGGTATCTGTGCTAATTTCAATCTCTGGTTTGATGCAGCACTCCAACTCACCTTTCCTCATAAGCAAGCATAAGTTGGTTTTCTAAATTTGAGACCCTGTACTGTTTTGTAATTCAGTTCATGTGTAGCCAAGTTTACGTTCCGTGTATTAGTGATATCTTATGATCTTTCTTTTTCTGTGTGACTTATTTCTCGTAGAATCGTCGTACCTGAATCCACTCATTATGCCGCTACGGGCCTGATGACGTAGATTTCATTGCTGAGTGATATTCCATTGTACGTACGTACCACAACTTCTTTATCCATTTTTTGCTTTCTCGGATATTTAACTTGCACCATAGACGAGGTTCTTGTAAACAGAGCCATCCCAAACATTGGGGTGGCTGTGTCTTTTTGACTTTAATTTCCCTAAGCTATAGGACCATAAGTGGAAGTGCCATAGGCTGTGTTGCTTTGTTTCCTACGTGTTTAAGGAAACACCATACACTTCTCCAGAGTGGCTGTTGGCAATTTACATCCCGCCCATCAGCATAAAAAGGCTCCCTGTTCTCCATGACCTGTCCTGCCTTCCTGGATTTTACACTTTTTTCAGATGGACCTTTTGACCGGGGGGCAGTGAGACTTCATTGTAGTGCAGATTTCCTTTACACGCTTGCTTTGTTGGTCAAAAAGGGCGTATGCGTTTTTTCCTGAATATATTCAGGAAAAAACGCATACGCCCTTTTTGGCCAAGTGCATCATTGTCGACATTCTGCCTCTTTTCCTATGCTTTAAGTGCAAGTCCAGTCTACCCCCTGAAATCGTTTTCCTGAAATTCTGCCGTGCTTTCAAGTCCTCTTCGAAGACTTACTTCAGTACATTTTTGGACGATAGCTGTCATTCATAACTCTGCAATTTTGTGAATTACAGTGCCCCTGAGCTCATTTCTTCAACTCGCTTTCTTGTGAGCTGGCCAAAAACCGCTGGATTGCTTCAGGCCCTAATCTGTTTCCGGCAGGGCATGCTGAGCCTTTGGTTAATTCCTCTTCCTGGTGGGAAATGAGCATTACATTTGCCCGTGCAGAAACCTACAGCTAGTCTCTCATTAGTTCTCCCTATTCCTGTTCATCTTGCGCAGAAATTGCAAACTGTGCCAAACAGGAGGTTAAAGTCACTGACTCTCCAAGTGGGGAGAGTTTTAGTAAAGCGTCTGTAATGTTGAACCCGAGTACCAGGTGCGAAAACTGAGATGCATTTGAGAACGTTTCCCAATCACACGGTGGTCCATACTCTGGGTTTCCCATGCATGTTTTAGATGAAGGAAGAATCCCTTAAACCTGGAGTTTTGGGACCCATAGAATGGGTACCATGCAGTATGACTTCAAAGGGTCTGCGTTTGCTCAACGAACCTCACCAATGCTATCAGCACGAAGTGTCCGGCCTTATGTCTCACCCAGCTCTAGGTGTAGATGTGGGAAATCCAGGTTGCATCACAAGCCCTGAATGAATTATTTAAGAATTGTTCTCTATTTCACTGTCATTGTGTTTTGTTTTTGAAATTTATTTTGATAATGGGATTTATCGGATTCTCACTGCTGCGTTTAGCCCACTGTACACACGCCTGATTTCCTTATGGAGACATATAAATCCATGGGTTTTAAGATTTTACTTGTCAGGTATCTTCCCAGGCGTTGAATATGGGGTGTTGAGTCCATTTCGTTGCGCAAGGAGTAGGTCTTGTCTATTATATATTTGGCTTATGGAACGGTATCTGTGCTAATTTCAATCTCTGGTTTTATGCAGCACCCCAACTCACCTTTCCCCATAAGCAAGCCTAAGTTGGTTTTCTAAATTTGAGACCATGTTCTGTTTTGTAATTCAGTTCATGTGTAGCCAAGTTTACATTCCGTGTATTAGTGATATCTTATGATGTTTCTTATTCTGTGTGACTTATTTCTCGTAGAATCATCGTACCTGAATCCACTCATTATGCCGCTATGGGCCTGCTGACGTAGATTTCATTGCTGAGTGATATTCCATTGTACGTGCGTACCACAACATCTTTATGCATTTTTTGCTTTCTGGGATATTTAACTTGTACCGTAGACAAGGTTCTTGTAAACAGAGCCGTCCCAAACTTTGGGGTGGCTGTGTGTTTTTGATTTTAATTTCCCTAAGTTATAGGACCATAAGTGGAAGTGCCATAGGCTGTGTTGCTTTGTTTCTACGTTTTTTAGGAAACACCATACACTTCTCCAGAGTGGCTGTTGGCAATTTACATCCCGCCCATCAGCATAACAAGGCTCCCTGTTCTCCATGACCTGTCCTGCCTTTCTGGATTTTACACTTTTTCCAGACGGCCCTTTTGACCGGGGGGCAGTGAGACTTCATTATAGTGCAGATTTCCTTTACACGCTTGCTTGGTTGGCCAAAAAGGGCGTATGCGTTTTTTCCTGAATATATTCAGGAAAAAACGCATACGCCCTTTTTGGCCAAGTGCATCATTGTCGACATTCTGCCTCTTTTCCTATGCTTTAAGTGAAATTCCAGTCTACCCCCTGAAATCGTTTTCCTGAAATTCTGCCCCGCTTTCAAGCCCTCTTCGAAGACATAATTCAGTACATTTTTGGACGATAGGTGTCATTCATAACTCTGCAGGTTTGTGAATTACAGTGGCCCTGAGCTCCTTTCTTCAACTCGCTTTCTTGTGAGCTGGCAGCAAAACCACAGGATTGCTTCAGGACCTAATCTGTTTCTGGCAGAGCACGCTGAGCCTTTGGTTAATTCCTCTTCCTGGTGGGAAATGAGCGTTCCATTTGCCCATGCAGACACCTACAGCTAGTCTCTCATTGGTTCTCCCTATTCCTGTTCATCTTGGGCAGAAATTGCAAAAGTGCCAAACAGGAGTTTAAAGGCACTGACTCTCCAAGTGGGGAGAGTGTTAGTAAAGCGTCTGGAATGGTGAACCCGAGTGCCAGGGGACGAAAACTGAGATACATTAGAAAACGTTTCCCAATCACACGGTGGACCATACTCTGGGTTTCCCATGCATGTTTTAGCTGAAGGAAGAATCCCTTAAACCGGGAGAGTTGGGACCCATGGAATGGGTACCATGCAGTATGACTTCAAAGGGTCTGCGTTTGCTCAACGAACCTCACCAATGCTATCAGCCCGAAGTGTCCAGCATTATGTCTCACCCATTTCTGTGTGTAGATGTGGTAAATCCAGGTTGCATCACAAGCCCTGAATGAATTATTTAAGAATTGCTCTCTATTTCACTGTCATTGTGTTTTGTTTTTGAAATTTATTTTGATAATGGGATTTATCGGATTTTCACTGCTGCGTTTAGGCCGCTGTACACATGCTTGATTTCCTTATGGAGACATATAAATCCATGGGTTTTAAGATTCTTACTTGTCAGGTATATTCCCAGGCGTTGAATATGGGGTGTTGAGTCCATTTCGTTGAGCAAGGAGTAGGTCTTCTCTATTATATATTTGGCTTATGGAAAGGTATCTGTGCTAATTTCAATTTCTGCTTTTATGCAGCACCCCAACTCACCTTTCCCCATAAGCTAGCATAAGTTGGCTTTCTAAATTTGAGACCCTGTTCTGTTTTGTAATTCAGTTCATGTGTAGTCAAGTTTACATTCCATGTATTAGTGATACCTTATGATGTTTCTTTTTCTGTGTGACTAATTTCTCGTAGAGTCATCGTACCTGAATCCACTCATTATGCCTCTACGGGCCTGATGACGTAGATTTCATTGCTGTGTGATATTCCATTGTACGTGTGTACCACAACTTCTTTATCCATTTTTTGCTTTCTCGGATATTTAACTTGTACCGTAGACGAGGTTTTTGTAAACAGAGCCATCCCAAACATTGCGGTGGCTGTGTGATTTTGATTTTAATTTCCGTAAACTATAGGACCATAAGTGGAAGTGCCATAGGCTGTGTTGCTTTGTTTCCTACGTGTTTCAGGAAACCCCATACACTTCTCCAGAGTGGCTGTTGGCAATTTACATCCCGCCCATCAGCATAACAAGGCTCCCTGTTCTCCATGACCTGTCCTGCCTTTCTGGATTTTACACTTTTTTCAGATGGCCCTTTTGACCGGGGGGCAATGAGACTTCATTGTATTGCAGATTTCCTTTACACGCTTGCTTGGTTTGCCAAAAAGGGCGTATGCGTTTTTTCCTGAATATATTCAGGAAAAAACGCATACACACTTTTTGGCCTAGTGCATCATTGTTGACATTCTGCCTCTTTTCCTATGCTTTAAGTGCAATTCCAGTCTACCCCATGAAATCGTTTTCCTGAAATTCTGCCCCGCTTTCAAGTCCTCTTCGAAGACTTACTTCAGTACATTTTTGGACGATAGCTGTCATTCATAACTCTGCAGGTTTGTGAATTACAGTGACCCTGGGCTCCTTTCTTCAACTCGCTATCTTGTGAGCTGGCCGCAAAACCGCAGGATTGCTTCAGGCCCTAATATGGTTCCCGCAGGGCACGCTGAGCCTTTGGTTAATTCCTCTTCCTGGTGGGAAATGAGCGTTCCTTTTGCCCGTGCAGACACCTACAGCTAGTCTCTCATTGGTTCTCCCTATTCCTGTTCATCTTACGCAGATATTGCAAACTGTGACAAACAGGAAGTAAAAAAGACACTGACTCTCCAAGTGGGGATAGTGTTAGTAAAGCGTCTGGAACGGTGCACCCGAGTACCAGGGGACGAACCCTGAGATGCATTTGAAAACGTTTCCCAATCACACGGTGGACCATACTCTGGGTTTCCCATGCATGTTTTAGCTGAAGGAAGAATCCCTTAAACCTGGAGAGTTGGGACCCATGGAATGGGTACCATGCAGTATGACTTCAAAGGGTCTGCCTTTGCTCAACGAACATCACCAATGATATCATCCCGAAGTGTCCAGTCTTATGTCTCAAGCAGCTCTGGGTGGAGATGTGGTAAATCCAGGTTGCATCACAAGCCCTGAATGAATTATTTAAAAATTGTTCTCTATTTCACTGTCATTGTGTTTTGTTTTTGAAATTTATTTTGTTAATGGGATTTATCGGATTTTCACTGCTGCGTTTAGGCCACTGTACACACGCTTGACTTCCTTATGGAGACATAGAAATCCATGGGTCTTAAGATTCTTACTTGTCAGGTATATTCCCAGACGTTAAATATGGGGTGTTGAGTCCATTTCGTTGAGCAAGGAGTAGGTCTTGTCTATTATATATTTGGCTTATGGAACGGTATCTGTGCTAATTTCAATCTCTGGTTTGATGCAGCACTCCAACTCACCTTTCCTCATAAGCAAGCATAAGTTGGTTTTCTAAATTTGAGACCCTGTACTGTTTTGTAATTCAGTTCATGTGTAGCCAAGTTTACGTTCCGTGTATTAGTGATATCTTATGATCTTTCTTTTTCTGTGTGACTTATTTCTCGTAGAATCGTCGTACCTGAATCCACTCATTATGCCGCTACGGGCCTGATGACGTAGATTTCATTGCTGAGTGATATTCCATTGTACGTACGTACCACAACTTCTTTATCCATTTTTTGCTTTCTCGGATATTTAACTTGCACCATAGACGAGGTTCTTGTAAACAGAGCCATCCCAAACATTGGGGTGGCTGTGTCTTTTTGACTTTAATTTCCCTAAGCTATAGGACCATAAGTGGAAGTGCCATAGGCTGTGTTGCTTTGTTTCCTACGTGTTTAAGGAAACACCATACACTTCTCCAGAGTGGCTGTTGGCAATTTACATCCCGCCCATCAGCATAAAAAGGCTCCCTGTTCTCCATGACCTGTCCTGCCTTCCTGGATTTTACACTTTTTTCAGATGGACCTTTTGACCGGGGGGCAGTGAGACTTCATTGTAGTGCAGATTTCCTTTACACGCTTGCTTTGTTGGTCAAAAAGGGCGTATGCGTTTTTTCCTGAATATATTCAGGAAAAAACGCATACGCCCTTTTTGGCCAAGTGCATCATTGTCGACATTCTGCCTCTTTTCCTATGCTTTAAGTGCAAGTCCAGTCTACCCCCTGAAATCGTTTTCCTGAAATTCTGCCGTGCTTTCAAGTCCTCTTCGAAGACTTACTTCAGTACATTTTTGGACGATAGCTGTCATTCATAACTCTGCAATTTTGTGAATTACAGTGCCCCTGAGCTCATTTCTTCAACTCGCTTTCTTGTGAGCTGGCCAAAAACCGCTGGATTGCTTCAGGCCCTAATCTGTTTCCGGCAGGGCATGCTGAGCCTTTGGTTAATTCCTCTTCCTGGTGGGAAATGAGCATTACATTTGCCCGTGCAGAAACCTACAGCTAGTCTCTCATTAGTTCTCCCTATTCCTGTTCATCTTGCGCAGAAATTGCAAACTGTGCCAAACAGGAGGTTAAAGTCACTGACTCTCCAAGTGGGGAGAGTTTTAGTAAAGCGTCTGTAATGTTGAACCCGAGTACCAGGTGCGAAAACTGAGATGCATTTGAGAACGTTTCCCAATCACACGGTGGTCCATACTCTGGGTTTCCCATGCATGTTTTAGATGAAGGAAGAATCCCTTAAACCTGGAGTTTTGGGACCCATAGAATGGGTACCATGCAGTATGACTTCAAAGGGTCTGCGTTTGCTCAACGAACCTCACCAATGCTATCAGCACGAAGTGTCCGGCCTTATGTCTCACCCAGCTCTAGGTGTAGATGTGGGAAATCCAGGTTGCATCACAAGCCCTGAATGAATTATTTAAGAATTGTTCTCTATTTCACTGTCATTGTGTTTTGTTTTTGAAATTTATTTTGATAATGGGATTTATCGGATTCTCACTGCTGCGTTTAGCCCACTGTACACACGCCTGATTTCCTTATGGAGACATATAAATCCATGGGTTTTAAGATTTTACTTGTCAGGTATCTTCCCAGGCGTTGAATATGGGGTGTTGAGTCCATTTCGTTGCGCAAGGAGTAGGTCTTGTCTATTATATATTTGGCTTATGGAACGGTATCTGTGCTAATTTCAATCTCTGGTTTTATGCAGCACCCCAACTCACCTTTCCCCATAAGCAAGCCTAAGTTGGTTTTCTAAATTTGAGACCATGTTCTGTTTTGTAATTCAGTTCATGTGTAGCCAAGTTTACATTCCGTGTATTAGTGATATCTTATGATGTTTCTTATTCTGTGTGACTTATTTCTCGTAGAATCATCGTACCTGAATCCACTCATTATGCCGCTATGGGCCTGCTGACGTAGATTTCATTGCTGAGTGATATTCCATTGTACGTGCGTACCACAACATCTTTATGCATTTTTTGCTTTCTGGGATATTTAACTTGTACCGTAGACAAGGTTCTTGTAAACAGAGCCGTCCCAAACTTTGGGGTGGCTGTGTGTTTTTGATTTTAATTTCCCTAAGTTATAGGACCATAAGTGGAAGTGCCATAGGCTGTGTTGCTTTGTTTCTACGTTTTTTAGGAAACACCATACACTTCTCCAGAGTGGCTGTTGGCAATTTACATCCCGCCCATCAGCATAACAAGGCTCCCTGTTCTCCATGACCTGTCCTGCCTTTCTGGATTTTACACTTTTTCCAGACGGCCCTTTTGACCGGGGGGCAGTGAGACTTCATTATAGTGCAGATTTCCTTTACACGCTTGCTTGGTTGGCCAAAAAGGGCGTATGCGTTTTTTCCTGAATATATTCAGGAAAAAACGCATACGCCCTTTTTGGCCAAGTGCATCATTGTCGACATTCTGCCTCTTTTCCTATGCTTTAAGTGAAATTCCAGTCTACCCCCTGAAATCGTTTTCCTGAAATTCTGCCCCGCTTTCAAGCCCTCTTCGAAGACATAATTCAGTACATTTTTGGACGATAGGTGTCATTCATAACTCTGCAGGTTTGTGAATTACAGTGGCCCTGAGCTCCTTTCTTCAACTCGCTTTCTTGTGAGCTGGCAGCAAAACCACAGGATTGCTTCAGGACCTAATCTGTTTCTGGCAGAGCACGCTGAGCCTTTGGTTAATTCCTCTTCCTGGTGGGAAATGAGCGTTCCATTTGCCCATGCAGACACCTACAGCTAGTCTCTCATTGGTTCTCCCTATTCCTGTTCATCTTGGGCAGAAATTGCAAAAGTGCCAAACAGGAGTTTAAAGGCACTGACTCTCCAAGTGGGGAGAGTGTTAGTAAAGCGTCTGGAATGGTGAACCCGAGTGCCAGGGGACGAAAACTGAGATACATTTGAAAACGTTTCCCAATCACACGGTGGACCATACTCTGGGTTTCCCATGCATGTTTTAGCTGAAGGAAGAATCCCTTAAACCGGGAGAGTTGGGACCCATGGAATGGGTACCATGCAGTATGACTTCAAAGGGTCTGCGTTTGCTCAACGAACCTCACCAATGCTATCAGCCCGAAGTGTCCAGCATTATGTCTCACCCATTTCTGTGTGTAGATGTGGTAAATCCAGGTTGCATCACAAGCCCTGAATGAATTATTTAAGAATTGCTCTCTATTTCACTGTCATTGTGTTTTGTTTTTGAAATTTATTTTGATAATGGGATTTATCGGATTTTCACTGCTGCGTTTAGGCCGCTGTACACATGCTTGATTTCCTTATGGAGACATATAAATCCATGGGTTTTAAGATTCTTACTTGTCAGGTATATTCCCAGGCGTTGAATATGGGGTGTTGAGTCCATTTCGTTGAGCAAGGAGTAGGTCTTCTCTATTATATATTTGGCTTATGGAAAGGTATCTGTGCTAATTTCAATTTCTGCTTTTATGCAGCACCCCAACTCACCTTTCCCCATAAGCTAGCATAAGTTGGCTTTCTAAATTTGAGACCCTGTTCTGTTTTGTAATTCAGTTCATGTGTAGTCAAGTTTACATTCCATGTATTAGTGATACCTTATGATGTTTCTTTTTCTGTGTGACTAATTTCTCGTAGAGTCATCGTACCTGAATCCACTCATTATGCCGCTACGGGCCTGATGACGTAGATTTCATTGCTGTGTGATATTCCATTGTACGTGTGTACCACAACTTCTTTATCCATTTTTTGCTTTCTCGGATATTTAACTTGTACCGTAGACGAGGTTTTTGTAAACAGAGCCATCCCAAACATTGCGGTGGCTGTGTGATTTTGATTTTAATTTCCGTAAACTATAGGACCATAAGTGGAAGTGCCATAGGCTGTGTTGCTTTGTTTCCTACGTGTTTCAGGAAACCCCATACACTTCTCCAGAGTGGCTGTTGGCAATTTACATCCCGCCCATCAGCATAACAAGGCTCCCTGTTCTCCATGACCTGTCCTGCCTTTCTGGATTTTACACTTTTTTCAGATGGCCCTTTTGACCGGGGGGCAATGAGACTTCATTGTATTGCAGATTTCCTTTACACGCTTGCTTGGTTTGCCAAAAAGGGCGTATGCGTTTTTTCCTGAATATATTCAGGAAAAAACGCATACACACTTTTTGGCCTAGTGCATCATTGTTGACATTCTGCCTCTTTTCCTATGCTTTAAGTGCAATTCCAGTCTACCCCATGAAATCGTTTTCCTGAAATTCTGCCCCGCTTTCAAGTCCTCTTCGAAGACTTACTTCAGTACATTTTTGGACGATAGCTGTCATTCATAACTCTGCAGGTTTGTGAATTACAGTGACCCTGGGCTCCTTTCTTCAACTCGCTATCTTGTGAGCTGGCCGCAAAACCGCAGGATTGCTTCAGGCCCTAATATGGTTCCCGCAGGGCACGCTGAGCCTTTGGTTAATTCCTCTTCCTGGTGGGAAATGAGCGTTCCTTTTGCCCGTGCAGACACCTACAGCTAGTCTCTCATTGGTTCTCCCTATTCCTGTTCATCTTACGCAGATATTGCAAACTGTGACAAACAGGAAGTAAAAAAGACACTGACTCTCCAAGTGGGGATAGTGTTAGTAAAGCGTCTGGAACGGTGCACCCGAGTACCAGGGGACGAACCCTGAGATGCATTTGAAAACGTTTCCCAATCACACGGTGGACCATACTCTGGGTTTCCCATGCATGTTTTAGCTGAAGGAAGAATCCCTTAAACCTGGAGAGTTGGGACCCATGGAATGGGTACCATGCAGTATGACTTCAAAGGGTCTGCCTTTGCTCAACGAACATCACCAATGATATCATCCCGAAGTGTCCAGTCTTATGTCTCAAGCAGCTCTGGGTGGAGATGTGGTAAATCCAGGTTGCATCACAAGCCCTGAATGAATTATTTAAAAATTGTTCTCTATTTCACTGTCATTGTGTTTTGTTTTTGAAATTTATTTTGTTAATGGGATTTATCGGATTTTCACTGCTGCGTTTAGGCCACTGTACACACGCTTGACTTCCTTATGGAGACATAGAAATCCATGGGTCTTAAGATTCTTACTTGTCAGGTATATTCCCAGACGTTAAATATGGGGTGTTGAGTCCATTTCGTTGAGCAAGGAGTAGGTCTTGTCTATTATATATTTGGCTTATGGAACGGTATCTGTGCTAATTTCAATCTCTGGTTTGATGCAGCACTCCAACTCACCTTTCCTCATAAGCAAGCATAAGTTGGTTTTCTAAATTTGAGACCCTGTACTGTTTTGTAATTCAGTTCATGTGTAGCCAAGTTTACGTTCCGTGTATTAGTGATATCTTATGATCTTTCTTTTTCTGTGTGACTTATTTCTCGTAGAATCGTCGTACCTGAATCCACTCATTATGCCGCTACGGGCCTGATGACGTAGATTTCATTGCTGAGTGATATTCCATTGTACGTACGTACCACAACTTCTTTATCCATTTTTTGCTTTCTCGGATATTTAACTTGCACCATAGACGAGGTTCTTGTAAACAGAGCCATCCCAAACATTGGGGTGGCTGTGTCTTTTTGACTTTAATTTCCCTAAGCTATAGGACCATAAGTGGAAGTGCCATAGGCTGTGTTGCTTTGTTTCCTACGTGTTTAAGGAAACACCATACACTTCTCCAGAGTGGCTGTTGGCAATTTACATCCCGCCCATCAGCATAAAAAGGCTCCCTGTTCTCCATGACCTGTCCTGCCTTCCTGGATTTTACACTTTTTTCAGATGGACCTTTTGACCGGGGGGCAGTGAGACTTCATTGTAGTGCAGATTTCCTTTACACGCTTGCTTTGTTGGTCAAAAAGGGCGTATGCGTTTTTTCCTGAATATATTCAGGAAAAAACGCATACGCCCTTTTTGGCCAAGTGCATCATTGTCGACATTCTGCCTCTTTTCCTATGCTTTAAGTGCAAGTCCAGTCTACCCCCTGAAATCGTTTTCCTGAAATTCTGCCGTGCTTTCAAGTCCTCTTCGAAGACTTACTTCAGTACATTTTTGGACGATAGCTGTCATTCATAACTCTGCAATTTTGTGAATTACAGTGCCCCTGAGCTCATTTCTTCAACTCGCTTTCTTGTGAGCTGGCCAAAAACCGCTGGATTGCTTCAGGCCCTAATCTGTTTCCGGCAGGGCATGCTGAGCCTTTGGTTAATTCCTCTTCCTGGTGGGAAATGAGCATTACATTTGCCCGTGCAGAAACCTACAGCTAGTCTCTCATTAGTTCTCCCTATTCCTGTTCATCTTGCGCAGAAATTGCAAACTGTGCCAAACAGGAGGTTAAAGTCACTGACTCTCCAAGTGGGGAGAGTTTTAGTAAAGCGTCTGTAATGTTGAACCCGAGTACCAGGTGCGAAAACTGAGATGCATTTGAGAACGTTTCCCAATCACACGGTGGTCCATACTCTGGGTTTCCCATGCATGTTTTAGATGAAGGAAGAATCCCTTAAACCTGGAGTTTTGGGACCCATAGAATGGGTACCATGCAGTATGACTTCAAAGGGTCTGCGTTTGCTCAACGAACCTCACCAATGCTATCAGCACGAAGTGTCCGGCCTTATGTCTCACCCAGCTCTAGGTGTAGATGTGGGAAATCCAGGTTGCATCACAAGCCCTGAATGAATTATTTAAGAATTGTTCTCTATTTCACTGTCATTGTGTTTTGTTTTTGAAATTTATTTTGATAATGGGATTTATCGGATTCTCACTGCTGCGTTTAGCCCACTGTACACACGCCTGATTTCCTTATGGAGACATATAAATCCATGGGTTTTAAGATTTTACTTGTCAGGTATCTTCCCAGGCGTTGAATATGGGGTGTTGAGTCCATTTCGTTGCGCAAGGAGTAGGTCTTGTCTATTATATATTTGGCTTATGGAACGGTATCTGTGCTAATTTCAATCTCTGGTTTTATGCAGCACCCCAACTCACCTTTCCCCATAAGCAAGCCTAAGTTGGTTTTCTAAATTTGAGACCATGTTCTGTTTTGTAATTCAGTTCATGTGTAGCCAAGTTTACATTCCGTGTATTAGTGATATCTTATGATGTTTCTTATTCTGTGTGACTTATTTCTCGTAGAATCATCGTACCTGAATCCACTCATTATGCCGCTATGGGCCTGCTGACGTAGATTTCATTGCTGAGTGATATTCCATTGTACGTGCGTACCACAACATCTTTATGCATTTTTTGCTTTCTGGGATATTTAACTTGTACCGTAGACAAGGTTCTTGTAAACAGAGCCGTCCCAAACTTTGGGGTGGCTGTGTGTTTTTGATTTTAATTTCCCTAAGTTATAGGACCATAAGTGGAAGTGCCATAGGCTGTGTTGCTTTGTTTCTACGTTTTTTAGGAAACACCATACACTTCTCCAGAGTGGCTGTTGGCAATTTACATCCCGCCCATCAGCATAACAAGGCTCCCTGTTCTCCATGACCTGTCCTGCCTTTCTGGATTTTACACTTTTTCCAGACGGCCCTTTTGACCGGGGGGCAGTGAGACTTCATTATAGTGCAGATTTCCTTTACACGCTTGCTTGGTTGGCCAAAAAGGGCGTATGCGTTTTTTCCTGAATATATTCAGGAAAAAACGCATACGCCCTTTTTGGCCAAGTGCATCATTGTCGACATTCTGCCTCTTTTCCTATGCTTTAAGTGAAATTCCAGTCTACCCCCTGAAATCGTTTTCCTGAAATTCTGCCCCGCTTTCAAGCCCTCTTCGAAGACATAATTCAGTACATTTTTGGACGATAGGTGTCATTCATAACTCTGCAGGTTTGTGAATTACAGTGGCCCTGAGCTCCTTTCTTCAACTCGCTTTCTTGTGAGCTGGCAGCAAAACCACAGGATTGCTTCAGGACCTAATCTGTTTCTGGCAGAGCACGCTGAGCCTTTGGTTAATTCCTCTTCCTGGTGGGAAATGAGCGTTCCATTTGCCCGTGCAGACACCTACAGCTAGTCTCTCATTGGTTCTCCCTATTCCTGTTCATCTTGGGCAGAAATTGCAAAAGTGCCAAACAGGAGTTTAAAGGCACTGACTCTCCAAGTGGGGAGAGTGTTAGTAAAGCGTCTGGAATGGTGAACCTGAGTGCCAGGGGACGAAAACTGAGATACATTTGAAAACGTTTCCCAATCACACGGTGGACCATACTCTGGGTTTCCCATGCATGTTTTAGCTGAAGGAAGAATCCCTTAAACCGGGAGAGTTGGGACCCATGGAATGGGTACCATGCAGTATGACTTCAAAGGGTCTGCGTTTGCTCAACGAACCTCACCAATGCTATCAGCCCGAAGTGTCCAGCATTATGTCTCACCCATTTCTGTGTGTAGATGTGGTAAATCCAGGTTGCATCACAAGCCCTGAATGAATTATTTAAGAATTGCTCTCTATTTCACTGTCATTGTGTTTTGTTTTTGAAATTTATTTTGATAATGGGATTTATCGGATTTTCACTGCTGCGTTTAGGCCGCTGTACACATGCTTGATTTCCTTATGGAGACATATAAATCCATGGGTTTTAAGATTCTTACTTGTCAGGTATATTCCCAGGCGTTGAATATGGGGTGTTGGGTCCATTTCGTTGAGCAAGGAGTAGGTCTTCTCTATTATATATTTGGCTTATGGAAAGGTATCTGTGCTAATTTCAATTTCTGCTTTTATGCAGCACCCCAACTCACCTTTCCCCATAAGCTAGCATAAGTTGGCTTTCTAAATTTGAGACCCTGTTCTGTTTTGTAATTCAGTTCATGTGTAGTCAAGTTTACATTCCATGTATTAGTGATACCTTATGATGTTTCTTTTTCTGTGTGACTAATTTCTCGTAGAGTCATCGTACCTGAATCCACTCATTATGCCGCTACGGGCCTGATGACGTAGATTTCATTGCTGTGTGATATTCCATTGTACGTGTGTACCACAACTTCTTTATCCATTTTTTGCTTTCTCGGATATTTAACTTGTACCGTAGACGAGGTTTTTGTAAACAGAGCCATCCCAAACATTGCGGTGGCTGTGTGATTTTGATTTTAATTTCCGTAAACTATAGGACCATAAGTGGAAGTGCCATAGGCTGTGTTGCTTTGTTTCCTACGTGTTTCAGGAAACCCCATACACTTCTCCAGAGTGGCTGTTGGCAATTTACATCCCGCCCATCAGCATAACAAGGCTCCCTGTTCTCCATGACCTGTCCTGCCTTTCTGGATTTTACACTTTTTTCAGATGGCCCTTTTGACCGGGGGGCAATGAGACTTCATTGTATTGCAGATTTCCTTTACACGCTTGCTTGGTTTGCCAAAAAGGGCGTATGCGTTTTTTCCTGAATATATTCAGGAAAAAACGCATACACACTTTTTGGCCTAGTGCATCATTGTTGACATTCTGCCTCTTTTCCTATGCTTTAAGTGCAATTCCAGTCTACCCCATGAAATCGTTTTCCTGAAATTCTGCCCCGCTTTCAAGTCCTCTTCGAAGACTTACTTCAGTACATTTTTGGACGATAGCTGTCATTCATAACTCTGCAGGTTTGTGAATTACAGTGACCCTGGGCTCCTTTCTTCAACTCGCTATCTTGTGAGCTGGCCGCAAAACCGCAGGATTGCTTCAGGCCCTAATATGGTTCCCGCAGGGCACGCTGAGCCTTTGGTTAATTCCTCTTCCTGGTGGGAAATGAGCGTTCCTTTTGCCCGTGCAGACACCTACAGCTAGTCTCTCATTGGTTCTCCCTATTCCTGTTCATCTTACGCAGATATTGCAAACTGTGACAAACAGGAAGTAAAAAAGACACTGACTCTCCAAGTGGGGATAGTGTTAGTAAAGCGTCTGGAACGGTGCACCCGAGTACCAGGGGACGAACCCTGAGATGCATTTGAAAACGTTTCCCAATCACACGGTGGACCATACTCTGGGTTTCCCATGCATGTTTTAGCTGAAGGAAGAATCCCTTAAACCTGGAGAGTTGGGACCCATGGAATGGGTACCATGCAGTATGACTTCAAAGGGTCTGCCTTTGCTCAACGAACATCACCAATGATATCATCCCGAAGTGTCCAGTCTTATGTCTCAAGCAGCTCTGGGTGGAGATGTGGTAAATCCAGGTTGCATCACAAGCCCTGAATGAATTATTTAAAAATTGTTCTCTATTTCACTGTCATTGTGTTTTGTTTTTGAAATTTATTTTGTTAATGGGATTTATCGGATTTTCACTGCTGCGTTTAGGCCACTGTACACACGCTTGACTTCCTTATGGAGACATAGAAATCCATGGGTCTTAAGATTCTTACTTGTCAGGTATATTCCCAGACGTTAAATATGGGGTGTTGAGTCCATTTCGTTGAGCAAGGAGTAGGTCTTGTCTATTATATATTTGGCTTATGGAACGGTATCTGTGCTAATTTCAATCTCTGGTTTGATGCAGCACTCCAACTCACCTTTCCTCATAAGCAAGCATAAGTTGGTTTTCTAAATTTGAGACCCTGTACTGTTTTGTAATTCAGTTCATGTGTAGCCAAGTTTACGTTCCGTGTATTAGTGATATCTTATGATCTTTCTTTTTCTGTGTGACTTATTTCTCGTAGAATCGTCGTACCTGAATCCACTCATTATGCCGCTACGGGCCTGATGACGTAGATTTCATTGCTGAGTGATATTCCATTGTACGTACGTACCACAACTTCTTTATCCATTTTTTGCTTTCTCGGATATTTAACTTGCACCATAGACGAGGTTCTTGTAAACAGAGCCATCCCAAACATTGGGGTGGCTGTGTCTTTTTGACTTTAATTTCCCTAAGCTATAGGACCATAAGTGGAAGTGCCATAGGCTGTGTTGCTTTGTTTCCTACGTGTTTAAGGAAACACCATACACTTCTCCAGAGTGGCTGTTGGCAATTTACATCCCGCCCATCAGCATAAAAAGGCTCCCTGTTCTCCATGACCTGTCCTGCCTTCCTGGATTTTACACTTTTTTCAGATGGACCTTTTGACCGGGGGGCAGTGAGACTTCATTGTAGTGCAGATTTCCTTTACACGCTTGCTTTGTTGGTCAAAAAGGGCGTATGCGTTTTTTCCTGAATATATTCAGGAAAAAACGCATACGCCCTTTTTGGCCAAGTGCATCATTGTCGACATTCTGCCTCTTTTCCTATGCTTTAAGTGCAAGTCCAGTCTACCCCCTGAAATCGTTTTCCTGAAATTCTGCCGTGCTTTCAAGTCCTCTTCGAAGACTTACTTCAGTACATTTTTGGACGATAGCTGTCATTCATAACTCTGCAATTTTGTGAATTACAGTGCCCCTGAGCTCATTTCTTCAACTCGCTTTCTTGTGAGCTGGCCAAAAACCGCTGGATTGCTTCAGGCCCTAATCTGTTTCCGGCAGGGCATGCTGAGCCTTTGGTTAATTCCTCTTCCTGGTGGGAAATGAGCATTACATTTGCCCGTGCAGAAACCTACAGCTAGTCTCTCATTAGTTCTCCCTATTCCTGTTCATCTTGCGCAGAAATTGCAAACTGTGCCAAACAGGAGGTTAAAGTCACTGACTCTCCAAGTGGGGAGAGTTTTAGTAAAGCGTCTGTAATGTTGAACCCGAGTACCAGGTGCGAAAACTGAGATGCATTTGAGAACGTTTCCCAATCACACGGTGGTCCATACTCTGGGTTTCCCATGCATGTTTTAGATGAAGGAAGAATCCCTTAAACCTGGAGTTTTGGGACCCATAGAATGGGTACCATGCAGTATGACTTCAAAGGGTCTGCGTTTGCTCAACGAACCTCACCAATGCTATCAGCACGAAGTGTCCGGCCTTATGTCTCACCCAGCTCTAGGTGTAGATGTGGGAAATCCAGGTTGCATCACAAGCCCTGAATGAATTATTTAAGAATTGTTCTCTATTTCACTGTCATTGTGTTTTGTTTTTGAAATTTATTTTGATAATGGGATTTATCGGATTCTCACTGCTGCGTTTAGCCCACTGTACACACGCCTGATTTCCTTATGGAGACATATAAATCCATGGGTTTTAAGATTTTACTTGTCAGGTATCTTCCCAGGCGTTGAATATGGGGTGTTGAGTCCATTTCGTTGCGCAAGGAGTAGGTCTTGTCTATTATATATTTGGCTTATGGAACGGTATCTGTGCTAATTTCAATCTCTGGTTTTATGCAGCACCCCAACTCACCTTTCCCCATAAGCAAGCCTAAGTTGGTTTTCTAAATTTGAGACCATGTTCTGTTTTGTAATTCAGTTCATGTGTAGCCAAGTTTACATTCCGTGTATTAGTGATATCTTATGATGTTTCTTATTCTGTGTGACTTATTTCTCGTAGAATCATCGTACCTGAATCCACTCATTATGCCGCTATGGGCCTGCTGACGTAGATTTCATTGCTGAGTGATATTCCATTGTACGTGCGTACCACAACATCTTTATGCATTTTTTGCTTTCTGGGATATTTAACTTGTACCGTAGACAAGGTTCTTGTAAACAGAGCCGTCCCAAACTTTGGGGTGGCTGTGTGTTTTTGATTTTAATTTCCCTAAGTTATAGGACCATAAGTGGAAGTGCCATAGGCTGTGTTGCTTTGTTTCTACGTTTTTTAGGAAACACCATACACTTCTCCAGAGTGGCTGTTGGCAATTTACATCCCGCACATCAGCATAACAAGGCTCCCTGTTCTCCATGACCTGTCCTGCCTTTCTGGATTTTACACTTTTTCCAGACGGTCCTTTTGACCGGGGGGCAGTGAGACTTCATTATAGTGCAGATTTCCTTTACACGCTTGCTTGGTTGGCCAAAAAGGGCGTATGCGTTTTTTCCTGAATATATTCAGGAAAAAACGCATACGCCCTTTTTGGCCAAGTGCATCATTGTCGACATTCTGCCTCTTTTCCTATGCTTTAAGTGAAATTCCAGTCTACCCCCTGAAATCGTTTTCCTGAAATTCTGCCCCGCTTTCAAGCCCTCTTCGAAGACATAATTCAGTACATTTTTGGACGATAGGTGTCATTCATAACTCTGCAGGTTTGTGAATTACAGTGGCCCTGAGCTCCTTTCTTCAACTCGCTTTCTTGTGAGCTGGCAGCAAAACCACAGGATTGCTTCAGGACCTAATCTGTTTCTGGCAGAGCACGCTGAGCCTTTGGTTAATTCCTCTTCCTGGTGGGAAATGAGCGTTCCATTTGCCCATGCAGACACCTACAGCTAGTCTCTCATTGGTTCTCCCTATTCCTGTTCATCTTGGGCAGAAATTGCAAAAGTGCCAAACAGGAGTTTAAAGGCACTGACTCTCCAAGTGGGGAGAGTGTTAGTAAAGCGTCTGGAATGGTGAACCCGAGTGCCAGGGGACGAAAACTGAGATACATTTGAAAACGTTTCCCAATCACACGGTGGACCATACTCTGGGTTTCCCATGCATGTTTTAGCTGAAGGAAGAATCCCTTAAACCGGGAGAGTTGGGACCCATGGAATGGGTACCATGCAGTATGACTTCAAAGGGTCTGCGTTTGCTCAACGAACCTCACCAATGCTATCAGCCCGAAGTGTCCAGCATTATGTCTCACCCATTTCTGTGTGTAGATGTGGTAAATCCAGGTTGCATCACAAGCCCTGAATGAATTATTTAAGAATTGCTCTCTATTTCACTGTCATTGTGTTTTGTTTTTGAAATTTATTTTGATAATGGGATTTATCGGATTTTCACTGCTGCGTTTAGGCCGCTGTACACATGCTTGATTTCCTTATGGAGACATATAAATCCATGGGTTTTAAGATTCTTACTTGTCAGGTATATTCCCAGGCGTTGAATATGGGGTGTTGGGTCCATTTCGTTGAGCAAGGAGTAGGTCTTCTCTATTATATATTTGGCTTATGGAAAGGTATCTGTGCTAATTTCAATTTCTGCTTTTATGCAGCACCCCAACTCACCTTTCCCCATAAGCTAGCATAAGTTGGCTTTCTAAATTTGAGACCCTGTTCTGTTTTGTAATTCAGTTCATGTGTAGTCAAGTTTACATTCCATGTATTAGTGATACCTTATGATGTTTCTTTTTCTGTGTGACTAATTTCTCGTAGAGTCATCGTACCTGAATCCACTCATTATGCCGCTACGGGCCTGATGACGTAGATTTCATTGCTGTGTGATATTCCATTGTACGTGTGTACCACAACTTCTTTATCCATTTTTTGCTTTCTCGGATATTTAACTTGTACCGTAGACGAGGTTCTTGTAAACAGAGCCATCCCAAACATTGCGGTGGCTGTGTGATTTTGATTTTAATTTCCGTAAACTATAGGACCATAAGTGGAAGTGCCATAGGCTGTGTTGCTTTGTTTCCTACGTGTTTCAGGAAACCCCATACACTTCTCCAGAGTGGCTGTTGGCAATTTACATCCCGCCCATCAGCATAACAAGGCTCCCTGTTCTCCATGACCTGTCCTGCCTTTCTGGATTTTACACTTTTTTCAGATGGCCCTTTTGACCGGGGGGCAATGAGACTTCATTGTATTGCAGATTTCCTTTACACGCTTGCTTGGTTTGCCAAAAAGGGCGTATGCGTTTTTTCCTGAATATATTCAGGAAAAAACGCATACACACTTTTTGGCCTAGTGCATCATTGTTGACATTCTGCCTCTTTTCCTATGCTTTAAGTGCAATTCCAGTCTACCCCATGAAATCGTTTTCCTGAAATTCTGCCCCGCTTTCAAGTCCTCTTCGAAGACTTACTTCAGTACATTTTTGGACGATAGCTGTCATTCATAACTCTGCAGGTTTGTGAATTACAGTGACCCTGGGCTCCTTTCTTCAACTCGCTATCTTGTGAGCTGGCCGCAAAACCGCAGGATTGCTTCAGGCCCTAATATGGTTCCCGCAGGGCACGCTGAGCCTTTGGTTAATTCCTCTTCCTGGTGGGAAATGAGCGTTCCTTTTGCCCGTGCAGACACCTACAGCTAGTCTCTCATTGGTTCTCCCTATTCCTGTTCATCTTACGCAGATATTGCAAACTGTGACAAACAGGAAGTAAAAAAGACACTGACTCTCCAAGTGGGGATAGTGTTAGTAAAGCGTCTGGAACGGTGCACCCGAGTACCAGGGGACGAACCCTGAGATGCATTTGAAAACGTTTCCCAATCACACGGTGGACCATACTCTGGGTTTCCCATGCATGTTTTAGCTGAAGGAAGAATCCCTTAAACCTGGAGAGTTGGGACCCATGGAATGGGTACCATGCAGTATGACTTCAAAGGGTCTGCCTTTGCTCAACGAACATCACCAATGATATCATCCCGAAGTGTCCAGTCTTATGTCTCAAGCAGCTCTGGGTGGAGATGTGGTAAATCCAGGTTGCATCACAAGCCCTGAATGAATTATTTAAAAATTGCTCTCTATTTCACTGTCATTGTGTTTTGTTTTTGAAATTTATTTTGTTAATGGGATTTATCGGATTTTCACTGCTGCGTTTAGGCCACTGTACACACGCTTGACTTCCTTATGGAGACATAGAAATCCATGGGTCTTAAGATTCTTACTTGTCAGGTATATTCCCAGACGTTAAATATGGGGTGTTGAGTCCATTTCGTTGAGCAAGGAGTAGGTCTTGTCTATTATATATTTGGCTTATGGAACGGTATCTGTGCTAATTTCAATCTCTGGTTTGATGCAGCACTCCAACTCACCTTTCCTCATAAGCAAGCATAAGTTGGTTTTCTAAATTTGAGACCCTGTACTGTTTTGTAATTCAGTTCATGTGTAGCCAAGTTTACGTTCCGTGTATTAGTGATATCTTATGATCTTTCTTTTTCTGTGTGACTTATTTCTCGTAGAATCGTCGTACCTGAATCCACTCATTATGCCGCTACGGGCCTGATGACGTAGATCTTATTGCTGAGTGATATTCCATTGTACGTACGTACCACAACTTCTTTATCCATTTTTTGCTTTCTCGGATATTTAACTTGTACCGTAGACGAGGTTCTTGTAAACAGAGCCGTCCCAAACTTTGGGGTGGCAGTGTGTTTTTGAATTTAATTTCCCTAAGCTATAGGACACTAAGTGGAAGTGCCATAGGCTGTGTTGCTTTGTTTCCTACGTGTTTCAGGAAACACCATACACTTCTCCAGAGTGGCTGTTGGCAATTTACATCCTGCCCATCAGCATAACAAGGCTCCCTGTTCTCCATGACCTGTCCTGCCTTACTGGATTTAACACTTTTTTCAGATATCCCTTTTGACCGGGGAGCAGTGAGACTTCATTGTAGTGCAGATTTCTTTACACGCTTGCTTGGTTGGCCAAAAAGGGCGTATGCGTTTCTTCCTGAATATATTCAGGAAGAAACGCATACGCCCTTTTTGGCCAAGTGCATCATTGTGGACATTCTGCCTCTTTTCCTATGCTTTAAGTGCAATTCCAGTCTACCCCATGAAATCGTTTTTCTGAAATTCTGCCCCACTTTCAAGTCCTCTTCGAAGACTTACTTCAGTACATTTTTGGACGATAGCTGTCATTCATAACTCTGCAGGTTTCTGAATTACAGTGCCCCTGAGCTCCTTTCTTCAACTTGCTTTCTTGTGAGCTGGCCGCAAAACCGCAGGATTGCTTCAGGCCCTAATCTGTTTCCGGCAGGGCATGCTGAGCCTTTGGTTAATTCCTCTTCCTGGTGGGAAATGAGCGTTCCATTTGCCCGTGCAGACACCTACAGCTAGTCTCTCATTGGCTCTCCCTATTCCTGTTCATCTTGCGCAGAAATTGCAAACTGTGCCAAACAGGAGGTTAAAGACACTGACTCTCCAAGTGGGGAGAGTGTTAGTAAAGCGTCTGGAATGGTGAACCGCAGTACCAGGGGTCGAAACCTGAGATGCATTTGAAAAGGTTTCCCAATCACACGGTGGACCATACTCTGGGTTTCCCATGCATGTTTTAGCTGAAGGAAGAATCCCTTAAACCTGGAGAGTTGGGACCCATGGAATGGGTACCATGCAGTATGACTTCAACGGGTCTACGTTTGCTCACCAAACCCCACCAATGCTATCAGCCCGATGTGTCCAGCCTTATGTCTCAACCAGCTCTGGGTTTAGATGTGGTAAATCCAGGTTGCATCACAAGCCCTGAATGAATTATTCAAGAATTGCTCTCTATTTCACTGTCATTGTATTCTGTTTTTGAAATTTATTTTGTTAATTGGATTTATCGGATTTTCACTGCTGTGTTTAGGCCACTGTACACACGCTTGACTTCCTTATGGAGACATATAAATCCATGGGTCTTAAGTTTCTTATTGTCAGGTATATTCCCAGACGTTGAATATGGGGTGTTGAGTCCATTTCGTTGAGCAAGGAGTAGGTCTTGTCTATTATATATTTGGCTTATGGAACGGTATCTGTGCTAATTTCAATCTCTGGTTTTATGCAGCACCCCAACTCACCTTTCCCCATAAGCAAGCATAAGTTGGTTTTCTAAATTTGAGACCCTGTTCTGTTTTGTAATTCAGTTCATGTGTAGCCAAGTTTACGTTCCGTGTATTAGTGATATCTTATGATGTTTCTTTTTCTGTGTGACTTATTTCTCGTAGAATCGTCGTACCTGAATCCACTTATTATGCCGCTACGGGCCTGATGACGTAGATCTCATTGCTGAGTGATATTCCATTGTACGTACGTACCACAACTTCTTTATCCATTTTTTGATTTCTCGGATATTTAACTTGTACCGTAGACGAGGTTCTTGTAAACAGAGCCATCCCAAACATTGCGGTGGCTGTGTGATTTTGATTTTAATTTCCGTAAACTATAGGACCATAAGTGGAAGTGCCATAGGCTGTGTTGCTTTGTTTCCTACGTGTTTAAGGAAACACCATACACTTCTCCAGAGTGGCTGTTGGCAATTTACATCCCGCCCATCAGCATAAAAAGGCTCCCTGTTCTCCATGACCTGTCCTGCCTTCCTGGATTTTACACTTTTTTCAGATGGACCTTTTGACCGGGGGGCAGTGAGACTTCATTGTAGTGCAGATTTCCTTTACACGCTTGCTTTGTTGGTCAAAAAGGGCGTATGCGTTTTTTCCTGAATATATTCAGGAAAAAACGCATACGCCCTTTTTGGCCAAGTGCATCATTGTCGACATTCTGCCTCTTTTCCTATGCTTTAAGTGCAAGTCCAGTCTACCCCCTGAAATCGTTTTCCTGAAATTCTGCCGTGCTTTCAAGTCCTCTTCGAAGACTTACTTCAGTACATTTTTGGACGATAGCTGTCATTCATAACTCTGCAATTTTGTGAATTACAGTGCCCCTGAGCTCATTTCTTCAACTCGCTTTCTTGTGAGCTGGCCAAAAACCGCTGGATTGCTTCAGGCCCTAATCTGTTTCCGGCAGGGCATGCTGAGCCTTTGGTTAATTCCTCTTCCTGGTGGGAAATGAGCATTACATTTGCCCGTGCAGAAACCTACAGCTAGTCTCTCATTAGTTCTCCCTATTCCTGTTCATCTTGCGCAGAAATTGCAAACTGTGCCAAACAGGAGGTTAAAGTCACTGACTCTCCAAGTGGGGAGAGTTTTAGTAAAGCGTCTGTAATGTTGAACCCGAGTACCAGGTGCGAAAACTGAGATGCATTTGAGAACGTTTCCCAATCACACGGTGGTCCATACTCTGGGTTTCCCATGCATGTTTTAGATGAAGGAAGAATCCCTTAAACCTGGAGTTTTGGGACCCATAGAATGGGTACCATGCAGTATGACTTCAAAGGGTCTGCGTTTGCTCAACGAACCTCACCAATGCTATCAGCCCGAAGTGTCCGGCCTTATGTCTCACCGAGCTCTAGGTGTAGATGTGGGAAATCCAGGTTGCATCACAAGCCCTGAATGAATTATTTAAGAATTGTTCTCTATTTCACTGTCATTGTGTTTTGTTTTTGAAATTTATTTTGATAATGGGATTTATCGGATTCTCACTGCTGCGTTTAGCCCACTGTACACACGCCTGATTTCCTTATGGAGACATATAAATCCATGGGTTTTAAGATTTTACTTGTCAGGTATCTTCCCAGGCGTTGAATATGGGGTGTTGAGTCCATTTCGTTGCGCAAGGAGTAGGTCTTGTCTATTATATATTTGGCTTATGGAACGGTATCTGTGCTAATTTCAATCTCTGGTTTTATGCAGCACCCCAACTCACCTTTCCCCATAAGCAAGCCTAAGTTGGTTTTCTAAATTTGAGACCATGTTCTGTTTTGTAATTCAGTTCATGTGTAGCCAAGTTTACATTCCGTGTATTAGTGATATCTTATGATGTTTCTTATTCTGTGTGACTTATTTCTCGTAGAATCATCGTACCTGAATCCACTCATTATGCCGCTATGGGCCTGCTGACGTAGATTTCATTGCTGAGTGATATTCCATTGTACGTGCGTACCACAACATCTTTATGCATTTTTTGCTTTCTGGGATATTTAACTTGTACCGTAGACAAGGTTCTTGTAAACAGAGCCGTCCCAAACTTTGGGGTGGCTGTGTGTTTTTGATTTTAATTTCCCTAAGTTATAGGACCATAAGTGGAAGTGCCATAGGCTGTGTTGCTTTGTTTCTACGTTTTTTAGGAAACACCATACACTTCTCCAGAGTGGCTGTTGGCAATTTACATCCCGCCCATCAGCATAACAAGGCTCCCTGTTCTCCATGACCTGTCCTGCCTTTCTGGATTTTACACTTTTTCCAGACGGCCCTTTTGACCGGGGGGCAGTGAGACTTCATTATAGTGCAGATTTCCTTTACACGCTTGCTTGGTTGGCCAAAAAGGGCGTATGCGTTTTTTCCTGAATATATTCAGGAAAAAACGCATACGCCCTTTTTGGCCAAGTGCATCATTGTCGACATTCTGCCTCTTTTCCTATGCTTTAAGTGAAATTCCAGTCTACCCCCTGAAATCGTTTTCCTGAAATTCTGCCCCGCTTTCAAGCCCTCTTCGAAGACATAATTCAGTACATTTTTGGACGATAGGTGTCATTCATAACTCTGCAGGTTTGTGAATTACAGTGGCCCTGAGCTCCTTTCTTCAACTCGCTTTCTTGTGAGCTGGCAGCAAAACCACAGGATTGCTTCAGGACCTAATCTGTTTCTGGCAGAGCACGCTGAGCCTTTGGTTAATTCCTCTTCCTGGTGGGAAATGAGCGTTCCATTTGCCCATGCAGACACCTACAGCTAGTCTCTCATTGGTTCTCCCTATTCCTGTTCATCTTGGGCAGAAATTGCAAAAGTGCCAAACAGGAGTTTAAAGGCACTGACTCTCCAAGTGGGGAGAGTGTTAGTAAAGCGTCTGGAATGGTGAACCCGAGTGCCAGGGGACGAAAACTGAGATACATTTGAAAACGTTTCCCAATCACACGGTGGACCATACTCTGGGCTTCCCATGCATGTTTTAGCTGAAGGAAGAATCCCTTAAACCGGGAGAGTTGGGACCCATGGAATGGGTACCATGCAGTATGACTTCAAAGGGTCTGCGTTTGCTCAACGAACCTCACCAATGCTATCAGCCCGAAGTGTCCAGCATTATGTCTCACCCATTTCTGTGTGTAGATGTGGTAAATCCAGGTTGCATCACAAGCCCTGAATGAATTATTTAAGAATTGCTCTCTATTTCACTGTCATTGTGTTTTGTTTTTGAAATTTATTTTGATAATGGGATTTATCGGATTTTCACTGCTGCGTTTAGGCCGCTGTACACATGCTTGATTTCCTTATGGAGACATATAAATCCATGGGTTTTAAGATTCTTACTTGTCAGGTATATTCCCAGGCGTTGAATATGGGGTGTTGAGTCCATTTCGTTGAGCAAGGAGTAGGTCTTCTCTATTATATATTTGGCTTATGGAAAGGTATCTGTGCTAATTTCAATTTCTGCTTTTATGCAGCACCCCAACTCACCTTTCCCCATAAGCTAGCATAAGTTGGCTTTCTAAATTTGAGACCCTGTTCTGTTTTGTAATTCAGTTCATGTGTAGTCAAGTTTACATTCCATGTATTAGTGATACCTTATGATGTTTCTTTTTCTGTGTGACTAGTTTCTCGTAGAGTCATCGTACCTGAATCCACTCATTATGCCGCTACGGGCCTGATGACGTAGATTTCATTGCTGTGTGATATTCCATTGTACGTGTGTACCACAACTTCTTTATCCATTTTTTGCTTTCTCGGATATTTAACTTGTACCGTAGACGAGGTTTTTGTAAACAGAGCCATCCCAAACATTGCGGTGGCTGTGTGATTTTGATTTTAATTTCCGTAAACTATAGGACCATAAGTGGAAGTGCCATAGGCTGTGTTGCTTTGTTTCCTACGTGTTTCAGGAAACCCCATACACTTCTCCAGAGTGGCTGTTGGCAATTTACATCCCGCCCATCAGCATAACAAGGCTCCCTGTTCTCCATGACCTGTCCTGCCTTTCTGGATTTTACACTTTTTTCAGATGGCCCTTTTGACCGGGGGGCAATGAGACTTCATTGTATTGCAGATTTCCTTTACACGCTTGCTTGGTTTGCCAAAAAGGGCGTATGCGTTTTTTCCTGAATATATTCAGGAAAAAACGCATACACACTTTTTGGCCTAGTGCATCATTGTTGACATTCTGCCTCTTTTCCTATGCTTTAAGTGCAATTCCAGTCTACCCCATGAAATCGTTTTCCTGAAATTCTGCCCCGCTTTCAAGTCCTCTTCGAAGACTTACTTCAGTACATTTTTGGACGATAGCTGTCATTCATAACTCTGCAGGTTTGTGAATTACAGTGACCCTGGGCTCCTTTCTTCAACTCGCTATCTTGTGAGCTGGCCGCAAAACCGCAGGATTGCTTCAGGCCCTAATATGGTTCCCGCAGGGCACGCTGAGCCTTTGGTTAATTCCTCTTCCTGGTGGGAAATGAGCGTTCCTTTTGCCCGTGCAGACACCTACAGCTAGTCTCTCATTGGTTCTCCCTATTCCTGTTCATCTTACGCAGATATTGCAAACTGTGACAAACAGGAAGTAAAAAAGACACTGACTCTCCAAGTGGGGATAGTGTTAGTAAAGCGTCTGGAACGGTGCACCCGAGTACCAGGGGACGAACCCTGAGATGCATTTGAAAACGTTTCCCAATCACACGGTGGACCATACTCTGGGTTTCCCATGCATGTTTTAGCTGAAGGAAGAATCCCTTAAACCTGGAGAGTTGGGACCCATGGAATGGGTACCATGCAGTATGACTTCAAAGGGTCTGCCTTTGCTCAACGAACATCACCAATGATATCATCCCGAAGTGTCCAGTCTTATGTCTCAAGCAGCTCTGGGTGGAGATGTGGTAAATCCAGGTTGCATCACAAGCCCTGAATGAATTATTTAAAAATTGCTCTCTATTTCACTGTCATTGTGTTTTGTTTTTGAAATTTATTTTGTTAATGGGATTTATCGGATTTTCACTGCTGCGTTTAGGCCACTGTACACACGCTTGACTTCCTTATGGAGACATAGAAATCCATGGGTCTTAAGATTCTTACTTGTCAGGTATATTCCCAGACGTTAAATATGGGGTGTTGAGTCCATTTCGTTGAGCAAGGAGTAGGTCTTGTCTATTATATATTTGGCTTATGGAACGGTATCTGTGCTAATTTCAATCTCTGGTTTGATGCAGCACTCCAACTCACCTTTCCTCATAAGCAAGCATAAGTTGGTTTTCTAAATTTGAGACCCTGTACTGTTTTGTAATTCAGTTCATGTGTAGCCAAGTTTACGTTCCGTGTATTAGTGATATCTTATGATCTTTCTTTTTCTGTGTGACTTATTTCTCGTAGAATCGTCGTACCTGAATCCACTCATTATGCCGCTACGGGCCTGATGACGTAGATCTTATTGCTGAGTGATATTCCATTGTACGTACGTACCACAACTTCTTTATCCATTTTTTGCTTTCTCGGATATTTAACTTGTACCGTAGACGAGGTTCTTGTAAACAGAGCCGTCCCAAACTTTGGGGTGGCAGTGTGTTTTTGAATTTAATTTCCCTAAGCTATAGGACACTAAGTGGAAGTGCCATAGGCTGTGTTGCTTTGTTTCCTACGTGTTTCAGGAAACACCATACACTTCTCCAGAGTGGCTGTTGGCAATTTACATCCTGCCCATCAGCATAACAAGGCTCCCTGTTCTCCATGACCTGTCCTGCCTTACTGGATTTAACACTTTTTTCAGATATCCCTTTTGACCGGGGAGCAGTGAGACTTCATTGTAGTGCAGATTTCTTTACACGCTTGCTTGGTTGGCCAAAAAGGGCGTATGCGTTTCTTCCTGAATATATTCAGGAAGAAACGCATACGCCCTTTTTGGCCAAGTGCATCATTGTGGACATTCTGCCTCTTTTCCTATGCTTTAAGTGCAATTCCAGTCTACCCCATGAAATCGTTTTTCTGAAATTCTGCCCCACTTTCAAGTCCTCTTCGAAGACTTACTTCAGTACATTTTTGGACGATAGCTGTCATTCATAACTCTGCAGGTTTCTGAATTACAGTGCCCCTGAGCTCCTTTCTTCAACTTGCTTTCTTGTGAGCTGGCCGCAAAACCGCAGGATTGCTTCAGGCCCTAATATGGTTCCGGCAGGGCATGCTGAGCCTTTGGTTAATTCCTCTTCCTGGTGGGAAATGAGCGTTCCATTTGCCCGTGCAGACACCTACAGCTAGTCTCTCATTGGCTCTCCCTATTCCTGTTCATCTTGCGCAGAAATTGCAAACTGTGCCAAACAGGAGGTTAAAGACACTGACTCTCCAAGTGGGGAGAGTGTTAGTAAAGCGTCTGGAATGGTGAACCGCAGTACCAGGGGTCGAAACCTGAGATGCATTTGAAAAGGTTTCCCAATCACACGGTGGACCATACTCTGGGTTTCCCATGCATGTTTTAGCTGAAGGAAGAATCCCTTAAACCTGGAGAGTTGGGACCCATGGAATGGGTACCATGCAGTATGACTTCAACGGGTCTACGTTTGCTCACCAAACCCCACCAATGCTATCAGCCCGATGTGTCCAGCCTTATGTCTCAACCAGCTCTGGGTTTAGATGTGGTAAATCCAGGTTGCATCACAAGCCCTGAATGAAGTATTCAAGAATTGCTCTCTATTTCACTGTCATTGTATTCTGTTTTTGAAATTTATTTTGTTAATTGGATTTATCGGATTTTCACTGCTGTGTTTAGGCCACTGTACACACGCTTGACTTCCTTATGGAGACATATAAATCCATGGGTCTTAAGTTTCTTATTGTCAGGTATATTCCCAGACGTTGAATATGGGGTGTTGAGTCCATTTCGTTGAGCAAGGAGTAGGTCTTGTCTATTATATATTTGGCTTATGGAACGGTATCTGTGCTAATTTCAATCTCTGGTTTTATGCAGCACCCCAACTCACCTTTCCCCATAAGCAAGCATAAGTTGGTTTTCTAAATTTGAGACCCTGTTCTGTTTTGTAATTCAGTTCATGTGTAGCCAAGTTTACGTTCCGTGTATTAGTGATATCTTATGATGTTTCTTTTTCTGTGTGACTTATTTCTCGTAGAATCGTCGTACCTGAATCCACTTATTATGCCGCTACGGGCCTGATGACGTAGATCTCATTGCTGAGTGATATTCCATTGTACGTACGTACCACAACTTCTTTATCCATTTTTTGATTTCTCGGATATTTAACTTGTACCGTAGACGAGGTTCTTGTAAACAGAGCCATCCCAAACATTGCGGTGGCTGTGTGATTTTGATTTTAATTTCCGTAAACTATAGGACCATAAGTGGAAGTGCCATAGGCTGTGTTGCTTTGTTTCCTACGTGTTTAAGGAAACACCATACACTTCTCCAGAGTGGCTGTTGGCAATTTACATCCCGCCCATCAGCATAAAAAGGCTCCCTGTTCTCCATGACCTGTCCTGCCTTCCTGGATTTTACACTTTTTTCAGATGGACCTTTTGACCGGGGGGCAGTGAGACTTCATTGTAGTGCAGATTTCCTTTACACGCTTGCTTTGTTGGTCAAAAAGGGCGTATGCGTTTTTTCCTGAATATATTCAGGAAAAAACGCATACGCCCTTTTTGGCCAAGTGCATCATTGTCGACATTCTGCCTCTTTTCCTATGCTTTAAGTGCAAGTCCAGTCTACCCCCTGAAATCGTTTTCCTGAAATTCTGCCGTGCTTTCAAGTCCTCTTCGAAGACTTACTTCAGTACATTTTTGGACGATAGCTGTCATTCATAACTCTGCAATTTTGTGAATTACAGTGTCCCTGAGCTCATTTCTTCAACTCGCTTTCTTGTGAGCTGGCCAAAAACCGCTGGATTGCTTCAGGCCCTAATCTGTTTCCGGCAGGGCATGCTGAGCCTTTGGTTAATTCCTCTTCCTGGTGGGAAATGAGCATTACATTTGCCCGTGCAGAAACCTACAGCTAGTCTCTCATTAGTTCTCCCTATTCCTGTTCATCTTGCGCAGAAATTGCAAACTGTGCCAAACAGGAGGTTAAAGTCACTGACTCTCCAAGTGGGGAGAGTTTTAGTAAAGCGTCTGTAATGTTGAACCCGAGTACCAGGTGCGAAAACTGAGATGCATTTGAGAACGTTTCCCAATCACACGGTGGTCCATACTCTGGGTTTCCCATGCATGTTTTAGATGAAGGAAGAATCCCTTAAACCTGGAGTTTTGGGACCCATAGAATGGGTACCATGCAGTATGACTTCAAAGGGTCTGCGTTTGCTCAACGAACCTCACCAATGCTATCAGCCCGAAGTGTCCGGCCTTATGTCTCACCGAGCTCTAGGTGTAGATGTGGGAAATCCAGGTTGCATCACAAGCCCTGAATGAATTATTTAAGAATTGTTCTCTATTTCACTGTCATTGTGTTTTGTTTTTGAAATTTATTTTGATAATGGGATTTATCGGATTCTCACTGCTGCGTTTAGCCCACTGTACACACGCCTGATTTCCTTATGGAGACATATAAATCCATGGGTTTTAAGATTTTACTTGTCAGGTATCTTCCCAGGCGTTGAATATGGGGTGTTGAGTCCATTTCGTTGCGCAAGGAGTAGGTCTTGTCTATTATATATTTGGCTTATGGAACGGTATCTGTGCTAATTTCAATCTCTGGTTTTATGCAGCACCCCAACTCACCTTTCCCCATAAGCAAGCCTAAGTTGGTTTTCTAAATTTGAGACCATGTTCTGTTTTGTAATTCAGTTCATGTGTAGCCAAGTTTACATTCCGTGTATTAGTGATATCTTATGATGTTTCTTATTCTGTGTGACTTATTTCTCGTAGAATCATCGTACCTGAATCCACTCATTATGCCGCTATGGGCCTGCTGACGTAGATTTCATTGCTGAGTGATATTCCATTGTACGTGCGTACCACAACATCTTTATGCATTTTTTGCTTTCTGGGATATTTAACTTGTACCGTAGACAAGGTTCCTGTAAACAGAGCCGTCCCAAACTTTGGGGTGGCTGTGTGTTTTTGATTTTAATTTCCCTAAGTTATAGGACCATAAGTGGAAGTGCCATAGGCTGTGTTGCTTTGTTTCTACGTTTTTTAGGAAACACCATACACTTCTCCAGAGTGGCTGTTGGCAATTTACATCCCGCCCATCAGCATAACAAGGCTCCCTGTTCTCCATGACCTGTTCTGCCTTTCTGGATTTTACACTTTTTCCAGACGGCCCTTTTGACCGGGGGGCAGTGAGACTTCATTATAGTGCAGATTTCCTTTACACGCTTGCTTGGTTGGCCAAAAAGGGCGTATGCGTTTTTTCCTGAATATATTCAGGAAAAAACGCATACGCCCTTTTTGGCCAAGTGCATCATTGTCGACATTCTGCCTCTTTTCCTATGCTTTAAGTGAAATTCCAGTCTACCCCCTGAAATCGTTTTCCTGAAATTCTGCCCCGCTTTCAAGCCCTCTTCGAAGACATAATTCAGTACATTTTTGGACGATAGGTGTCATTCATAACTCTGCAGGTTTGTGAATTACAGTGGCCCTGAGCTCCTTTCTTCAACTCGCTTTCTTGTGAGCTGGCAGCAAAACCACAGGATTGCTTCAGGCCCTAATATGGTTCCCGCAGGGCACGCTGAGCCTTTGGTTAATTCCTCTTCCTGGTGGGAAATGAGCGTTCCTTTTGCCCGTGCAGACACCTACAGCTAGTCTCTCATTGGTTCTCCCTATTCCTGTTCATCTTACGCAGATATTGCAAACTGTGACAAACAGGAAGTAAAAAAGACACTGACTCTCCAAGTGGGGATAGTGTTAGTAAAGCGTCTGGAACGGTGCACCCGAGTACCAGGGGACGAACCCTGAGATGCATTTGAAAACGTTTCCCAATCACACGGTGGACCATACTCTGGGTTTCCCATGCATGTTTTAGCTGAAGGAAGAATCCCTTAAACCTGGAGAGTTGGGACCCATGGAATGGGTACCATGCAGTATGACTTCAAAGGGTCTGCCTTTGCTCAACGAACATCACCAATGATATCATCCCGAAGTGTCCAGTCTTATGTCTCAAGCAGCTCTGGGTGGAGATGTGGTAAATCCAGGTTGCATCACAAGCCCTGAATGAATTATTTAAAAATTGCTCTCTATTTCACTGTCATTGTGTTTTGTTTTTGAAATTTATTTTGTTAATGGGATTTATCGGATTTTCACTGCTGCGTTTAGGCCACTGTACACACGCTTGACTTCCTTATGGAGACATAGAAATCCATGGGTCTTAAGATTCTTACTTGTCAGGTATATTCCCAGACGTTAAATATGGGGTGTTGAGTCCATTTCGTTGAGCAAGGAGTAGGTCTTGTCTATTATATATTTGGCTTATGGAACGGTATCTGTGCTAATTTCAATCTCTGGTTTGATGCAGCACTCCAACTCACCTTTCCTCATAAGCAAGCATAAGTTGGTTTTCTAAATTTGAGACCCTGTACTGTTTTGTAATTCAGTTCATGTGTAGCCAAGTTTACGTTCCGTGTATTAGTGATATCTTATGATCTTTCTTTTTCTGTGTGACTTATTTCTCGTAGAATCGTCGTACCTGAATCCACTCATTATGCCGCTACGGGCCTGATGACGTAGATCTTATTGCTGAGTGATATTCCATTGTACGTACGTACCACAACTTCTTTATCCATTTTTTGCTTTCTCGGATATTTAACTTGTACCGTAGACGAGGTTCTTGTAAACAGAGCCGTCCCAAACTTTGGGGTGGCAGTGTGTTTTTGAATTTAATTTCCCTAAGCTATAGGACACTAAGTGGAAGTGCCATAGGCTGTGTTGCTTTGTTTCCTACGTGTTTCAGGAAACACCATACACTTCTCCAGAGTGGCTGTTGGCAATTTACATCCTGCCCATCAGCATAACAAGGCTCCCTGTTCTCCATGACCTGTCCTGCCTTACTGGATTTAACACTTTTTTCAGATATCCCTTTTGACCGGGGAGCAGTGAGACTTCATTGTAGTGCAGATTTCTTTACACGCTTGCTTGGTTGGCCAAAAAGGGCGTATGCGTTTCTTCCTGAATATATTCAGGAAGAAACGCATACGCCCTTTTTGGCCAAGTGCATCATTGTGGACATTCTGCCTCTTTTCCTATGCTTTAAGTGCAATTCCAGTCTACCCCATGAAATCGTTTTTCTGAAATTCTGCCCCACTTTCAAGTCCTCTTCGAAGACTTACTTCAGTACATTTTTGGACGATAGCTGTCATTCATAACTCTGCAGGTTTCTGAATTACAGTGCCCCTGAGCTCCTTTCTTCAACTTGCTTTCTTGTGAGCTGGCCGCAAAACCGCAGGATTGCTTCAGGCCCTAATATGGTTCCGGCAGGGCATGCTGAGCCTTTGGTTAATTCCTCTTCCTGGTGGGAAATGAGCGTTCCATTTGCCCGTGCAGACACCTACAGCTAGTCTCTCATTGGCTCTCCCTATTCCTGTTCATCTTGCGCAGAAATTGCAAACTGTGCCAAACAGGAGGTTAAAGACACTGACTCTCCAAGTGGGGAGAGTGTTAGTAAAGCGTCTGGAATGGTGAACCGCAGTACCAGGGGTCGAAACCTGAGATGCATTTGAAAAGGTTTCCCAATCACACGGTGGACCATACTCTGGGTTTCCCATGCATGTTTTAGCTGAAGGAAGAATCCCTTAAACCTGGAGAGTTGGGACCCATGGAATGGGTACCATGCAGTATGACTTCAACGGGTCTACGTTTGCTCACCAAACCCCACCAATGCTATCAGCCCGATGTGTCCAGCCTTATGTCTCAACCAGCTCTGGGTTTAGATGTGGTAAATCCAGGTTGCATCACAAGCCCTGAATGAATTATTCAAGAATTGCTCTCTATTTCACTGTCATTGTATTTTGTTTTTGAAATTTATTTTGTTAATTGGATTTATCGGATTTTCACTGCTGTGTTTAGGCCACTGTACACACGCTTGACTTCCTTATGGAGACATATAAATCCATGGGTCTTAAGTTTCTTATTGTCAGGTATATTCCCAGACGTTGAATATGGGGTGTTGAGTCCATTTCGTTGAGCAAGGAGTAGGTCTTGTCTATTATATATTTGGCTTATGGAACGGTATCTGTGCTAATTTCAATCTCTGGTTTTATGCAGCACCCCAACTCACCTTTCCCCATAAGCAAGCATAAGTTGGTTTTCTAAATTTGAGACCCTGTTCTGTTTTGTAATTCAGTTCATGTGTAGCCAAGTTTACGTTCCGTGTATTAGTGATATCTTATGATGTTTCTTTTTCTGTGTGACTTATTTCTCGTAGAATCGTCGTACCTGAATCCACTCATTATGCCGCTACGGGCCTGATGACGTAGATCTCATTGCTGAGTGATATTCCATTGTACGTACGTACCACAACTTCTTTATCCATTTTTTGATTTCTCGGATATTTAACTTGTACCGTAGACGAGGTTCTTGTAAACAGAGCCATCCCAAACATTGCGGTGGCTGTGTGATTTTGATTTTAATTTCCGTAAACTATAGGACCATAAGTGGAAGTGCCATAGGCTGTGTTGCTTTGTTTCCTACGTGTTTCAGGAAACCCCATACACTTCTCCAGAGTGGCTGTTGGCAATTTACATCCCGCCCATCAGCATAACAAGGCTCCCTGTTCTCCATGACCTGTCCTGCCTTTCTGGATTTTACACTTTTTTCAGATGGCCCTTTTGACCGGGGGGCAATGAGACTTCATTGTATTGCAGATTTCCTTTACACGCTTGCTTGGTTTGCCAAAAAGGGCGTATGCGTTTTTTCCTGAATATATTCAGGAAAAAACGCATACACACTTTTTGGCCTAGTGCATCATTGTTGACATTCTGCCTCTTTTCCTATGCTTTAAGTGCAATTCCAGTCTACCCCATGAAATCGTTTTCCTGAAATTCTGCCCCGCTTTCAAGTCCTCTTCGAAGACTTACTTCAGTACATTTTTGGACGATAGCTGTCATTCATAACTCTGCAGGTTTGTGAATTACAGTGACCCTGGGCTCCTTTCTTCAACTCGCTATCTTGTGAGCTGGCCGCAAAACCGCAGGATTGCTTCAGGCCCTAATATGGTTCCCGCAGGGCACGCTGAGCCTTTGGTTAATTCCTCTTCCTGGTGGGAAATGAGCGTTCCTTTTGCCCGTGCAGACACCTACAGCTAGTCTCTCATTGGTTCTCCCTATTCCTGTTCATCTTACGCAGATATTGCAAACTGTGACAAACAGGAAGTAAAAAAGACACTGACTCTCCAAGTGGGGATAGTGTTAGTAAAGCGTCTGGAACGGTGCACCCGAGTACCAGGGGACGAACCCTGAGATGCATTTGAAAACGTTTCCCAATCACACGGTGGACCATACTCTGGGTTTCCCATGCATGTTTTAGCTGAAGGAAGAATCCCTTAAACCTGGAGAGTTGGGACCCATGGAATGGGTACCATGCAGTATGACTTCAAAGGGTCTGCCTTTGCTCAACGAACATCACCAATGATATCATCCCGAAGTGTCCAGTCTTATGTCTCAAGCAGCTCTGGGTGGAGATGTGGTAAATCCAGGTTGCATCACAAGCCCTGAATGAATTATTTAAAAATTGCTCTCTATTTCACTGTCATTGTGTTTTGTTTTTGAAATTTATTTTGTTAATGGGATTTATCGGATTTTCACTGCTGCGTTTAGGCCACTGTACACACGCTTGACTTCCTTATGGAGACATAGAAATCCATGGGTCTTAAGATTCTTACTTGTCAGGTATATTCCCAGACGTTAAATATGGGGTGTTGAGTCCATTTCGTTGAGCAAGGAGTAGGTCTTGTCTATTATATATTTGGCTTATGGAACGGTATCTGTGCTAATTTCAATCTCTGGTTTGATGCAGCACTCCAACTCACCTTTCCTCATAAGCAAGCATAAGTTGGTTTTCTAAATTTGAGACCCTGTACTGTTTTGTAATTCAGTTCATGTGTAGCCAAGTTTACGTTCCGTGTATTAGTGATATCTTATGATCTTTCTTTTTCTGTGTGACTTATTTCTCGTAGAATCGTCGTACCTGAATCCACTCATTATGCCGCTACGGGCCTGATGACGTAGATCTTATTGCTGAGTGATATTCCATTGTACGTACGTACCACAACTTCTTTATCCATTTTTTGCTTTCTCGGATATTTAACTTGTACCGTAGACGAGGTTCTTGTAAACAGAGCCGTCCCAAACTTTGGGGTGGCAGTGTGTTTTTGAATTTAATTTCCCTAAGCTATAGGACACTAAGTGGAAGTGCCATAGGCTGTGTTGCTTTGTTTCCTACGTGTTTCAGGAAACACCATACACTTCTCCAGAGTGGCTGTTGGCAATTTACATCCTGCCCATCAGCATAACAAGGCTCCCTGTTCTCCATGACCTGTCCTGCCTTACTGGATTTAACACTTTTTTCAGATATCCCTTTTGACCGGGGAGCAGTGAGACTTCATTGTAGTGCAGATTTCTTTACACGCTTGCTTGGTTGGCCAAAAAGGGCGTATGCGTTTCTTCCTGAATATATTCAGGAAGAAACGCATACGCCCTTTTTGGCCAAGTGCATCATTGTGGACATTCTGCCTCTTTTCCTATGCTTTAAGTGCAATTCCAGTCTACCCCATGAAATCGTTTTTCTGAAATTCTGCCCCACTTTCAAGTCCTCTTCGAAGACTTACTTCAGTACATTTTTGGACGATAGCTGTCATTCATAACTCTGCAGGTTTCTGAATTACAGTGCCCCTGAGCTCCTTTCTTCAACTTGCTTTCTTGTGAGCTGGCCGCAAAACCGCAGGATTGCTTCAGGCCCTAATCTGTTTCCGGCAGGGCATGCTGAGCCTTTGGTTAATTCCTCTTCCTGGTGGGAAATGAGCGTTCCATTTGCCCGTGCAGACACCTACAGCTAGTCTCTCATTGGCTCTCCCTATTCCTGTTCATCTTGCGCAGAAATTGCAAACTGTGCCAAACAGGAGGTTAAAGACACTGACTCTCCAAGTGGGGAGAGTGTTAGTAAAGCGTCTGGAATGGTGAACCGCAGTACCAGGGGTCGAAACCTGAGATGCATTTGAAAAGGTTTCCCAATCACACGGTGGACCATACTCTGGGTTTCCCATGCATGTTTTAGCTGAAGGAAGAATCCCTTAAACCTGGAGAGTTGGGACCCATGGAATAGGTACCATGCAGTATGACTTCAACGGGTCTACGTTTGCTCACCAAACCCCACCAATGCTATCAGCCCGATGTGTCCAGCCTTATGTCTCAACCAGCTCTGGGTTTAGATGTGGTAAATCCAGGTTGCATCACAAGCCCTGAATGAATTATTCAAGAATTGCTCTCTATTTCACTGTCATTGTATTTTGTTTTTGAAATTTATTTTGTTAATTGGATTTATCGGATTTTCACTGCTGTGTTTAGGCCACTGTACACACGCTTGTCTTCCTTATGGAGACATATAAATCCATGGGTCTTAAGTTTCTTATTGTCAGGTATATTCCCAGACGTTGAATATGGGGTGTTGAGTCCATTTCGTTGAGCAAGGAGTAGGTCTTGTCTATTATATATTTGGCTTATGGAACGGTATCTGTGCTAATTTCAATCTCTGGTTTGATGCAGCACTCCAACTCACCTTTCCTCATAAGCAAGCATAAGTTGGTTTTCTAAATTTGAGACCCTGTACTGTTTTGTAATTCAGTTCATGTGTAGCCAAGTTTACGTTCCGTGTATTAGTGATATCTTATGATCTTTCTTTTTCTGTGTGACTTATTTCTCGTAGAATCGTCGTACCTGAATCCACTCATTATGCCGCTACGGGCCTGATGACGTAGATCTTATTGCTGAGTGATATTCCATTGTACGTACGTACCACAACTTCTTTATCCATTTTTTGCTTTCTCGGATATTTAACTTGTACCGTAGACGAGGTTCTTGTAAACAGAGCCGTCCCAAACTTTGGGGTGGCAGTGTGTTTTTGAATTTAATTTCCCTAAGCTATAGGACACTAAGTGGAAGTGCCATAGGCTGTGTTGCTTTGTTTCCTACGTGTTTCAGGAAACACCATACACTTCTCCAGAGTGGCTGTTGGCAATTTACATCCTGCCCATCAGCATAACAAGGCTCCCTGTTCTCCATGACCTGTCCTGCCTTACTGGATTTAACACTTTTTTCAGATATCCCTTTTGACCGGGGAGCAGTGAGACTTCATTGTAGTGCAGATTTCTTTACACGCTTGCTTGGTTGGCCAAAAAGGGCGTATGCGTTTCTTCCTGAATATATTCAGGAAGAAACGCATACGCCCTTTTTGGCCAAGTGCATCATTGTGGACATTCTGCCTCTTTTCCTATGCTTTAAGTGCAATTCCAGTCTACCCCATGAAATCGTTTTTCTGAAATTCTGCCCCACTTTCAAGTCCTCTTCGAAGACTTACTTCAGTACATTTTTGGACGATAGCTGTCATTCATAACTCTGCAGGTTTCTGAATTACAGTGCCCCTGAGCTCCTTTCTTCAACTTGCTTTCTTGTGAGCTGGCCGCAAAACCGCAGGATTGCTTCAGGCCCTAATATGGTTCCGGCAGGGCATGCTGAGCCTTTGGTTAATTCCTCTTCCTGGTGGGAAATGAGCGTTCCATTTGCCCGTGCAGACACCTACAGCTAGTCTCTCATTGGCTCTCCCTATTCCTGTTCATCTTGCGCAGAAATTGCAAACTGTGCCAAACAGGAGGTTAAAGACACTGACTCTCCAAGTGGGGAGAGTGTTAGTAAAGCGTCTGGAATGGTGAACCGCAGTACCAGGGGTCGAAACCTGAGATGCATTTGAAAAGGTTTCCCAATCACACGGTGGACCATACTCTGGGTTTCCCATGCATGTTTTAGCTGAAGGAAGAATCCCTTAAACCTGGAGAGTTGGGACCCATGGAATGGGTACCATGCAGTATGACTTCAACGGGTCTACGTTTGCTCACCAAACCCCACCAATGCTATCAGCCCGATGTGTCCAGCCTTATGTCTCAACCAGCTCTGGGTTTAGATGTGGTAAATCCAGGTTGCATCACAAGCCCTGAATGAATTATTCAAGAATTGCTCTCTATTTCACTGTCATTGTATTTTGTTTTTGAAATTTATTTTGTTAATTGGATTTATCGGATTTTCACTGCTGTGTTTAGGCCACTGTACACACGCTTGACTTCCTTATGGAGACATATAAATCCATGGGTCTTAAGTTTCTTATTGTCAGGTATATTCCCAGACGTTGAATATGGGGTGTTGAGTCCATTTCGTTGAGCAAGGAGTAGGTCTTGTCTATTATATATTTGGCTTATGGAACGGTATCTGTGCTAATTTCAATCTCTGGTTTTATGCAGCACCCCAACTCACCTTTCCCCATAAGCAAGCATAAGTTGGTTTTCTAAATTTGAGACCCTGTTCTGTTTTGTAATTCAGTTCATGTGTAGCCAAGTTTACGTTCCGTGTATTAGTGATATCTTATGATGTTTCTTTTTCTGTGTGACTTATTTCTCGTAGAATCGTCGTACCTGAATCCACTTATTATGCCGCTACGGGCCTGATGACGTAGATCTCATTGCTGAGTGATATTCCATTGTACGTACGTACCACAACTTCTTTATCCATTTTTTGATTTCTCGGATATTTAACTTGTACCGTAGACGAGGTTCTTGTAAAAAGAGCCGTCCCAAACTTTGGGGTGGCTGTGTGTTTTTTATTTTATTTTCCCTAAGCTATAGGACCATGAGTGGAAGTGCCATAGGCTGTGTTGCTTTGTTTCCTACGTGTTTCAGGAAACACCATACACTTCTCCAGAGTGGCTGTTGGCAATTTAAATCCCGCCCATCAGCATAACAAGGCTCCCTGTTCTCCATGACCTGTCCTGCCTTTCTGGATTTTACACTTTTTTTCTGATGGCCCTTTTGACCGGGGGGCAGTGAGACTTCAATGTAGTGCAGATTTCTTTACACGCTTGCTTGGTTGGCCAAAAAGCGCGTATGCATTTTTTCCTGAATATATTCAGGAAAAAAAGCAAACGCCCTTTTTGGCCAAGTGCATCATTGTGGACATTCTGCCTGTTTTCCCATGCTTTAAGTGCAATTCCAGTCTACCCCACGAAATCGTTTTCCTGAAATTCTGCCCCGCTTTCAAGTCCTCTTCGAAGACTTACTTCAATACATTTTTGGACGATAGCTGTCATTCATAACTCTGCAGGTTTGTGAATTACAGTGCCCCTGGGCTCCTTTCTTCAACTCGCTATCTTGTGAGCTGGCCGCAAAACCGCAGAATTCCTTCAGGCCCTAATCTGGTTCCCGCAGGGCACGCTGAGCCTTTGGTTAATTCCTCTTCCTGGTGGGAAATGAGCGTTCCATTTGCCCGTGCAGACACCTACAGCTAGTCTCTCATTGGTTCTCCCTATTCCTGTTCATCTTGCGCAGATATTGCAAACTGTGACAAACAGGAGGTTAAAGACACTGACTCTCCAATTGGGGATAGTGTTAGTAAAGCGTCTGGAACGGTGCACCCGAGTACCAGGGGACGAAACCTGAGATGCATTTGAAAACGTTTCCCAATCACACGGTGGACCATACTCTGGTTTTCCCATGCATGTTTTAGCTGAAGGAAGAATCCCTTAAACCTGGAGAGTTGGGATCCATGGAATGGGTACCATGCAGTATGACTTCAAAGGTTCTGCCTTTGCTCACCGAGCATCACCAATGCTATCAGTCCGAAGTGTCCAGCCTTATGTTTCAACCAGCTCTCGGTGCAGATGTGGTAAATCCAGGTTGCATCACAAGCCCTGAATGAATTATTTAAGAATTGGTCTCTATTTCACTGTCATTGTGTTTTGTTTTTGAAATTTATTTTCTTAATGGGATTTATTGGATTTTCACTGCTGCGTTTACGCCACTCTACACACGCTTGACTTCCTTATGGAGACATATAAATCCATGGGTCTTAAGATTCTTACTTGTCAGGTATATTCCCAGACGTTGAATATGCGGTGTTGAGTCCATTTCGTTGAGCAAGGAGTAGGTCTTGTCTATTATATATTTGGCTTATGGAACGGTATCTGTGCTAATTTCAATCTCTGGTTTGATGCAGCACCCCAACTCACCTTTCCCCTTAAGCAAGCATAAGTTGGTTTTCTAAATTTGAGACCCTGTTCTGTTTTGTAATTCAGTTCATGTGTAGACAAGTTTACGTTCCGTGTATTAGTGATATCTTATGATCTTTCTTTTTCTGTTTGACTTATTTCTCGTAGAATCGTCGTACCTGAATCCACTCATTATGCCGCTACGAGCCTGATGACGTAGATCTCATTGCTGAGTGATATTCCATTGTACGTACGTACCACAACTTCTTTATCCATTTTTTGATTTCTCAGATATTTAACTTGTACCGTAGACGAGGTTCTTGTAAACAGAGCCGTCCCAAACTTTGGGGTGGCTGTGTGTTTTTGATTTTAATTTCCCTAAGCTCTAGGACCCTAAGTGGAAGTGCCATAGGCTGTGTTGCTTTGTTTCCTACGTGTTTCAGGAAACACCATACACTTCTCCAGAGTGGCTTTTGGCAATCTACATCCCGCCCCTCAGCATAACAAGGCTCCCTGTTCTCCATGACCTGTCCTGCCTAACTGGATTTTACACTTGTTTCAGATGGCCCTTTTGACCGGGGAGCAGTGAGACTTCATTGTAGTGCAGATTTCCTTTACACGCTTGCTTGGTTGGCCAAAAAGGGCGCATGTGTTTTTTCCTGAATATATTCAGGAAAAAACGCATACGCCCTTTTTGGAAAAGTGCATCATTTTTGACATTCTGCCTCTTTTCCTATGCTTTAAGTGCAATTCCAGTCTACCCCCAGAAATCGTTTTCCTGAAATTCTGCCCCGCTTTCAAGTCCTCTTCGAAGACTTACTTCAATAAATTTTTGGACGATAGCTGTCCTTCGTAACTCTGTAGGTTTGTGAATTACAGTGCCCCTGAGCTCCTTTCTTTAACTCGCTTTCTTGTGAGCTGGCCGCAAAACAGCAGGATTGCTTCAGGCCCTAATCTGGTTCCGGCAGGGCACGCTGAGCCTTTGGTTAATTCCTCTTCCTGGTGGGAAATGAGCGTTCCAGTTGCCCGTGCAGACACCTACAGCTAGTCTCTCATTGGTTCTCCCTATTCCTGTTCATCTTGCGCAGAATTTGCAAACTGTGACAAACAGGAGGTTAAAGGCACTGACTCTCCAAGTGGGGAGAGTGTTAGTAAAGCATCTGGAATGGTGAACCCGAGTAAAAGGGGAAGAAACCTGAGATGCATTTGAAAACGTTTCCCGTTCACACGGTGGACCATACTCTAGGTTTCCCATGCATGTTTTAGGTGAAGGAAGAATCCCTTAAACCTGGAGAGTTGGGACCCATGGAGTGGGTACCATGCAGTATGACTTCAAAGGGTCTGCGCTTGCTCACCGAACCTCACCAATGCTATCAGCCCGAAGTGTCCAGCCTTATGTCTCACCCAGCTCTGGGTGTAGATGTGGTAAATCCAGGATGCATCACAAGCCCTGAATGAATTATATAAGAATTGCTCTCTATTTCACTGTCATTGTGTTGTGTTTTTGAAATTTATTTTGATAATGGGATTTATCAGATTTACACTGCTTCGTTTAGGCCGCTGTACACATGCTTGATATCCTTATGGAGACATATAAATCCATGGGTCTTAAGATTATTACTTGTCAGGTATATTCCCAGGCGTTGAATATGGGGTGTTGAGTCCATTTCGTTGAACAAGGAGTAGGTCTTGTCTATTATATATTTGGCTTATGGAACGGTATCTGTGCTAATTTCAATCTCTGGTTTGATGCAGCACCCCAACTCACCTTTCCCCATAAGCAAGCATAAGTTGGTTTTCTAAATTTGAGACCCTGTTCTGTTTTGTAATTCAGTTCATGTGTAGCCACGTTTACCTTCCGTGTATTAGTGATATCTTATGATGTTTCTATTTCTGTGTGATTATTTCTCATAGAATCGTCGTACCTGAATCCACTCATTATGCCGCCACAGGCCTGATGACGTAGATTGCATTGCTGAGTGATATTCCATTGTACGTACGTTCCACAACTTCTTTATCCATTTTTTTCTTTCTCGGATATTTAACATGTACCGTAGACGAGGTTCTTGTAAACAGAGCCGACCCAAACATTGGGGTGGCTGTGTGTTTTTGATTTTAATTTCCCTAAGCTATAGGACCCTAAGTGGAAGTGCCATAGGCTGTGTTGCTTTGTTTCCTACGTGTTTCAGGAAACACCATACATTTCTCCAGAGTGGCTGTTGGCAATTTACATCCTGCCCATCAGCATAACAAGGCTCCCTGTTCTCCATGACCTGTCCTGCCTTCCTGGATTTTACAATTTTTTCAGATGACCCTTTTGACCGGGGGGCAGTGAGACTTCATTGTAGTGCAGATTTCCTTTACACGCTTGCTTGGTTTGCAAAAAAGGGCGTATGGGTTTGTTTCTGAATATATTCAGGAAAAAACGCATACGCCCTTTTTGGCCAACTGCATCATTGTCAACATTCTGCCTTTTTTCGTATGCTTTAAGTGCAATTCCAGTTTACCCCATGAAATCGTTTTCCTGAAATTCTGCCCCACTTTCAAGTCCTCTTCGAAGACTGACTTCAATACATTTTTGGACGATAGCTGTCATTCATAACTCTGCAGGTTTGTGAATTACAGTGCCCCTGAGCTCCTTTCTTCGACTCGCTTTCTTGTGAGCTGGCCGCAAAACCGCAGAATTGCTTCAGGCCCTCATCTGGTTCCGGCAGGGCACGCTGAGCATTTGGTTAATTCCTCTTCCTGGTAGGAAATGAGCGTTCCATTTGCACGTGCAGACACCTACAGGTAGTCTTTCATTTGTTCTCCTTATTCCTGTTCATCTTGCGCAGAATTTGCAAACTGTGCCAAACAGGACGTTAAAGGCACTGACTCTCCAAGTGGGGAGAGGGTTAGTAAAGCATCTGGAACGGTGAACTCGAGCACCAGGGAACGAAACCTGAGATGCATTTAAAAACGTTTCCCAATCACATGGTGGACCATGCTCTGGGTTTCCCATGCATGTTTTAGCTGAAGGAAGAATCCCTTAAACCTGGAGAGTTGGGACCCGTGGAATGGGTACCATGCAGTATGACTTCAAACGGTCTGCGTTTGCTCACCCAACCTCACCAATTCTATCAGCCCGAAGTGTCCAGCGTTATGTCTCACCCAGCTCTGGGTGTAGATGTGGTAAATCCAGGTTGCATCACATGCCCTGAATGAATTATTTAAGAATTGCTCCCTATTTCACTGTCATTGTGTTTTGTTTTTGAAATTTATTTTGATAATGGGATTTATCGGATTTGCACTGCGGTGTTTAGGCCGCTGTACACACGCTTGATTTCCTTATGGAGACATATAAATCCATGGGTCTTAAGATTCTTACTTGTCAGGTATATTCCCAGGCATTGAATATGGTGTGTTGAGTCCGTTTCGTTGAGCAAGGTGTAGGTCTTGTCTATTATATATTTGGCTTATGGAATGGTATCTGTGCTAATTTCAATCTCTGGTTTTATGCAGCACCCCAACTCACCTTTCCCCATAAGCAAGCATTAGTTGGTTTTCTAAATTTGAGACCCTGTTCTCTTTTGTAATTCAGTTCATGTGTAGCCAAGTTTACATTCCGTGAATTAGTGATCTCTTATGATGTTTCTTTTTCTGTGTGACTTATGTCTCGTAGGATCGTCATACCTGAATCCACTCATTATGCCGCTACGGGCCTGATGACGTAGATCTCATTGCTGAGTGATATTCCATTGTACGTACATACCACAACTTCTTTATCTATTTTTTGCTTTCTCGGATATTTAACTTGTACCGTAGACGAGGTTCTTGTAAACAGAACCGTCCCAAACTTTGGGGTGGCTGTGTGTTTTTGATTTTAATTTCCCTAAGCTATAGGACCATAATTGGAAGTACCATAGGCTGTGATGCTTTGTTTCCTACGTGTTTCTGGAAACACCATACACTTCTCCAGAGTGGCTCTTGGCAATTTACATCCCGCCCATCAGCATAACAAGGCTCCCTGTTCTCCATGACCTGTCCTGCCTTTCTGGATTTTACATTTTTTTCTGATGGCCCTTTTGACCGGGGGAAGAGAGACTTCATTGTAGTTCAGATTTCCTTTACACGCTTTCTTGGTTGGCCAAAAAGGGCGTATGCATTTTTTCCTGAATAAATTCAGGAAAAAACGCATACGCCCTTTTTGTCCAAGTGCATCACTCTCGACATTCTGCCTCTTTTCCTATGCTTTAAGTGCAATTCCAGTCTACCCCCTGAAATCATTTTCCTGAAATTCTGCCCTGCTTTCAAGTCCTCTTCGAAGACTGACTTCAATACATTTTTGGACGATAGCTGTCATTCATAACTCTGCAGGTTTGTGAATTACAGTGCCTCCGAGCTCCTTTCTTCAACTAGCTTTCTTGTGAGCTGGCCGCAAAACCGCAGGATTGCTTCAGGCCCTCATCTGGTTCTGGCAGGGGATGCTGAGCCTTTGGTTAATTCCTCTTCCTGGTGGGAAATGAGCGTTCCATTTGACCGTGCAGACACCTACAGCTAGTCTCTCATTGGTTCTCCCTATTCCTGTTCATCTTGCGCAGAAATTGCAAACTGTGCCAAACAGGAGGTTAAAGGCACTGACTCTCCAAGTGGGGAGAGTGTTAGTAAAGCGTCTGGAACGGTGAACACGAGTACCAGGGGACGAAACCTGAGATGCATTTGAAAAAGTTTCCTAATCACACGGTGGACCATACTCTGGGTTTCCCATGCATGTTTCAGCTGAAGGAATAATCCCTTAAACCTGGAGAGTTGGGACCCATGGAATGGCTACCATGCAGTATGACTTCAAAGGTTCTGCGTTTGCTCACCGAACCTCACCAATGCTATCAGCCCGAAGTGTCCAGCCTTATGTCTCACCCAGCTCTGGGTGTAGATGTGGTAAATCCAGGTTGCATCACAAGCCCTGAATGAATTATTTAAGAATTGCTCTCTATTTCACTGTCATTGTGTTTTCTTTGTGAAATTTATTTTCATAATGGGATTTATCGGATTTTCACTGCTGCGTTTAGGCCGCTGTACACACGCTTGATTTCCTTATGGAGACATATAAATCCATGGGTCTTAAGATTCTTACTTGTCAGGTATATTCCCAGGCGTTGAATATGGTGTGTTGAGTCCATTTCGTTGAGCAAGGAGTAGGTCTTCTCTATTATATATTTGGCTTACGGAACGGTATCTGTGGTAATTTCAATCTCTGGTTTTATGCAGCACCCCAACTCACCTTTCCCCATAAGCAAGCATAAGTTGGTTTTCTAAATTTGAGACCCTGTTCTGTTTTGTAATTCAGTTCATATGTAGCCAAGTTTAAGTTCCGTGTATTAGTGATAGCTTATGATGTTTCTTTTTTGTGTGACTTATTTCTCGTACAATGGTCGTACGTGAATCCACTCATTATGCCGCTACGGGCCTGATGACATAGATTTCATTGCTGAGTGATATTCCATTGTATGTACGTACCACAACTTCTTTATCCATTTTTTGCTTTCTCGGGTATTTAACTTGCACCGTAGACGAGGTTCTTGTAAACAGAGCCGTCCCAAATTTTGGGGTGGCTGTGTGTTTTTGATTTTAATTTCCCTAATCTATACGACCATAAGTGGAAGTGCCATAGGCTGTGTTGCTTTGTTTCCTACGTGTATAAGGAAACACCATACACTTCTCCAGAGTGGCTGTTGGCAATTTACATCCCGCCCATCAGCATAACAAGGCTCCCTGTTCTCCATGACCTGTCCGGCCTTTCTGGATTTTACACTTTTTTCAGATGGCCCTTTTGACCGGGGGGCAGTGAGGCTTCATTGTAGTGCAGATTTCCTTTGCACGCTTGCTTGGTTGGCCAAAAAGTGCGTATGCGTTTTTTCCTGAATATATTCAGGAAAAAACGCATACGCCCTTTTTGGCTGAGTGCATCATTGTCGACATTCTGCCTCTTTTCCTATGCTTTAAGTGCAATTCCAGTCTACCCCCTGAAACCGTTTTCCCGAAATTCTGCCCCGTTTTCAAATCCTCTTCAAAGACTTACTTCAATACATTTTTGGACGACAGCTGTCATTCATACCTCTGCAGGTTTGTGAATTACAGTGCCCCTGAGCTCCTTTCTTCAACTCGCTTTCTTGTGAGCTGGCCGCAAACCCACAGGATTGCTTCAGGACCTAATCTGTTTCCGGCAGGGCACGCTGAGCCTTTGGTTAATTCCTCTTCCTGGTGGGAAATGGGCGTTCCATTTGCCCGTGCAGACACCTACAGCTAGTCTCTCATTGATTCTCCCTATTCCTGTTCATCTTGCACAGAAATTGCAAACTGTGCCAAACAGGAGGTTAAAGGCACTGACTCTCCAAGTGGGGAGAGTGTGAGTAAATCGTCTGGAATGTTGAACCCGTGTAAAAGGGGACGAAACCTGAGATGCATTGGAAAACGTTTCTCGGTCACATGGTGCACCATACTGTGGGTTTCAAAGGCATGTTTTAGCTGAAGGAAGAATCCCTTAAACCTGGAGAGTTGGGACCCATGGAATGGGTACTTCAAGGGGTCTGCATTTGCTCACCGAACCTCACCAGTGCTATCAGCCTGGTGTCCAGCCTTATGTCTCACTCATCTCTAGGTGTAGATATGGTAAATCCAGGTTGCATCACAGGCCCTGAATGAATTATTTAAGAATTGCTCTCTATTTCACTGTCATTGTGTTTTGTTTCTGTAATTTACTTTGATAATTGGATTTATCGTATTTTCACTGCTGTGTTCATGCCGCTGTACACACGCTTGATTCTCTTTCGGAGACATATAAACCCATGGGTTTGAAGATTCTTACTAGTCAGGTATATTCCTAGGCGTTGAATATGTGGTGTTGATTCCATTTTGTTGAGCAAGCAGTAGGTCTTGACTATTACATATTTGTCTTATGGAAGAGTATCTGTGCTAATTTCAATCTCTGGTTTTATGCAGCACCCCAACTCACCTTTATCCTTAAGCAAGAATAAGTTGGTTTTCTAAATATGAGAAACTGTTCTGTTTTGTAATTCAGTTCATGTGTAGCCAAGTTTACATTCCATGTATTAGTGATATAGTATGTCTTTTACTTTTTGAATTCTGTGACTTTGAATGATCATATGTAACTCCTCTGGAGTTGTTACAAGTGGCCATATTGCATTGATTTCCAGGCTGAGTCATATTCCACTCTACATGAGCACCACATCTGTATCTATTTTTTCTCTCCAGAGACATTTAAGTTATATCCTATTCGAGGATCTTTTAAACAGTGAGGCGGTATACATTGGGGTGCCTTTGTCCTCTCGATTTTTGTTTTTCCCAAGATATACGTCCATGAGTGCAAGTGCCCTGTGCTCTGTAGCTCATTTTTTAGATGCTTTAGTAAACACAATACACTTCTCCAGAGCGACCGTTGGTAATATACATTTCCAGTATAAGCCTCACAGGGCTCCCTTTTCTCCTTGCCCTGTCCTGCATTTCTGGTGTTTACACTTTATGAGGACGGCTCTTCTGACTGATGCGAAGTGACATGTTTTGTAGTATTGATTTCCAGTGCCCACCTGTTTGGTTGGCTAAAAACGTGTATGCCCTTTTCTTGAATATATACAGAAAAAGACGCATACACCCTTTTTGGCCAACAGCAATGTTGGCAATGTTCAGCCCCTTTTCTTGTGCTTAATGGCGAGTCCTTTCTACCTCTTCCAATCCCTTTCCTGCCATTCTCCGTTGCTTACAAGTCCTTTTCTCTGACTTTCCTCAGGACATTTTTCAGTGATAGATATTTTCAACTCTGCAGTTTCGTGAATTTTAGTGCCACTGAGCTCCATTTTTCAACTTGTGTTTATGGGAACTGGCCACAAAGCAGCGGGATTTCCTCAAGCCCTATTCTGTTTCCATGGGCAACCCTAGCCTTTGGTCAATTCGTCTTCCTGATTGGAAATTAGAGTGACATGTGCCTGTCCGAACCCCTAGGACTTGTCTCTCATTGTTCCTCCTCCTTCTGCTTCATCCTCTGGACAAATTCCAAACTGTCTGCAACAGGATGTTGACAGTGCTGACATCTCCAAGTGGGGAGACTGTTCGTAAAGACGCTGGAGGGGTGAACCCGAGCACCAGGAGATGAGGAGATGAGATGCCTTTTCCAAACTCTTCCCGATCAGACGGTATACCATCCTCTGGGTGTGACAGGCATGCTTTAGCTGTAGGAAGGGTCCCATTCATGTGAGGAGAACACCAGGGCTTTTTCAAAATCAGTGTCTCTCCACAACCCAAACTGGGGAATTTTTTAAGCTACGGCTACACATATGTTCATTAAGGGCCTTGGGAAGTAGGCAGAGTCCAAACTTTAGATGATTGAAGTCTTCAGGGTCAGAAGCACTCACCACCGGCTTCCCTTAGGTTCCATTTTAACTGTCATTAATAGATGATGTCAATAAAAATATCTATTCTTTTTCAGATTATTTCCCCTTATAGGTTATTGCAAAATATTGAGTGTAGTTCCCTGTGCTATACAGCAGTTCCTTGTTGATGATCGATTTTATACATAGCAGTGTGTATGTGTTAATCCCAAACTGTTAATTTATCCCTCCTCTCACATTTCCCCTTTGGTAATAATAAATTATAAGACTTTATACTTCTCAGAAATGGGGGAGCTGAAAGAGAGGTACCATTTTCAATGGAAAAGCATTTAAAACAAGATTGAAGCTTTAACCAAGATTATTAGATGTACATCCTTGGAAAGAAATCACTTCGTTTCTCTAATATTGACCTGACAAATAAGACAAACCTTTTCACTGAACTTGCTTATAATAAAGTGATGGAAATATCAAATGGAAGTGTTAGAAACATCTTATTTTACCCGAGCCTTATACACTGTTCTATGTTAATTACAGTTTGGCTCACACATCTGTTCATTGAAGTTACAATGTTCTCAATTTCTGTTACTGATCCTCCAGAGTGGACCCCAACAAGTGTCCCCCTGCCCAGTGTCATTGGAGCCAACAGATCGAGACTGAGTTTGGTTCAGAAGCAAAGGAAACTTTATATTTTGATCAGAGAATGGAGAGGTGAGAGCATGTGCTACCCCGTGGGCTGTGGGCTGGGCTGCTGTGTAGATATCCTGTCAGAGTTGGCTGCAGCTCAGGCTCTATATCACGGAGTGTGCACTGTGCCCCAGGAGCTGAGGTGTCGACCCAGCCATTCTGCACTAGGAAATCTGGTCTGAAGTGCCGGGTGTGGAACCTCTGTATGCGGGACCCTAGGAGCATGTGAAATTAGACAAAGCACAAAGGATAAAAAAGGTTAGACTTTATTTTATTGCCCAGATTCTATTTTTATCTCCCAGGGATTTTTAAGGGGCTTTGCCTGGGACAAACCCCTCTTCTGCCTTTTGTCCCCTTCCTCATTCTTGGAGTGCTGAGGGTGCAGACCCTTCTTCTGTAACTGCTGAGTGCTGAGTTAGGAGCCCTCATACCCGTGAGCGAGGGTCAGAACTTCTCCCCAGCAGCCTCCAGGTGACGTTGATTGTCCCCAGGCCTCCTGCCTCCCTGCTCGTCCGCCTGAGCACCAGTATTGGAAGTGTTATAGATTCTAATGAGCTTTGAGGGTCCAGGAAGGAGATGTGCAGTGACGCTGTGAGGTCCAGTTTCACCCCGCCCCACATTTGTTCGGCCACCTTAGGCTGACCGTTTCTGCCAGCCTAGATGCTCTGACCAGTAGTCTGCGCTTTCTTCAATTAGGCCCCTGAATTAACGTAAAAACAGCACCAAGTGTCAGGACCCTGTCCACTCAACTCCCAGACAGTCCAGGGTCACTGGTGATGAAGGACCATGATGGCCACTGAGTCAACAGCCTTTTGAAGTAAACAGGAGTCCAGCCGGTCTTATTGGCCACCATTATCACAGTGTCTGTAGGGTTTTCTATGGTTACAGCGTGATATACGGTTCCCCCGCCAAGATTATTAGGTCCGCTCTGGGTGCAGTAAGTCCTGCAAGCAGTAGTCTACTCTTTTGGGACACACTCTTGTTGTTTTATGAGAGAAACTCCAGGTCAAGTGATGGTCACATGAGTCGTCATGGTGCCCCGTTGCCCCCGGTTATCTCTCTGGAGGTTGGAGTTGGAGGGCCTACTCACTCGAGGTCAGTGTGCCCACGGAGCAAACCCTGCAACTTCAGGGCATGGTTGGGGGTTAGGATCACCACGTGGGGTCCTTTTCCCTTAGGAGGGAGGTGGCCTTTTGGGCTGCTGATTTCCAGGTTTTTAGATACCGCCAGTATCTTGGCCAGATGTGGCAGTGGGCCAAGCCCCTTGGTGACTGTAGTTTATCCTACCTGGATGGCATTCTTGCATTGTTCCATTTCAAGTGGTCCCAGGTTTTGCACTAATACTCCAATGGCGATTCACTTTTCACCAGGAATGTAAAGATCAAAGGGTTTAGCTAAATTAGGGAGTTCCAGGGCAAGGGTTTGAATTGACTGCTCTTTCCATTCTTGAAAGACCACTTCTGCATTCTATTCAAAAGGATCATCATCTTTTCCTTTCAGTGTTTCATATAGAGGCCCAGCTAGTAGACTGTAGTTAGGGATCCAGAAGCAGCAAACCCTGGCCTCCCCAGGAACCCCTAAGCTGTCTTCTAGTTTTAGATATGGGTAAGGCTGTAAATTGTTTCTTCCCTTTCCTGGGATGGGCTTCTCCGACCTTCTGCGAGAATGAAGCCCAGGCAGGTCACCGTAGTCTGTGATATTTGAGCTTTTTCTTGGACAACCTGTATCCTTTATTGGCTTGGTAGTTCAGAGGTCTCCTTAGTAGGGCTGGCGATCAGAATGTCATCTGCAAATTGAAGGAGTGTTTCCTTTTCCAGAGGTAGAACTTTTAGGTCTTTAGCTGAGCTTTCCCCAAAGATGGTGTGGGAATTTTTGAACCCTTGGGGCAAGACGGCCCAGAAGTATTGTTTTAGTTGTATGTTGAGTCCTGCCACTCACAAGCCAAAATTTCTTGTGACTCTGGGACTAATAGAATACAAAAGAAGGCATCATTGAAGACTAATACAGAATACCATGTCCTGGTGGTTGGTAGAATGACCAGCAGGGTGTAGAATTTAGGAACTACTGGAGGTATATCCTCGGTGGCTTCACTGACTGTCCTGACATCATTTACCAGGACTCCAGCAGCCCGTGGGGCTCTCGAGGTCAGGCCAATCCCAGGATATGGAGATGACCTGTGCAGGTACTCTACCCCCACCCCAGACCACGGGGTTCTCGTGGTCAGGCCCCTCCCAGGATACAGAGCTACCCTTGCCGTTACCGTGGCAGGGCTGGGCACACAGGAACCCTGCACATCGCCCTCATTGCAGAGCACTCCCAGCTCACCTGTCACTCAGATCTGACACAGAGCACCTCAGAGCAGGACTTGAACTAACAAACAGCAGCTCCGACAGGTCTGTGACCCTGGGCATCACTCTGTGTGGCCTCCCTCCACCTGGTCTTCCAGAGGCTTCCACTGTACCCGTGGGAACCAGGCCTCCGTCTCCACCCACCACCCACCCCTCCTCTCCCTGACTCCTGGGTTCCTCTCATTAGGAGAGGGTTTTCTTGAAGTTGTCTCCCACTCATGGGCCAGATAATATAATTAGAAAACAAGCCAGAGCTGCAGCCCTTTGTCTATCCTGACTCTCAGGAGCCCACACCTGTTCCTTGGACCTGGCCGATTCAGAAAGTTCCATTTTCTGCAACTGTGAGCCCCTGAGGGGTGATTATTGGCTGGCCTGGGAAGCCTGACCATGCCGGCCAGTCCTCCCCAGGTGTGCCCGGGTTCAGATCAATATAAACACCGCTCCAGGCAGCAAGAGCCCCTGCAGCTGTGCCTGACGCCATTTTCTCTGCCCAGTCAGCAGTCTTGGGGCTGGACTGGTGGGAGGGAATGAGAGGCCACGGCTTTGTGGGTGGCCCAGTGTGAGTGGGGCTCTGCTGGACTTTCTGCAGCAGTTGCCAAGATGCCACCTGCTAAAGAAGAGGATGTGTCACCCATAACTGCCGCTGGAATTTCTCCCTGGGCAGAGGTGAGGAAGGAAGAAAGCAGTGGGGGCCGGGACAGCAGGGGTATCTCAGGCAGAGAAATGGAAAGCTTCCAGAAGAGCACCCAGGGCCAGGACCATCCTGGCTGGCCTGCAGGCACCAAGTCGGCTGGCATGCTGTCGCTCATGTGGCTCCATGGCCCTTCCTCTAGGCTTTCAAGTCCTTGTACATATTCAGGTGTTTTACCTGGGAAGGGTGGGAACATTTCAGCAGCAGCTGGCCTGGGGCTCGGCCCACGTTTACTCACAGATGCCTCGGCACGGTCCCCCAGCTTTGCAATGAGGACGCTTGTTGCGTGGGGCCTGCTGGCTGAATGGGAGATGATTCCCCACCACTGACCAACTTCAGAACTGTTTACAACTGGAGCAAGTGCCCTGATACAGTTTTCCTCTGTGTAACTTGTGGGTTCTGTTTTTTTTTTCTTTTTTTCATTTTTGGTTCAAGGTAGATTTTATTCCTCTTTTTTGTATTTACAGATATAAGCATTGAAATAATTTATTCATATAAATACATGTATGTGAAGGGAAGAATATTTTTTCTGTTTTAATATTTTTAATTTTATTTTTTTTAACTTTGAATTTTATTTTATTTTTTTATAAAGCAGATTCTTTTTGGTTATCTCTTTTATACATATAAATGTATACATGCCAATCCCAATATTTCAACTCCTCCCACCACCACCCCCAACAGCTTTCCCCCCTTGGTGTCCATACGTTTGTTGTCTACATCTGTTGCTCTATTTCTGCCTTGCAAAACGGTTCATCTGTACAATTTTTCTAGGTTCCACATATATGCATTAATAGACAAGATTTGTTTTTCTCTTTCTGACTTACTTCACTCTGTATGACAGTCTCTAGATCCATCAACGTCTCTACAAATGACCCAATTTCATTCCTTTATATGGCTTAGTAATATTCCATTTTATACTTGTACCACATCTTTATGCATTCGTCTGTCTGTGGGCATTTAGGTTGCTTCCATTACCTGGATATTGTAAATAGTGATGCAATGAACATTGCGGTGAATGTCTCTTTTTGATTTATGGTTTTGTCTGGGTATATGCCCAGTAGTGGGATTGCTGTATCATATGGTAATTCTATTCTTAGTTTTCTAAGAAACTCCATAATGTTCTCCACAGTGACTGTATCAATTTACATTCCCAACAATAGTGGAAGAGGGTTCCTTATCTCCACACCCATTCCAACATTTGTTGTTTGTAGATTTGCTGATGATGCCCATTCTCACAGGTGTGAGGTGATACACCATGGAGGAGTCTATTTCGTTGAGCAAAGAGTAGGTCTTCTCTATTACATATTGGCTTATGGAACGGTATGTGTGTTAATTTCAGTCTCTGGTTTTATACAGCACCCCAACTCAACTTTCCCCTTAAGCAAGCATAAGATTTTTATCTAAATGTGAGACTCTGTTCGGTTTTGTAATTTAGTTTATGTGTAGCCAAGTTTACACTCCCTCTATTAGTGATATCTTATGATAATTATCTTTCTGTGTGTGACCTATTTCTCTTAGAATCGTCATACCTAAATCCACTCAATTTGCTGCTACAGGCCTGATGACATTGATTTCATTGCTGAGTGATATTCCGTTGTACGTAGGTAGCACAACTTCTTTATCCATTTTTTTCTTTCTGGGATATTTAATTTGTACTGGACTCGAGGTTCTTGTAAACACAGCAGCCCTAAATTTTGTGTTGGCTGTGTCTTGTTGATTTTAAATTTCCTAAGCTATAGGGCCAAAAGTGGAAGTGCCCTAGGCTCTGGAGCTTTGTTTTTCAGATGTTTCAGGATACACCATAAACATCTCCAGAGTGTCTGTTGGCAGTTTACATCCCGCCCATCAGCATAACAAGGCTCCCTGTTCTCCATGGCCTGTCCTGTGTTTCTGGTTTTTACACTTTTTTCAGATGGCCCTTTTGACGAATGGGAAATGAGACTTCATTGTAGTGCGGATTTCCATTGCTGGAGTGCTTTGTTGGCCAAAAAGGGCATATGCGTTTTTTCTGAATATATTCAGGAAAAAATGTATATGCACTTTTTGTCCAAGTGCATCACTGTCAAAGATCTGCCGCTTTTCACATGCTTTAAATGCAATTCCAATCTAACTCCTGATATATGATTCCTGCAATTCTGCCTCGTTTTCAAGTCCTCTTTGCAGACTTACTTCCATATATTTTTGCCAATAGCTGTCATTTATAACTCTGCAGGTTTGTGAATTACAGCGCCCGTGATTTCCTTTCTTAACTCGCTTCCTTGAAAGCTTGCCACAAAACCGCAGGTTTGCTTAAGGCTGTAATCAGGGTGTGGCACGGCACTCTGAGCCTTTGGTTAATTCCTCTTCCTGGTGGGAAATTAGAGTTAAATATGCCCCTCCAGACACCTGCCTCACTCCTTGCCCCTTGGTGATGTGTGTCCTCTGGTTTGAGGCCACATGTGATGGGTTCCTCATCTTTTGATGATGTGGCCCCACTGGTGTGAGGACACTCCTGCCTGCTTCCCATCCCCTTGGTGATGTGGTCCCTCCGGCGAGAGTGTGATCCTGGTTGGGTTCCTCACACTTCTGTGAGGTGGGCCCTCTTCTCTGAGGTCATTCTTGCCTGGCTGGCACACCCCGCCTTGGCGATGTCGGCCCTCTGGTGGCAGTTGGAGCTTGCTGGGAGCCTCCTCCCCTCGGTGATGAGGCCCTCTGGCATCAGGCCCTAACTACTTGGTTCCCACATTTTCTGATACATGCTAAGTGGTGCGAGGGCACTCCTGCCAGGTTCCCATCCCCATGGGCATGTGGGCCTTTTGCTCTAAGGTCCCAACACCTGTGTTGTTCACCATTTCATGATGTTGGCTCTCTGGTGTTAGTTCACTTAGTTCTAGATCCCATAGACTTTGTGCTCTGAGCCGCCTGCTGGGAGTTTCCTACTGCTGGATTCCTTACCTTTTCTATTCTTTGTGTCCTGTGTTTTCATGCTCCTCCTTCCTAACGCACTCCCAGCCCCTTTGTGATGTAGGTCCTCTGGTTTGAGGCCACCTGTGCCGGTTTCCTCACCTTTATTGATGTGGCCCCACTGGTGTGAGGACACTCCTGCCTGGTTCCCATCCCCTTGGTGATGGGGGCCCTCTGGTGAGAGTCTGATCCTGGATGGATTCCTCACACTTCTGGGAGGTGGGCCCTCTGCTGTGAGGTCACTCCTGCCTGGCTGGCACACGTCACCTTGGCGATGTGCGCCCTCAGTTGGGAGTTGGTGCCTGCTGGGAGTCTCCACCCCTCGGTAATGAGGACCCTCTGGCGTCAGGCCCTAACTCATGGGCTCCCAAAATTTTCCGATGTGCAGCCTGTCATGCGAGTACACTCCGGCCAGGGTCCCATCCCAAGGGGATGTGGGCTTTCTGCTCTGAGGTCCCAACGGCTGGGTTGCTCACAGTGTCAGAATGTGGGCCGTCTACTGTGAGTTCACTCCGCCATGGATCCCATAGCCTCGGTGCTCTGGGCCACCTGCTTGGAGCTTCCAACTGTGGGGTTCCTCACCTTTTTTATTCTATGGGCCCTCTGTTGTGAGTCTCCTCCTGCATGCCTCACTCCCAGCCCTTTCGTGATGTGTGTCCCCTTGTTTGAGGCCACATGTGCTGTGTTCCTCACCTTTCGCTGATGTGGCCCCACTGGTGTGAGGACACTCCTGCCTGGTTTCCATCGCCTTGGTGATGTGGGCCCTCTGGTTAGAGTCTGATCCTGGTTGGGCTCCTCACACTTCTGTGAGGTGGGTCCTCTGCTGTGAGGTAACTCCTGCCTGGCTTGCTCCCGTTGCCTTGGAGACGTCAGCCCTCTGGTGGCATTTGGAGCCTGCTGGTAGCCTCCTCTCCTCGGTGATGAGGGCCCTCTGGCGTCAGGCCCTAACTGCTGGGTTCCCACATTTTCTGATATGTTCTAAGTTGTGCGAGGACACTCCTGTGAGGTTCCCATCCCCATGGGGATGTGGGCCTTCTGCTCTGAGGTCCCACTGGCTGGGTTGCTCACAGTTTCATGATGTGGGCCCTCTGCTGTGAGTTCACTGTGGCCTGGATCCCATAGACTCCGTGCTCTGGGCCACCTGCTGGGAGGTTCCAACTGCTGGATTCCTCACATTTTTTATTCTGTGGGCTCTGTGTTTTTAGGCTACTCCTGCCTGCCTCACTCGGAGCACCTTGGAAATGTGGGTCCTCTGGTTTAGGCCACATGTGCTGGGTTCCTCACCTTTCTATAATGTGGCCCCACTGGTGTGAGGACACTCCTGCCTTGTTCCGATCCCCTTGGTGATGTGGGTTCTCTGGTGAGAGTCTTATCCTGGCTGGGTTCCTCACCCTTCTGTGAGGTCGGCCCTCTGCTGTGAGGTCACTCCTGCGTGACTGTCACACATCACCTTGGTGACATGGGCCCTCAGTTGGGAGTTGGTGCCTGCTGGGAGTCTCCTCCCCTCGGTAATGAGGGCCCTCTGGGGTCAGGCCCTAACTCCTGAGCTCCCAAAATATTCTGATGTGCACCCTGTGGTGCGAGTACACTCCTGCCAGGTTCCCAACCCCATGGGAATGTGGGCCTTCTGCTCTGAGGTCCCAACGGTGGGTTGCTCAGTTTCATGATGAGGGTCCTCTGGTGTGAGTTCACTCCGGCCTGGATCCCATAGCCTCGCTGCTGCTGGCCGACTGCAGGAAGGTTCCAACTGCGGGATTCCTCACCTTTTTTCTTCTATGGGCCCTCTGTTTTGAGACTCCTCCTGCCTGCTTCACTCCAGGCCCCATGGTGATGTGTGTCCTCTGGTTTGAGGCTACGTGTGCTGGGTCCCTCACCTTTCGATGATGTGGCCCCACTGGTGTGAGGACACTCCTGCCTGGTTCCTATCCCCTTGGTGATGTGGGTCCTCTGGTGAGAGTGTGATCCTGGCTGGGTTCCTGACCCTTCTGTGAGGTGGGCCCTCTGCTGTGAGGTCACTCCTGCCTGGATGGCTCACGTCGCCTTGGCTACGTAGGCCCTCTGTTGGCCACTGAAGCATGCTGGGAGCCTCCTACCCTCTTTAATGAGGGCCCTGGAAAAACCGCATATGCCCTTTTCACCATGGGCATCATTGTCGAGGTTCTGCCTCTTTTACTATGCTTTCAAAGGACTTCCCGTTTACCTCCTGAAATCGTATTCCTGGAATTCTGCCCTGCTTTCAAGTCCTCTTCGCAGCCTTACTTCAGACATTTTTGGACGATAGCTGTCATTCATAACTCTGCAGATTTGTGAATGGCAGTGGCCCTGAGCTCCTTTCTTCAACTCGCTTTCTTCTGAGCTGGCCGCAAAACTGCAGGATTGCTTCAGGACCTAATCTGGTTCCGGCACAGCATGCTGAGCCTTTGGCTATTTCCTCTTCCTAGTGGGAAATGAGTGTTAAATGTACCCATGCATATACCTACAGCTAGTCTCTCATTGGTTCTCCCTATTCCTGTTCATCTTGCGCAGAAATTGCAAACTGTGCCAAACAGGAGGTTAAAGGCACTGACTCTCCAAGTGGGGAGAGTGTTAGTAAAGGTTCCGGAATGGTGAACCCAAGTACCAGAGGACGAAGACTGAGATTCATTTAAAAATGTTTACCGGTCACACGGTGGACCATACTCTGGGTTTCCCATGCATGTTTTAGCCGAAGGAAGAATCCCTTAAACCTGGAGAGTTGGGACCCATGGAATGGGTACCATGCAGTATGACTTCAAAGGGTCTGCATTTGCTCACCGAACCTCAACAATGCTATCAGCCCGAAGTGTCCGGCCTTATGTCTCACCAAGCTCTGGGTGTAGATGTGGTAAATCCAGGTTGCATCACAAGCCCTGAATGAATTATTTAAGAAGTGCTCTCTATTTCACTGTCATTGTGTTTTGTTTTTGTAATTTATTTTGATAAGGGGATTTATTGGATTTTCACTGCTGCGTTTATGCCGCTGTACACACGCTTGATTCTCTTACGAAGACATATAAATCCATGGGTTGTAAGATTCTTACTAGTCAGGTATATTCCTAGGCGTTGAATATGTGGTGTTGAGTCCATTTCGTTGAGCAAGGAGTAGGCCTTGACTCTAATATATTTGGCTTATGGAAGGGTATCTGTGGTAATTTCAATCTCTGGTTTTATGCAGCACCCCAACTCACATTTCCCCTTAAGCAAGCATAAGTTTGTTTTCTAAATTTGAGACCCTGTTCTGTTTTGTAATTCAGTTCATGTGTAGCCAAGTTTAAATTCCATGTATTAGTGATATCTTATGATGTTTCTTTTTCTGTGTGACTTATTTCACATAAAATCATCGTACCTGAATCCACTCATTATGCTGCTACGGGCCTGATGACATAGATTTCATTGCTGAGTGATATTCCATTGTACGTACGTAACACAACTTCTGTATCCATTTTTCGCTTTCTGGGATATATATCTAGTTCCGTAGACGAGGTTCTTGTAAATAGAGCCGTCCCAAACTTTGGGGTGGATGTGTGTTTTTGATTTTAATGTCCCTAAGCTACAGGACCATAAGTGGAAGTGTTGTAAGCTCCATCGCTTTGTTTTTTAGGTGTTTCAGGAAACACCATACACTTCTCCAGAGTAGCAGTTGGCAATTTATATCCCGCCCATTAACATAACAAGGCTCCCTATTCTCCATGGCCCATCCTGCCTTTCTGGATTTACAGTATTTTCAGATGGCCCTTTTGACCGGGGGGCAGTGAGCCTTCATTGTAGCGCAGATTTGTTTACACGCTTGCTTGGTTGGCAAAAAAGGGCGTATGCGATTTTTCCTGAATATATTCAGGAAAAAACGCATACGCACTTTTTGGCCAAGTGCATCATTGTCAACGTTTTCCCTCTTTTCGTATGCTTTAAATGCAATTCCAGTGTACCCCTTGAAATCGTTTTCCTGCAATTCTGCCCCACATTCAAGTCCTCTTTGCAGCCTTACTTCAATATATTTTTGGACGATAGCTGTCATTTATAACTCTGCAGGTTTGTGAATTACAGTGTCCCTGAGCTCCTTTCTTCAACTCGCTTTCTTGTGAGCTGGCCGAAAAACCGCAGGATTGCTTCAGGCCTTAATCTGGTTCCGGCACGGCATGGTGAGCCTTTGGCTATTTCCTCTTCCTGGTGGGAAATGAGCGTGAAATTTGCCCATGCAGATACCTACAGCTAGTCTCTCATTGGTTCTCCCTATTCCTGATGATCTTGCGCAGAAATTGCAAACTGTGCCAAACAGGAGGTTAAAGGCACTGACTCTCCAAGTGGGGAGAGTGTTAGTAAAGGTTATGGAATGGTGAACCCGAGTACCAGGGGAGGAAAACTGAGATGCATTTGAAAACGTTTCCCAGTCACACAGTGCACCATACTGTGGGTTTACCTTGCATGTTTTAGGTGAAGGAAGAATCCCTTCAACCTGGAGAGTTGGGACCCATGGAATGGGTACCATGCAGTATGACTTCAAAGGGTCTACATTTGCTCACCGAACCTCACCAATGCTATCAGCCTGAAGTGTCCAACATTATGTCTCACTCAGCTCTGGGTGTAGATGTGGTAAATCCAGGTTGCATCACAAGCCCTGAAAGAATTATTTAAGAATTGCTCTCTATTTCACTGTCATTGTGTTTTGTTTTTGAAATTTATTTTGATAATGTGATTTATCGGATTTTCACTGCTGCATTTAGGCCGCTGTACACACTCTTGATTTCCTTATGGAGAAATATAAATCCATGGGTTTTAAGATTCTTACTTGTCAGGTATCTTCCCAGGCGTTGAATATGTGGTGTTGAGTCCATTTCGTTGAGCAAAGAGTAGGTATTTTCTATTATATATTTGGCTTATGGAACGGTATCTGTGCTAATATCAATCTCCGGTTTTATGCAGCACCCCAACTCACCTTTCCCCATAAGCAAGCATAAGTTGGTTTTCTCAATTTGAGACCCTGTTCTGTTTTGTAATTCAGTTCATGTGTAGCCAAGTTTACATTCCGTGTATTAGTGATATCTTATGATGTTTCTTTTTCTCTGTGACTTATTTCGAGTAGAATCATCGTGCCTGAATCTACTCACTATGCCGCTACGGGCCTGATGACGTAGATTTCATTGCTGAGTGATAATCCATCGGACGTACGTACCGCAATTCTTTATCCATTTTTTGCTTTCTCGGATATGTAACTTGTACCATAGACGAAGTTCTTGAAAACAGAGCCGTCCCAAACTTTGGGGTGGCTGTGTGTTTTTTATTTTAATTTCCCTAAGCTATAGGACCATAAGTGGATGTGCCATAGGCTGTGTTGCTTTGTTTCTTACCTGTTTCAGGAAACACCATACACTTCTCCAGATTGGCTGTTGGCAATTTACATCCCGCCCATCAGCATAACAAGGCTCCCTATTCTCCATGACCTGTTCTGCCTTTCTGGATTTTACACTTTTTTCAGATGGCCCTTTTGACCGGGGGGCAGTGAGACTTCATTGTAGTGCAGATTTCCTTTACACGCTTGCTTGGTTGGCCAAAAAGTACGTATGCGTTTTTTCCTGAATATATTCAGGAAAAAAGGCATACGCCCGTTTTGGCCAAGTGCATCATTGTCGACATTATGCCTCTTTTCCTATGCTTTAAGTGCGATTGCAGTCTACCCCCTGAAATCGTATTCCTGAAATTCTGCCCCGTTTTCAAGTCTTCTTTGAAGACTTACTTCAATATATTTTTGGACGATAGCTGTCATTCATAACTGTGCAGGTTTGGGGATTACAGTGTCCCAGAGCTCCTTTCTTCAACTCGCTTTCTTGTGAGCTGGCCGCAAAACCACAGGATTGCTTCAGACCCTGATCTGCTTCCGGCAGGGCACGCTGAGCCTTTGGGTAATTCCTCTTCCTGGTGGGAAATGAGTGTTCCATTTGCCCGTGCAGACACCTACAGCTAGGCTCTCATTGGTTCTCCCTATTCCTGTACATCTTGCGCAGAAATTGCCAACTGTGCCAAACAGGAGGTTAAAGGCACTGACTCTCCTAGTGGGGAGAGTGTTAGTAAAGCGTCTGTAATGGTGAACCCGAGTACCAGGGTTCGAAACTTGAGATGCATTTGAAAACGTTTCCCAATCACACGGTGGAACATACGCTGGGTTTCCCATGCATGTTTTAGCTGAAGGAAGAACCCCTTAAACCTGGAGAGTTGGGACCCATGGAATGGGTACCATGCAGTATGACTTCAAAGGGTCTGCGTTTGCTCACAGAACCTCACCAATGCTATCATCCCGATGTGTCCAGCCTTATGTCTCACCCAGCTCTGGGTGTAGATGTGGTAAATCCAGGTTGCAACACAAGCCCTGAATTAATTATTTAAGAATTGCTCTCTATTTCACTGTCATGGTGTTGTGTTTTTGAAATTTATTTTGATAATGGGATTTATCAGATTTTCACTGCTGCGTTTAGGCCGCTGTACACATGCTTGATTTCCTTATGGAGACATATAAATCCATGGGTTTTAAGATTCTTACTTGTCAGGTATATTCCCAGCCGTTGTATATGGTGTGTTGAGTCCATTTCGTTGAGCAAGGAGTAGGTCTTGTCTATTATATATTTGGCTTATGGAACGGTATCTCTGCTAATTCCAATCTGTGGTTTTATGCAGCACCCCAACTCACCTTTCCTCTTAAGCAAGCATAAGTTGGTTTTCTAAATTTGAGACCATGTTCTGTTTTGTAATTCAGTTCATGTGTAGCCACGTTTACATTCCGTGTATTAGTGATATCTTATGATGTTTCTTATTCTGTGTGACTTATTTCTCGTAGAATCATCGTACCTGAATCCACTCATTATGCCGCTATGGGCCTGCTGACGTAGATTTCATTGCTGAATGATATTCCATTGTACGTGCGTACCACAACATCTTTATGCATTTTTTGCTTTCTGGGATATTTAACTTGTACCGTAGACAAGGTTCCTGTAAACAGAGCCGTCCCAAACTTTGGGGTGGCTGTGTGTTTTTGATTTTAATTTCCCTAAGTTATAGGACCATAAGTGGAAGTGCCATAGGCTGTGTTGCTTTGTTTCTACGTGTTTCAGGAAACACCATACACTTCTCCAGAGTGGCTGTTGGCAATTTACATCCCGCCCATCAGCATAACAAGGCTCCCTGTTCTCCATGACCTGTCCTGCCTTTCTGGATTTTACACTTTTTCCAGACGGCCCTTTTGACCGGGGGGCAGTGAGACTTCATTATAGTGCAGATTTCCTTTACACGCTTGCTTGGTTGGCCAAAAAGGGCGTATGCGTTTTTTCCTGAATATATTCAGGAAAAAACGCATACGCCCTTTTTGGCCAAGTGCATCATTGTCGACATTCTGCCTCTTTTCCTATGTTTTAAGTGAAATTCCAGTCTACCCCCTGAAATCGTTTTCCTGAAATTCTGCCCCGCTTTCAAGCCCTCTTCGAAGACTTAATTCAGTACATTTTTGGACGATAGGTGTCATTCATAACTCTGCAGGTTTGTGAATTACAGTGGCCCTGAGCTCCTTTCTTCAACTCGCTTTCTTGTGAGCTGGCAGCAAAACCACAGGATTGCTTCAGGACCTAATCTGTTTCTGGCAGAGCACGCTGAGCCTTTGGTTAATTCCTCTTCCTGGTGGGAAATGAGCGTTCCATTTGCCCATGCAGACACCTACAGCTAGTCTCTCATTGGTTCTCCCTATTCCTGTTCATCTTGGGCAGAAATTGCAAAAGTGCCAAACAGGAGTTTAAAGGCACTGACTCTCCAAGTGGGGAGAGTGTTAGTAAAGCGTCTGGAATGGTGAACCCGAGTGCCAGGGGACGAAAACTGAGATGCATTTGAAAACGTTTCCCAATCACACGGTGGACCATACTCTGGGTTTCCCATGCATGTTTTAGCTGAAGGAAGAATCCCTTAAACCGGGAGAGTTGGGACCCATGGAATGGGTACCATGCAGTATGACTTCAAAGGGTCTGCGTTTGCTCAACGAACCTCACCAATGCTATCAGCCCGAAGTGTCCAGCATTATGTCTCACCCATTTCTGTGTGTAGATGTGGTAAATCCAGGTTGCATCACAAGCCCTGAATGAATTATTTAAGAATTGCTCTCTATTTCATTGTCATTGTGTTTTGTTTTTGAAATTTATTTTGTTAATGGGATTTATCGGATTTTCACTGCTGTGTTTAGGCCACTGTACACACGCTTGACTTCCTTATGGAGACATATAAATCCATGGGTCTTAAGTTTCTTACTTGTCAGGTATATTCCCAGGCGTTGAATATGGGGTGTTGAGTCCATTTCGTTGAGCAAGGAGTAGGTCTTGTCTATTATATATTTGGCTTATGGAACGGTATCTGTGCTAATTTCAATCTCTGGTTTTATACAGCACCCTAACTCACCTTTCCCCATAAGCAAGCATAAGTTGGTTTTCTAAATTTGAGACCCTGTTCTGTTTTGTAATTCAGTTCATCTGTAGCCAAGTTTACGTTCCGTGTATTAGTGATATCTTATGATGTTTCTTTTTCTGTGTGACTTATTTCTCGTAGAATCGTCGTACCTGAATCCACTTATTATGCCGCTACGGGCCTGATGACGTAGATCTCATTGCTGAGTGATATTCCATTGTACGTACGTACCACAACTTCTTTATCCATTTTTTGATTTCTCGGATATTTAACTTGTACCGTAGACGGGGTTCTTGTAAAAAGAGCCGTCCCAAACTTTGGGGTGGCTGTGTGTTTTTTATTTTATTTTCCCTAAGCTGTAGGACCATGAGTGGAAGTGCCATAGGCTGTGTTGCTTTGTTTCCTACGTGTTTCAGGAAACACCATTCACTTCTCTAGAGTGGCTGTTGGCAATTTAAATCCCGCCCATCAGCATAACAAGGCTCCCTGTTCTCCATGACCTGTCCTGCCTTTCTGGATTTTACACTTTTTTTCAGATGGCCCTTTTGACCGGGGGGCAGTGAGACTTCAATGTAGTGCAGATTTCTTTACACGCTTGCTTGGTTGGCCAAAAAAGGCGTATGCATTTTTTCCTGAATATATTCAGGAAAAAAAGCAAACGCCCTTTTTGGCCACGTGCATCATTGTGGACATTCTGCCTCATTTCCCATGCTTTAAGTGCAATTCCAGTCTACCCCACGAAATCGTTTTCCTGAAATTCTGCCCCGCTTTCAAGTCCTCTTCGAAGACTTACTTCAATACATTTTTGGACGATAGCTGTCATTCATAACTCTGCAGGTTTGTGAATTACAGTGCCCCTGGGCTCCTTTCTACAACTCGCTATCTTGTGAGCTGGCCGCAAAACCGCAGGATTGCTTCAGGCCCTAATCTGGTTCCCGCAGGGCACGCTGAGCCTTTGGTTAATTCCTCTTCCTGGTGGGAAATGAGCGTTCCATTTGCCCGTGCAGACACCTACAGCTAGTCTCTCATTGGTTCTCCCTATTCCTGTTCATCTTGCGCAGATATTGCAAACTGTGACAAACAGGAGGTTAAAGACACTGACTCTCCAATTGGGGATAGTGTTAGTAAAGCGTCTGGAACGGTGCACCCGAGTACCAGGGGACGAACCCTGAGATGCATTTGAAAACGTTTCCCAATCACACGGTGGACCATACTCTGGGTTTCCCATGCATGTTTTAGCTGAAGGAAGAATCCCTTAAACCTGGAGAGTTGGGACCCATGGAATGGGTACCATGCAGTATGACTTCAAAGGGTCTGCCTTTGCTCAACGAACATCACCAATGATATCATCCCGAAGTGTCCAGTCTTATGTCTCAAGCAGCTCTGGGTGGAGATGTGGTAAATCCAGGTTGCATCACAAGCCCTGAATGAATTATTTAAAAATTGTTCTCTATTTCACTGTCATTGTGTTTTGTTTTTGAAATTTATTTTGTTAATGGGATTTATCGGATTTTCACTGCTGCGTTTAGGCCACTGTACACACGCTTGACTTCCTTATGGAGACATAGAAATCCATGGGTCTTAAGATTCTTACTTGTCAGGTATATTCCCAGACGTTAAATATGGGGTGTTGAGTCCATTTCGTTGAGCAAGGAGTAGGTCTTGTCTATTATATATTTGGCTTATGGAACGGTATCTGTGCTAATTTCAATCTCTGGTTTGATGCAGCACTCCAACTCACCTTTCCTCATAAGCAAGCATAAGTTGGTTTTCTAAATTTGAGACCCTGTACTGTTTTGTAATTCAGTTCATGTGTAGCCAAGTTTACGTTCCGTGTATTAGTGATATCTTATGATCTTTCTTTTTCTGTGTGACTTATTTCTCGTAGAATCGTCGTACCTGAATCCACTCATTATGCCGCTACGGGCCTGATGACGTAGATTTCATTGCTGAGTGATATTCCATTGTACGTACGTACCACAACTTCTTTATCCATTTTTTGCTTTCTCGGATATTTAACTTGCACCATAGACGAGGTTCTTGTAAACAGAGCCATCCCAAACATTGGGGTGGCTGTGTCTTTTTGACTTTAATTTCCCTAAGCTATAGGACCATAAGTGGAAGTGCCATAGGCTGTGTTGCTTTGTTTCCTACGTGTTTAAGGAAACACCATACACTTCTCCAGAGTGGCTGTTGGCAATTTACATCCCGCCCATCAGCATAAAAAGGCTCCCTGTTCTCCATGACCTGTCCTGCCTTCCTGGATTTTACACTTTTTTCAGATGGACCTTTTGACCGGGGGGCAGTGAGACTTCATTGTAGTGCAGATTTCCTTTACACGCTTGCTTTGTTGGTCAAAAAGGGCGTATGCGTTTTTTCCTGAATATATTCAGGAAAAAACGCATACGCCCTTTTTGGCCAAGTGCATCATTGTCGACATTCTGCCTCTTTTCCTATGCTTTAAGTGCAAGTCCAGTCTACCCCCTGAAATCGTTTTCCTGAAATTCTGCCGTGCTTTCAAGTCCTCTTCGAAGACTTACTTCAGTACATTTTTGGACGATAGCTGTCATTCATAACTCTGCAATTTTGTGAATTACAGTGCCCCTGAGCTCATTTCTTCAACTCGCTTTCTTGTGAGCTGGCCAAAAACCGCTGGATTGCTTCAGGCCCTAATCTGTTTCCGGCAGGGCATGCTGAGCCTTTGGTTAATTCCTCTTCCTGGTGGGAAATGAGCATTACATTTGCCCGTGCAGAAACCTACAGCTAGTCTCTCATTAGTTCTCCCTATTCCTGTTCATCTTGCGCAGAAATTGCAAACTGTGCCAAACAGGAGGTTAAAGTCACTGACTCTCCAAGTGGGGAGAGTTTTAGTAAAGCGTCTGTAATGTTGAACCCGAGTACCAGGTGCGAAAACTGAGATGCATTTGAGAACGTTTCCCAATCACACGGTGGTCCATACTCTGGGTTTCCCATGCATGTTTTAGATGAAGGAAGAATCCCTTAAACCTGGAGTTTTGGGACCCATAGAATGGGTACCATGCAGTATGACTTCAAAGGGTCTGCGTTTGCTCAACGAACCTCACCAATGCTATCAGCACGAAGTGTCCGGCCTTATGTCTCACCCAGCTCTAGGTGTAGATGTGGGAAATCCAGGTTGCATCACAAGCCCTGAATGAATTATTTAAGAATTGTTCTCTATTTCACTGTCATTGTGTTTTGTTTTTGAAATTTATTTTGATAATGGGATTTATCGGATTCTCACTGCTGCGTTTAGCCCACTGTACACACGCCTGATTTCCTTATGGAGACATATAAATCCATGGGTTTTAAGATTTTACTTGTCAGGTATCTTCCCAGGCGTTGAATATGGGGTGTTGAGTCCATTTCGTTGCGCAAGGAGTAGGTCTTGTCTATTATATATTTGGCTTATGGAACGGTATCTGTGCTAATTTCAATCTCTGGTTTTATGCAGCACCCCAACTCACCTTTCCCCATAAGCAAGCCTAAGTTGGTTTTCTAAATTTGAGACCATGTTCTGTTTTGTAATTCAGTTCATGTGTAGCCAAGTTTACATTCCGTGTATTAGTGATATCTTATGATGTTTCTTATTCTGTGTGACTTATTTCTCGTAGAATCATCGTACCTGAATCCACTCATTATGCCGCTATGGGCCTGCTGACGTAGATTTCATTGCTGAGTGATATTCCATTGTACGTGCGTACCACAACATCTTTATGCATTTTTTGCTTTCTGGGATATTTAACTTGTACCATAGACAAGGTTCTTGTAAACAGAGCCGTCCCAAACTTTGGGGTGACTGTGTGTTTTTGATTTTAATTTCCCTAAATTATAGGACCATAAGTGGAAGTGCCATAGGCTGTGTTGCTTTGTTTCTACGTTTTTTAGGAAACACCATACACTTCTCCAGAGTGGCTGTTGGCAATTTACATCCTGCCCATCAGCATAACAAGGCTCCCTGTTCTCCATGACCTGTCCTGCCTTTCTGGATTTTACACTTTTTCCAGACGGCCCTTTTGACCGGGGGGCAGTGAGACTTCATTATAGTGCAGATTTCCTTTACACGCTTGCTTGGTTGGCCAAAAAGGGCGTATGCGTTTTTTCCTGAATATATTCAGGAAAAAACGCATACGCCCTTTTTGGCCAAGTGCATCATTGTCGACATTCTGCCTCTTTTCCTATGCTTTAAGTGAAATTCCAGTCTACCCCCTGAAATCGTTTTCCTGAAATTCTGCCCCGCTTTCAAGCCCTCTTCGAAGACATAATTCAGTACATTTTTGGACGATAGGTGTCATTCATAACTCTGCAGGTTTGTGAATTACAGTGGCCCTGAGCTCCTTTCTTCAACTCGCTTTCTTGTGAGCTGGCAGCAAAACCACAGGATTGCTTCAGGACCTAATCTGTTTCTGGCAGAGCACGCTGAGCCTTTGGTTAATTCCTCTTCCTGGTGGGAAATGAGCGTTCCATTTGCCCATGCAGACACCTACAGCTAGTCTCTCATTGGTTCTCCCTATTCCTGTTCATCTTGGGCAGAAATTGCAAAAGTGCCAAACAGGAGTTTAAAGGCACTGACTCTCCAAGTGGGGAGAGTGTTAGTAAAGCGTCTGGAATGGTGAACCCGAGTGCCAGGGGACGAAAACTGAGATACATTAGAAAACGTTTCCCAATCACACGGTGGACCATACTCTGGGTTTCCCATGCATGTTTTAGCTGAAGGAAGAATCCCTTAAACCGGGAGAGTTGGGACCCATGGAATGGGTACCATGCAGTATGACTTCAAAGGGTCTGCGTTTGCTCAACGAACCTCACCAATGCTATCAGCCCGAAGTGTCCAGCATTATGTCTCACCCATTTCTGTGTGTAGATGTGGTAAATCCAGGTTGCATCACAAGCCCTGAATGAATTATTTAAGAATTGCTCTCTATTTCACTGTCATTGTGTTTTGTTTTTGAAATTTATTTTGATAATGGGATTTATCGGATTTTCACTGCTGCGTTTAGGCCGCTGTACACATGCTTGATTTCCTTATGGAGACATATAAATCCATGGGTTTTAAGATTCTTACTTGTCAGGTATATTCCCAGGCGTTGAATATGGGGTGTTGAGTCCATTTCGTTGAGCAAGGAGTAGGTCTTCTCTATTATATATTTGGCTTATGGAAAGGTATCTGTGCTAATTTCAATTTCTGCTTTTATGCAGCACCCCAACTCACCTTTCCCCATAAGCTAGCATAAGTTGGCTTTCTAAATTTGAGACCCTGTTCTGTTTTGTAATTCAGTTCATGTGTAGTCAAGTTTACATTCCATGTATTAGTGATACCTTATGATGTTTCTTTTTCTGTGTGACTAATTTCTCGTAGAGTCATCGTACCTGAATCCACTCATTATGCCGCTACGGGCCTGATGACGTAGATTTCATTGCTGTGTGATATTCCATTGTACGTGTGTACCACAACTTCTTTATCCATTTTTTGCTTTCTCGGATATTTAACTTGTACCGTAGACGAGGTTTTTGTAAACAGAGCCATCCCAAACATTGCGGTGGCTGTGTGATTTTGATTTTAATTTCCGTAAACTATAGGACCATAAGTGGAAGTGCCATAGGCTGTGTTGCTTTGTTTCCTACGTGTTTCAGGAAACCCCATACACTTCTCCAGAGTGGCTGTTGGCAATTTACATCCCGCCCATCAGCATAACAAGGCTCCCTGTTCTCCATGACCTGTCCTGCCTTTCTGGATTTTACACTTTTTTCAGATGGCCCTTTTGACCGGGGGGCAATGAGACTTCATTGTATTGCAGATTTCCTTTACACGCTTGCTTGGTTTGCCAAAAAGGGCGTATGCGTTTTTTCCTGAATATATTCAGGAAAAAACGCATACACACTTTTTGGCCTAGTGCATCATTGTTGACATTCTGCCTCTTTTCCTATGCTTTAAGTGCAATTCCAGTCTACCCCATGAAATCGTTTTCCTGAAATTCTGCCCCGCTTTCAAGTCCTCTTCGAAGACTTACTTCAGTACATTTTTGGACGATAGCTGTCATTCATAACTCTGCAGGTTTGTGAATTACAGTGACCCTGGGCTCCTTTCTTCAACTCGCTATCTTGTGAGCTGGCCGCAAAACCGCAGGATTGCTTCAGGCCCTAATATGGTTCCCGCAGGGCACGCTGAGCCTTTGGTTAATTCCTCTTCCTGGTGGGAAATGAGCGTTCCTTTTGCCCGTGCAGACACCTACAGCTAGTCTCTCATTGGTTCTCCCTATTCCTGTTCATCTTACGCAGATATTGCAAACTGTGACAAACAGGAAGTAAAAAAGACACTGACTCTCCAAGTGGGGATAGTGTTAGTAAAGCGTCTGGAACGGTGCACCCGAGTACCAGGGGACGAACCCTGAGATGCATTTGAAAACGTTTCCCAATCACACGGTGGACCATACTCTGGGTTTCCCATGCATGTTTTAGCTGAAGGAAGAATCCCTTAAACCTGGAGAGTTGGGACCCATGGAATGGGTACCATGCAGTATGACTTCAAAGGGTCTGCCTTTGCTCAACGAACATCACCAATGATATCATCCCGAAGTGTCCAGTCTTATGTCTCAAGCAGCTCTGGGTGGAGATGTGGTAAATCCAGGTTGCATCACAAGCCCTGAATGAATTATTTAAAAATTGTTCTCTATTTCACTGTCATTGTGTTTTGTTTTTGAAATTTATTTTGTTAATGGGATTTATCGGATTTTCACTGCTGCGTTTAGGCCACTGTACACACGCTTGACTTCCTTATGGAGACATAGAAATCCATGGGTCTTAAGATTCTTACTTGTCAGGTATATTCCCAGACGTTAAATATGGGGTGTTGAGTCCATTTCGTTGAGCAAGGAGTAGGTCTTGTCTATTATATATTTGGCTTATGGAACGGTATCTGTGCTAATTTCAATCTCTGGTTTGATGCAGCACTCCAACTCACCTTTCCTCATAAGCAAGCATAAGTTGGTTTTCTAAATTTGAGACCCTGTACTGTTTTGTAATTCAGTTCATGTGTAGCCAAGTTTACGTTCCGTGTATTAGTGATATCTTATGATCTTTCTTTTTCTGTGTGACTTATTTCTCGTAGAATCGTCGTACCTGAATCCACTCATTATGCCGCTACGGGCCTGATGACGTAGATTTCATTGCTGAGTGATATTCCATTGTACGTACGTACCACAACTTCTTTATCCATTTTTTGCTTTCTCGGATATTTAACTTGCACCATAGACGAGGTTCTTGTAAACAGAGCCATCCCAAACATTGGGGTGGCTGTGTCTTTTTGACTTTAATTTCCCTAAGCTATAGGACCATAAGTGGAAGTGCCATAGGCTGTGTTGCTTTGTTTCCTACGTGTTTAAGGAAACACCATACACTTCTCCAGAGTGGCTGTTGGCAATTTACATCCCGCCCATCAGCATAAAAAGGCTCCCTGTTCTCCATGACCTGTCCTGCGCTCCTGGATTTTACACTTTTTTCAGATGGACCTTTTGACCGGGGGGCAGTGAGACTTCATTGTAGTGCAGATTTCCTTTACACGCTTGCTTTGTTGGTCAAAAAGGGCGTATGCGTTTTTTCCTGAATATATTCAGGAAAAAACGCATACGCCCTTTTTGGCCAAGTGCATCATTGTCGACATTCTGCCTCTTTTCCTATGCTTTAAGTGCAAGTCCAGTCTACCCCCTGAAATCGTTTTCCTGAAATTCTGCCGTGCTTTCAAGTCCTCTTCGAAGACTTACTTCAGTACATTTTTGGACGATAGCTGTCATTCATAACTCTGCAATTTTGTGAATTACAGTGCCCCTGAGCTCATTTCTTCAACTCGCTTTCTTGTGAGCTGGCCAAAAACCGCTGGATTGCTTCAGGCCCTAATCTGTTTCCGGCAGGGCATGCTGAGCCTTTGGTTAATTCCTCTTCCTGGTGGGAAATGAGCATTACATTTGCCCGTGCAGAAACCTACAGCTAGTCTCTCATTAGTTCTCCCTATTCCTGTTCATCTTGCGCAGAAATTGCAAACTGTGCCAAACAGGAGGTTAAAGTCACTGACTCTCCAAGTGGGGAGAGTTTTAGTAAAGCGTCTGTAATGTTGAACCCGAGTACCAGGTGCGAAAACTGAGATGCATTTGAGAACGTTTCCCAATCACACGGTGGTCCATACTCTGGGTTTCCCATGCATGTTTTAGATGAAGGAAGAATCCCTTAAACCTGGAGTTTTGGGACCCATAGAATGGGTACCATGCAGTATGACTTCAAAGGGTCTGCGTTTGCTCAACGAACCTCACCAATGCTATCAGCACGAAGTGTCCGGCCTTATGTCTCACCCAGCTCTAGGTGTAGATGTGGGAAATCCAGGTTGCATCACAAGCCCTGAATGAATTATTTAAGAATTGTTCTCTATTTCACTGTCATTGTGTTTTGTTTTTGAAATTTATTTTGATAATGGGATTTATCGGATTCTCACTGCTGCGTTTAGCCCACTGTACACACGCCTGATTTCCTTATGGAGACATATAAATCCATGGGTTTTAAGATTTTACTTGTCAGGTATCTTCCCAGGCGTTGAATATGGGGTGTTGAGTCCATTTCGTTGCGCAAGGAGTAGGTCTTGTCTATTATATATTTGGCTTATGGAACGGTATCTGTGCTAATTTCAATCTCTGGTTTTATGCAGCACCCCAACTCACCTTTCCCCATAAGCAAGCCTAAGTTGGTTTTCTAAATTTGAGACCATGTTCTGTTTTGTAATTCAGTTCATGTGTAGCCAAGTTTACATTCCGTGTATTAGTGATATCTTATGATGTTTCTTATTCTGTGTGACTTATTTCTCGTAGAATCATCGTACCTGAATCCACTCATTATGCCGCTATGGGCCTGCTGACGTAGATTTCATTGCTGAGTGATATTCCATTGTACGTGCGTACCACAACATCTTTATGCATTTTTTGCTTTCTGGGATATTTAACTTGTACCGTAGACAAGGTTCTTGTAAACAGAGCCGTCCCAAACTTTGGGGTGGCTGTGTGTTTTTGATTTTAATTTCCCTAAGTTATAGGACCATAAGTGGAAGTGCCATAGGCTGTGTTGCTTTGTTTCTACGTTTTTTAGGAAACACAATACACTTCTCCAGAGTGGCTGTTGGCAATTTACATCCCGCCCATCAGCATAACAAGGCTCCCTGTTCTCCATGACCTGTCCTGCCTTTCTGGATTTTACACTTTTTCCAGACGGCCCTTTTGACCGGGGGGCAGTGAGACTTCATTATAGTGCAGATTTCCTTTACACGCTTGCTTGGTTGGCCAAAAAGGGCGTATGCGTTTTTTCCTGAATATATTCAGGAAAAAACGCATACGCCCTTTTTGGCCAAGTGCATCATTGTCGACATTCTGCCTCTTTTCCTATGCTTTAAGTGAAATTCCAGTCTACCCCCTGAAATCGTTTTCCTGAAATTCTGCCCCGCTTTCAAGCCCTCTTCGAAGACATAATTCAGTACATTTTTGGACGATAGGTGTCATTCATAACTCTGCAGGTTTGTGAATTACAGTGGCCCTGAGCTCCTTTCTTCAACTCGCTTTCTTGTGAGCTGGCAGCAAAACCACAGGATTGCTTCAGGACCTAATCTGTTTCTGGCAGAGCACGCTGAGCCTTTGGTTAATTCCTCTTCCTGGTGGGAAATGAGCGTTCCATTTGCCCATGCAGACACCTACAGCTAGTCTCTCATTGGTTCTCCCTATTCCTGTTCATCTTGGGCAGAAATTGCAAAAGTGCCAAACAGGAGTTTAAAGGCACTGACTCTCCAAGTGGGGAGAGTGTTAGTAAAGCGTCTGGAATGGTGAACCCGAGTGCCAGGGGACGAAAACTGAGATACATTTGAAAACGTTTCCCAATCACACGGTGGACCATACTCTGGGTTTCCCATGCATGTTTTAGCTGAAGGAAGAATCCCTTAAACCGGGAGAGTTGGGACCCATGGAATGGGTACCATGCAGTATGACTTCAAAGGGTCTGCGTTTGCTCAACGAACCTCACCAATGCTATCAGCCCGAAGTGTCCAGCATTATGTCTCACCCATTTCTGTGTGTAGATGTGGTAAATCCAGGTTGCATCACAAGCCCTGAATGAATTATTTAAGAATTGCTCTCTATTTCACTGTCATTGTGTTTTGTTTTTGAAATTTATTTTGATAATGGGATTTATCGGATTTTCACTGCTGCGTTTAGGCCGCTGTACACATGCTTGATTTCCTTATGGAGACATATAAATCCATGGGTTTTAAGATTCTTACTTGTCAGGTATATTCCCAGGCGTTGAATATGGGGTGTTGAGTCCATTTCGTTGAGCAAGGAGTAGGTCTTCTCTATTATATATTTGGCTTATGGAAAGGTATCTGTGCTAATTTCAATTTCTGCTTTTATGCAGCACCCCAACTCACCTTTCCCCATAAGCTAGCATAAGTTGGCTTTCTAAATTTGAGACCCTGTTCTGTTTTGTAATTCAGTTCATGTGTAGTCAAGTTTACATTCCATGTATTAGTGATACCTTATGATGTTTCTTTTTCTGTGTGACTAATTTCTCGTAGAGTCATCGTACCTGAATCCACTCATTATGCCGCTACGGGCCTGATGACGTAGATTTCATTGCTGTGTGATATTCCATTGTACGTGTGTACCACAACTTCTTTATCCATTTTTTGCTTTCTCGGATATTTAACTTGTACCGTAGACGAGGTTTTTGTAAACAGAGCCATCCCAAACATTGCGGTGGCTGTGTGATTTTGATTTTAATTTCCGTAAACTATAGGACCATAAGTGGAAGTGCCATAGGCTGTGTTGCTTTGTTTCCTACGTGTTTCAGGAAACCCCATACACTTCTCCAGAGTGGCTGTTGGCAATTTACATCCCGCCCATCAGCATAACAAGGCTCCCTGTTCTCCATGACCTGTCCTGCCTTTCTGGATTTTACACTTTTTTCAGATGGCCCTTTTGACCGGGGGGCAATGAGACTTCATTGTATTGCAGATTTCCTTTACACGCTTGCTTGGTTTGCCAAAAAGGGCGTATGCGTTTTTTCCTGAATATATTCAGGAAAAAACGCATACACACTTTTTGGCCTAGTGCATCATTGTTGACATTCTGCCTCTTTTCCTATGCTTTAAGTGCAATTCCAGTCTACCCCATGAAATCGTTTTCCTGAAATTCTGCCCCGCTTTCAAGTCCTCTTCGAAGACTTACTTCAGTACATTTTTGGACGATAGCTGTCATTCATAACTCTGCAGGTTTGTGAATTACAGTGACCCTGGGCTCCTTTCTTCAACTCGCTATCTTGTGAGCTGGCCGCAAAACCGCAGGATTGCTTCAGGCCCTAATATGGTTCCCGCAGGGCACGCTGAGCCTTTGGTTAATTCCTCTTCCTGGTGGGAAATGAGCGTTCCTTTTGCCCGTGCAGACACCTACAGCTAGTCTCTCATTGGTTCTCCCTATTCCTGTTCATCTTACGCAGATATTGCAAACTGTGACAAACAGGAAGTAAAAAAGACACTGACTCTCCAAGTGGGGATAGTGTTAGTAAAGCGTCTGGAACGGTGCACCCGAGTACCAGGGGACGAACCCTGAGATGCATTTGAAAACGTTTCCCAATCACACGGTGGACCATACTCTGGGTTTCCCATGCATGTTTTAGCTGAAGGAAGAATCCCTTAAACCTGGAGAGTTGGGACCCATGGAATGGGTACCATGCAGTATGACTTCAAAGGGTCTGCCTTTGCTCAACGAACATCACCAATGATATCATCCCGAAGTGTCCAGTCTTATGTCTCAAGCAGCTCTGGGTGGAGATGTGGTAAATCCAGGTTGCATCACAAGCCCTGAATGAATTATTTAAAAATTGTTCTCTATTTCACTGTCATTGTGTTTTGTTTTTGAAATTTATTTTGTTAATGGGATTTATCGGATTTTCACTGCTGCGTTTAGGCCACTGTACACACGCTTGACTTCCTTATGGAGACATAGAAATCCATGGGTCTTAAGATTCTTACTTGTCAGGTATATTCCCAGACGTTAAATATGGGGTGTTGAGTCCATTTCGTTGAGCAAGGAGTAGGTCTTGTCTATTATATATTTGGCTTATGGAACGGTATCTGTGCTAATTTCAATCTCTGGTTTGATGCAGCACTCCAACTCACCTTTCCTCATAAGCAAGCATAAGTTGGTTTTCTAAATTTGAGACCCTGTACTGTTTTGTAATTCAGTTCATGTGTAGCCAAGTTTACGTTCCGTGTATTAGTGATATCTTATGATCTTTCTTTTTCTGTGTGACTTATTTCTCGTAGAATCGTCGTACCTGAATCCACTCATTATGCCGCTACGGGCCTGATGACGTAGATTTCATTGCTGAGTGATATTCCATTGTACGTACGTACCACAACTTCTTTATCCATTTTTTGCTTTCTCGGATATTTAACTTGCACCATAGACGAGGTTCTTGTAAACAGAGCCATCCCAAACATTGGGGTGGCTGTGTCTTTTTGACTTTAATTTCCCTAAGCTATAGGACCATAAGTGGAAGTGCCATAGGCTGTGTTGCTTTGTTTCCTACGTGTTTAAGGAAACACCATACACTTCTCCAGAGTGGCTGTTGGCAATTTACATCCCGCCCATCAGCATAAAAAGGCTCCCTGTTCTCCATGACCTGTCCTGCCTTCCTGGATTTTACACTTTTTTCAGATGGACCTTTTGACCGGGGGGCAGTGAGACTTCATTGTAGTGCAGATTTCCTTTACACGCTTGCTTTGTTGGTCAAAAAGGGCGTATGCGTTTTTTCCTGAATATATTCAGGAAAAAACGCATACGCCCTTTTTGGCCAAGTGCATCATTGTCGACATTCTGCCTCTTTTCCTATGCTTTAAGTGCAAGTCCAGTCTACCCCCTGAAATCGTTTTCCTGAAATTCTGCCGTGCTTTCAAGTCCTCTTCGAAGACTTACTTCAGTACATTTTTGGACGATAGCTGTCATTCATAACTCTGCAATTTTGTGAATTACAGTGCCCCTGAGCTCATTTCTTCAACTCGCTTTCTTGTGAGCTGGCCAAAAACCGCTGGATTGCTTCAGGCCCTAATCTGTTTCCGGCAGGGCATGCTGAGCCTTTGGTTAATTCCTCTTCCTGGTGGGAAATGAGCATTACATTTGCCCGTGCAGAAACCTACAGCTAGTCTCTCATTAGTTCTCCCTATTCCTGTTCATCTTGCGCAGAAATTGCAAACTGTGCCAAACAGGAGGTTAAAGTCACTGACTCTCCAAGTGGGGAGAGTTTTAGTAAAGCGTCTGTAATGTTGAACCCGAGTACCAGGTGCGAAAACTGAGATGCATTTGAGAACGTTTCCCAATCACACGGTGGTCCATACTCTGGGTTTCCCATGCATGTTTTAGATGAAGGAAGAATCCCTTAAACCTGGAGTTTTGGGACCCATAGAATGGGTACCATGCAGTATGACTTCAAAGGGTCTGCGTTTGCTCAACGAACCTCACCAATGCTATCAGCACGAAGTGTCCGGCCTTATGTCTCACCCAGCTCTAGGTGTAGATGTGGGAAATCCAGGTTGCATCACAAGCCCTGAATGAATTATTTAAGAATTGTTCTCTATTTCACTGTCATTGTGTTTTGTTTTTGAAATTTATTTTGATAATGGGATTTATCGGATTCTCACTGCTGCGTTTAGCCCACTGTACACACGCCTGATTTCCTTATGGAGACATATAAATCCATGGGTTTTAAGATTTTACTTGTCAGGTATCTTCCCAGGCGTTGAATATGGGGTGTTGAGTCCATTTCGTTGCGCAAGGAGTAGGTCTTGTCTATTATATATTTGGCTTATGGAACGGTATCTGTGCTAATTTCAATCTCTGGTTTTATGCAGCACCCCAACTCACCTTTCCCCATAAGCAAGCCTAAGTTGGTTTTCTAAATTTGAGACCATGTTCTGTTTTGTAATTCAGTTCATGTGTAGCCAAGTTTACATTCCGTGTATTAGTGATATCTTATGATGTTTCTTATTCTGTGTGACTTATTTCTCGTAGAATCATCGTACCTGAATCCACTCATTATGCCGCTATGGGCCTGCTGACGTAGATTTCATTGCTGAGTGATATTCCATTGTACGTGCGTACCACAACATCTTTATGCATTTTTTGCTTTCTGGGATATTTAACTTGTACCGTAGACAAGGTTCTTGTAAACAGAGCCGTCCCAAACTTTGGGGTGGCTGTGTGTTTTTGATTTTAATTTCCCTAAGTTATAGGACCATAAGTGGAAGTGCCATAGGCTGTGTTGCTTTGTTTCTACGTTTTTTAGGAAACACCATACACTTCTCCAGAGTGGCTGTTGGCAATTTACATCCCGCCCATCAGCATAACAAGGCTCCCTGTTCTCCATGACCTGTCCTGCCTTTCTGGATTTTACACTTTTTCCAGACGGCCCTTTTGACCGGGGGGCAGTGAGACTTCATTATAGTGCAGATTTCCTTTACACGCTTGCTTGGTTGGCCAAAAAGGGCGTATGCGTTTTTTCCTGAATATATTCAGGAAAAAACGCATACGCCCTTTTTGGCCAAGTGCATCATTGTCGACATTCTGCCTCTTTTCCTATGCTTTAAGTGAAATTCCAGTCTACCCCCTGAAATCGTTTTCCTGAAATTCTGCCCCGCTTTCAAGCCCTCTTCGAAGACATAATTCAGTACATTTTTGGACGATAGGTGTCATTCATAACTCTGCAGGTTTGTGAATTACAGTGGCCCTGAGCTCCTTTCTTCAACTCGCTTTCTTGTGAGCTGGCAGCAAAACCACAGGATTGCTTCAGGACCTAATCTGTTTCTGGCAGAGCACGCTGAGCCTTTGGTTAATTCCTCTTCCTGGTGGGAAATGAGCGTTCCATTTGCCCGTGCAGACACCTACAGCTAGTCTCTCATTGGTTCTCCCTATTCCTGTTCATCTTGGGCAGAAATTGCAAAAGTGCCAAACAGGAGTTTAAAGGCACTGACTCTCCAAGTGGGGAGAGTGTTAGTAAAGCGTCTGGAATGGTGAACCTGAGTGCCAGGGGACGAAAACTGAGATACATTTGAAAACGTTTCCCAATCACACGGTGGACCATACTCTGGGTTTCCCATGCATGTTTTAGCTGAAGGAAGAATCCCTTAAACCGGGAGAGTTGGGACCCATGGAATGGGTACCATGCAGTATGACTTCAAAGGGTCTGCGTTTGCTCAACGAACCTCACCAATGCTATCAGCCCGAAGTGTCCAGCATTATGTCTCACCCATTTCTGTGTGTAGATGTGGTAAATCCAGGTTGCATCACAAGCCCTGAATGAATTATTTAAGAATTGCTCTCTATTTCACTGTCATTGTGTTTTGTTTTTGAAATTTATTTTGATAATGGGATTTATCGGATTTTCACTGCTGCGTTTAGGCCGCTGTACACATGCTTGATTTCCTTATGGAGACATATAAATCCATGGGTTTTAAGATTCTTACTTGTCAGGTATATTCCCAGGCGTTGAATATGGGGTGTTGGGTCCATTTCGTTGAGCAAGGAGTAGGTCTTCTCTATTATATATTTGGCTTATGGAAAGGTATCTGTGCTAATTTCAATTTCTGCTTTTATGCAGCACCCCAACTCACCTTTCCCCATAAGCTAGCATAAGTTGGCTTTCTAAATTTGAGACCCTGTTCTGTTTTGTAATTCAGTTCATGTGTAGTCAAGTTTACATTCCATGTATTAGTGATACCTTATGATGTTTCTTTTTCTGTGTGACTAATTTCTCGTAGAGTCATCGTACCTGAATCCACTCATTATGCCGCTACGGGCCTGATGACGTAGATTTCATTGCTGTGTGATATTCCATTGTACGTGTGTACCACAACTTCTTTATCCATTTTTTGCTTTCTCGGATATTTAACTTGTACCGTAGACGAGGTTCTTGTAAACAGAGCCATCCCAAACATTGCGGTGGCTGTGTGATTTTGATTTTAATTTCCGTAAACTATAGGACCATAAGTGGAAGTGCCATAGGCTGTGTTGCTTTGTTTCCTACGTGTTTCAGGAAACCCCATACACTTCTCCAGAGTGGCTGTTGGCAATTTACATCCCGCCCATCAGCATAACAAGGCTCCCTGTTCTCCATGACCTGTCCTGCCTTTCTGGATTTTACACTTTTTTCAGATGGCCCTTTTGACCGGGGGGCAATGAGACTTCATTGTATTGCAGATTTCCTTTACACGCTTGCTTGGTTTGCCAAAAAGGGCGTATGCGTTTTTTCCTGAATATATTCAGGAAAAAACGCATACACACTTTTTGGCCTAGTGCATCATTGTTGACATTCTGCCTCTTTTCCTATGCTTTAAGTGCAATTCCAGTCTACCCCATGAAATCGTTTTCCTGAAATTCTGCCCCGCTTTCAAGTCCTCTTCGAAGACTTACTTCAGTACATTTTTGGACGATAGCTGTCATTCATAACTCTGCAGGTTTGTGAATTACAGTGACCCTGGGCTCCTTTCTTCAACTCGCTATCTTGTGAGCTGGCCGCAAAACCGCAGGATTGCTTCAGGCCCTAATATGGTTCCCGCAGGGCACGCTGAGCCTTTGGTTAATTCCTCTTCCTGGTGGGAAATGAGCGTTCCTTTTGCCCGTGCAGACACCTACAGCTAGTCTCTCATTGGTTCTCCCTATTCCTGTTCATCTTACGCAGATATTGCAAACTGTGACAAACAGGAAGTAAAAAAGACACTGACTCTCCAAGTGGGGATAGTGTTAGTAAAGCGTCTGGAACGGTGCACCCGAGTACCAGGGGACGAACCCTGAGATGCATTTGAAAACGTTTCCCAATCACACGGTGGACCATACTCTGGGTTTCCCATGCATGTTTTAGCTGAAGGAAGAATCCCTTAAACCTGGAGAGTTGGGACCCATGGAATGGGTACCATGCAGTATGACTTCAAAGGGTCTGCCTTTGCTCAACGAACATCACCAATGATATCATCCCGAAGTGTCCAGTCTTATGTCTCAAGCAGCTCTGGGTGGAGATGTGGTAAATCCAGGTTGCATCACAAGCCCTGAATGAATTATTTAAAAATTGTTCTCTATTTCACTGTCATTGTGTTTTGTTTTTGAAATTTATTTTGTTAATGGGATTTATCGGATTTTCACTGCTGCGTTTAGGCCACTGTACACACGCTTGACTTCCTTATGGAGACATAGAAATCCATGGGTCTTAAGATTCTTACTTGTCAGGTATATTCCCAGACGTTAAATATGGGGTGTTGAGTCCATTTCGTTGAGCAAGGAGTAGGTCTTGTCTATTATATATTTGGCTTATGGAACGGTATCTGTGCTAATTTCAATCTCTGGTTTGATGCAGCACTCCAACTCACCTTTCCTCATAAGCAAGCATAAGTTGGTTTTCTAAATTTGAGACCCTGTACTGTTTTGTAATTCAGTTCATGTGTAGCCAAGTTTACGTTCCGTGTATTAGTGATATCTTATGATCTTTCTTTTTCTGTGTGACTTATTTCTCGTAGAATCGTCGTACCTGAATCCACTCATTATGCCGCTACGGGCCTGATGACGTAGATTTCATTGCTGAGTGATATTCCATTGTACGTACGTACCACAACTTCTTTATCCATTTTTTGCTTTCTCGGATATTTAACTTGCACCATAGACGAGGTTCTTGTAAACAGAGCCATCCCAAACATTGGGGTGGCTGTGTCTTTTTGACTTTAATTTCCCTAAGCTTTAGGACCATAAGTGGAAGTGCCATAGGCTGTGTTGCTTTGTTTCCTACGTGTTTAAGGAAACACCATACACTTCTCCAGAGTGGCTGTTGGCAATTTACATCCCGCCCATCAGCATAAAAAGGCTCCCTGTTCTCCATGACCTGTCCTGCCTTCCTGGATTTTACACTTTTTTCAGATGGACCTTTTGACCGGGGGGCAGTGAGACTTCATTGTAGTGCAGATTTCCTTTACACGCTTGCTTTGTTGGTCAAAAAGGGCGTATGCGTTTTTTCCTGAATATATTCAGGAAAAAACGCATACGCCCTTTTTGGCCAAGTGCATCATTGTCGACATTCTGCCTCTTTTCCTATGCTTTAAGTGCAAGTCCAGTCTACCCCCTGAAATCGTTTTCCTGAAATTCTGCCGTGCTTTCAAGTCCTCTTCGAAGACTTACTTCAGTACATTTTTGGACGATAGCTGTCATTCATAACTCTGCAATTTTGTGAATTACAGTGCCCCTGAGCTCATTTCTTCAACTCGCTTTCTTGTGAGCTGGCCAAAAACCGCTGGATTGCTTCAGGCCCTAATCTGTTTCCGGCAGGGCATGCTGAGCCTTTGGTTAATTCCTCTTCCTGGTGGGAAATGAGCATTACATTTGCCCGTGCAGAAACCTACAGCTAGTCTCTCATTAGTTCTCCCTATTCCTGTTCATCTTGCGCAGAAATTGCAAACTGTGCCAAACAGGAGGTTAAAGTCACTGACTCTCCAAGTGGGGAGAGTTTTAGTAAAGCGTCTGTAATGTTGAACCCGAGTACCAGGTGCGAAAACTGAGATGCATTTGAGAACGTTTCCCAATCACACGGTGGTCCATACTCTGGGTTTCCCATGCATGTTTTAGATGAAGGAAGAATCCCTTAAACCTGGAGTTTTGGGACCCATAGAATGGGTACCATGCAGTATGACTTCAAAGGGTCTGCGTTTGCTCAACGAACCTCACCAATGCTATCAGCCCGAAGTGTCCGGCCTTATGTCTCACCGAGCTCTAGGTGTAGATGTGGGAAATCCAGGTTGCATCACAAGCCCTGAATGAATTATTTAAGAATTGTTCTCTATTTCACTGTCATTGTGTTTTGTTTTTGAAATTTATTTTGATAATGGGATTTATCGGATTCTCACTGCTGCGTTTAGCCCACTGTACACACGCCTGATTTCCTTATGGAGACATATAAATCCATGGGTTTTAAGATTTTACTTGTCAGGTATCTTCCCAGGCGTTGAATATGGGGTGTTGAGTCCATTTCGTTGCGCAAGGAGTAGGTCTTGTCTATTATATATTTGGCTTATGGAACGGTATCTGTGCTAATTTCAATCTCTGGTTTTATGCAGCACCCCAACTCACCTTTCCCCATAAGCAAGCCTAAGTTGGTTTTCTAAATTTGAGACCATGTTCTGTTTTGTAATTCAGTTCATGTGTAGCCAAGTTTACATTCCGTGTATTAGTGATATCTTATGATGTTTCTTATTCTGTGTGACTTATTTCTCGTAGAATCATCGTACCTGAATCCACTCATTATGCCGCTATGGGCCTGCTGACGTAGATTTCATTGCTGAGTGATATTCCATTGTACGTGCGTACCACAACATCTTTATGCATTTTTTGCTTTCTGGGATATTTAACTTGTACCGTAGACAAGGTTCTTGTAAACAGAGCCGTCCCAAACTTTGGGGTGGCTGTGTGTTTTTGATTTTAATTTCCCTAAGTTATAGGACCATAAGTGGAAGTGCCATAGGCTGTGTTGCTTTGTTTCTACGTTTTTTAGGAAACACCATACACTTCTCCAGAGTGGCTGTTGGCAATTTACATCCCGCCCATCAGCATAACAAGGCTCCCTGTTCTCCATGACCTGTCCTGCCTTTCTGGATTTTACACTTTTTCCAGACGGCCCTTTTGACCGGGGGGCAGTGAGACTTCATTATAGTGCAGATTTCCTTTACACGCTTGCTTGGTTGGCCAAAAAGGGCGTATGCGTTTTTTCCTGAATATATTCAGGAAAAAACGCATACGCCCTTTTTGGCCAAGTGCATCATTGTCGACATTCTGCCTCTTTTCCTATGCTTTAAGTGAAATTCCAGTCTACCCCCTGAAATCGTTTTCCTGAAATTCTGCCCCGCTTTCAAGCCCTCTTCGAAGACATAATTCAGTACATTTTTGGACGATAGGTGTCATTCATAACTCTGCAGGTTTGTGAATTACAGTGGCCCTGAGCTCCTTTCTTCAACTCGCTTTCTTGTGAGCTGGCAGCAAAACCACAGGATTGCTTCAGGACCTAATCTGTTTCTGGCAGAGCACGCTGAGCCTTTGGTTAATTCCTCTTCCTGGTGGGAAATGAGCGTTCCATTTGCCCGTGCAGACACCTACAGCTAGTCTCTCATTGGTTCTCCCTATTCCTGTTCATCTTGGGCAGAAATTGCAAAAGTGCCAAACAGGAGTTTAAAGGCACTGACTCTCCAAGTGGGGAGAGTGTTAGTAAAGCGTCTGGAATGGTGAACCTGAGTGCCAGGGGACGAAAACTGAGATACATTTGAAAACGTTTCCCAATCACACGGTGGACCATACTCTGGGTTTCCCATGCATGTTTTAGCTGAAGGAAGAATCCCTTAAACCGGGAGAGTTGGGACCCATGGAATGGGTACCATGCAGTATGACTTCAAAGGGTCTGCGTTTGCTCAACGAACCTCACCAATGCTATCAGCCCGAAGTGTCCAGCATTATGTCTCACCCATTTCTGTGTGTAGATGTGGTAAATCCAGGTTGCATCACAAGCCCTGAATGAATTATTTAAGAATTGCTCTCTATTTCACTGTCATTGTGTTTTGTTTTTGAAATTTATTTTGATAATGGGATTTATCGGATTTTCACTGCTGCGTTTAGGCCGCTGTACACATGCTTGATTTCCTTATGGAGACATATAAATCCATGGGTTTTAAGATTCTTACTTGTCAGGTATATTCCCAGGCGTTGAATATGGGGTGTTGGGTCCATTTCGTTGAGCAAGGAGTAGGTCTTCTCTATTATATATTTGGCTTATGGAAAGGTATCTGTGCTAATTTCAATTTCTGCTTTTATGCAGCACCCCAACTCACCTTTCCCCATAAGCTAGCATAAGTTGGCTTTCTAAATTTGAGACCCTGTTCTGTTTTGTAATTCAGTTCATGTGTAGTCAAGTTTACATTCCATGTATTAGTGATACCTTATGATGTTTCTTTTTCTGTGTGACTAATTTCTCGTAGAGTCATCGTACCTGAATCCACTCATTATGCCGCTACGGGCCTGATGACGTAGATTTCATTGCTGTGTGATATTCCATTGTACGTGTGTACCACAACTTCTTTATCCATTTTTTGCTTTCTCGGATATTTAACTTGTACCGTAGACGAGGTTCTTGTAAACAGAGCCATCCCAAACATTGCGGTGGCTGTGTGATTTTGATTTTAATTTCCGTAAACTATAGGACCATAAGTGGAAGTGCCATAGGCTGTGTTGCTTTGTTTCCTACGTGTTTCAGGAAACCCCATACACTTCTCCAGAGTGGCTGTTGGCAATTTACATCCCGCCCATCAGCATAACAAGGCTCCCTGTTCTCCATGACCTGTCCTGCCTTTCTGGATTTTACACTTTTTTCAGATGGCCCTTTTGACCGGGGGGCAATGAGACTTCATTGTATTGCAGATTTCCTTTACACGCTTGCTTGGTTTGCCAAAAAGGGCGTATGCGTTTTTTCCTGAATATATTCAGGAAAAAACGCATACACACTTTTTGGCCTAGTGCATCATTGTTGACATTCTGCCTCTTTTCCTATGCTTTAAGTGCAATTCCAGTCTACCCCATGAAATCGTTTTCCTGAAATTCTGCCCCGCTTTCAAGTCCTCTTCGAAGACTTACTTCAGTACATTTTTGGACGATAGCTGTCATTCATAACTCTGCAGGTTTGTGAATTACAGTGACCCTGGGCTCCTTTCTTCAACTCGCTATCTTGTGAGCTGGCCGCAAAACCGCAGGATTGCTTCAGGCCCTAATATGGTTCCCGCAGGGCACGCTGAGCCTTTGGTTAATTCCTCTTCCTGGTGGGAAATGAGCGTTCCTTTTGCCCGTGCAGACACCTACAGCTAGTCTCTCATTGGTTCTCCCTATTCCTGTTCATCTTACGCAGATATTGCAAACTGTGACAAACAGGAAGTAAAAAAGACACTGACTCTCCAAGTGGGGATAGTGTTAGTAAAGCGTCTGGAACGGTGCACCCGAGTACCAGGGGACGAACCCTGAGATGCATTTGAAAACGTTTCCCAATCACACGGTGGACCATACTCTGGGTTTCCCATGCATGTTTTAGCTGAAGGAAGAATCCCTTAAACCTGGAGAGTTGGGACCCATGGAATGGGTACCATGCAGTATGACTTCAAAGGGTCTGCCTTTGCTCAACGAACATCACCAATGATATCATCCCGAAGTGTCCAGTCTTATGTCTCAAGCAGCTCTGGGTGGAGATGTGGTAAATCCAGGTTGCATCACAAGCCCTGAATGAATTATTTAAAAATTGTTCTCTATTTCACTGTCATTGTGTTTTGTTTTTGAAATTTATTTTGTTAATGGGATTTATCGGATTTTCACTGCTGCGTTTAGGCCACTGTACACACGCTTGACTTCCTTATGGAGACATAGAAATCCATGGGTCTTAAGATTCTTACTTGTCAGGTATATTCCCAGACGTTAAATATGGGGTGTTGAGTCCATTTCGTTGAGCAAGGAGTAGGTCTTGTCTATTATATATTTGGCTTATGGAACGGTATCTGTGCTAATTTCAATCTCTGGTTTGATGCAGCACTCCAACTCACCTTTCCTCATAAGCAAGCATAAGTTGGTTTTCTAAATTTGAGACCCTGTACTGTTTTGTAATTCAGTTCATGTGTAGCCAAGTTTACGTTCCGTGTATTAGTGATATCTTATGATCTTTCTTTTTCTGTGTGACTTATTTCTCGTAGAATCGTCGTACCTGAATCCACTCATTATGCCGCTACGGGCCTGATGACGTAGATTTCATTGCTGAGTGATATTCCATTGTACGTACGTACCACAACTTCTTTATCCATTTTTTGCTTTCTCGGATATTTAACTTGCACCATAGACGAGGTTCTTGTAAACAGAGCCATCCCAAACATTGGGGTGGCTGTGTCTTTTTGACTTTAATTTCCCTAAGCTTTAGGACCATAAGTGGAAGTGCCATAGGCTGTGTTGCTTTGTTTCCTACGTGTTTAAGGAAACACCATACACTTCTCCAGAGTGGCTGTTGGCAATTTACATCCCGCCCATCAGCATAAAAAGGCTCCCTGTTCTCCATGACCTGTCCTGCCTTCCTGGATTTTACACTTTTTTCAGATGGACCTTTTGACCGGGGGGCAGTGAGACTTCATTGTAGTGCAGATTTCCTTTACACGCTTGCTTTGTTGGTCAAAAAGGGCGTATGCGTTTTTTCCTGAATATATTCAGGAAAAAACGCATACGCCCTTTTTGGCCAAGTGCATCATTGTCGACATTCTGCCTCTTTTCCTATGCTTTAAGTGCAAGTCCAGTCTACCCCCTGAAATCGTTTTCCTGAAATTCTGCCGTGCTTTCAAGTCCTCTTCGAAGACTTACTTCAGTACATTTTTGGACGATAGCTGTCATTCATAACTCTGCAATTTTGTGAATTACAGTGCCCCTGAGCTCATTTCTTCAACTCGCTTTCTTGTGAGCTGGCCAAAAACCGCTGGATTGCTTCAGGCCCTAATCTGTTTCCGGCAGGGCATGCTGAGCCTTTGGTTAATTCCTCTTCCTGGTGGGAAATGAGCATTACATTTGCCCGTGCAGAAACCTACAGCTAGTCTCTCATTAGTTCTCCCTATTCCTGTTCATCTTGCGCAGAAATTGCAAACTGTGCCAAACAGGAGGTTAAAGTCACTGACTCTCCAAGTGGGGAGAGTTTTAGTAAAGCGTCTGTAATGTTGAACCCGAGTACCAGGTGCGAAAACTGAGATGCATTTGAGAACGTTTCCCAATCACACGGTGGTCCATACTCTGGGTTTCCCATGCATGTTTTAGATGAAGGAAGAATCCCTTAAACCTGGAGTTTTGGGACCCATAGAATGGGTACCATGCAGTATGACTTCAAAGGGTCTGCGTTTGCTCAACGAACCTCACCAATGCTATCAGCCCGAAGTGTCCGGCCTTATGTCTCACCGAGCTCTAGGTGTAGATGTGGGAAATCCAGGTTGCATCACAAGCCCTGAATGAATTATTTAAGAATTGTTCTCTATTTCACTGTCATTGTGTTTTGTTTTTGAAATTTATTTTGATAATGGGATTTATCGGATTCTCACTGCTGCGTTTAGCCCACTGTACACACGCCTGATTTCCTTATGGAGACATATAAATCCATGGGTTTTAAGATTTTACTTGTCAGGTATCTTCCCAGGCGTTGAATATGGGGTGTTGAGTCCATTTCGTTGCGCAAGGAGTAGGTCTTGTCTATTATATATTTGGCTTATGGAACGGTATCTGTGCTAATTTCAATCTCTGGTTTTATGCAGCACCCCAACTCACCTTTCCCCATAAGCAAGCCTAAGTTGGTTTTCTAAATTTGAGACCATGTTCTGTTTTGTAATTCAGTTCATGTGTAGCCAAGTTTACATTCCGTGTATTAGTGATATCTTATGATGTTTCTTATTCTGTGTGACTTATTTCTCGTAGAATCATCGTACCTGAATCCACTCATTATGCCGCTATGGGCCTGCTGACGTAGATTTCATTGCTGAGTGATATTCCATTGTACGTGCGTACCACAACATCTTTATGCATTTTTTGCTTTCTGGGATATTTAACTTGTACCGTAGACAAGGTTCTTGTAAACAGAGCCGTCCCAAACTTTGGGGTGGCTGTGTGTTTTTGATTTTAATTTCCCTAAGTTATAGGACCATAAGTGGAAGTGCCATAGGCTGTGTTGCTTTGTTTCTACGTTTTTTAGGAAACACCATACACTTCTCCAGAGTGGCTGTTCGCAATTTACATCCCGCACATCAGCATAACAAGGCTCCCTGTTCTCCATGACCTGTCCTGCCTTTCTGGATTTTACACTTTTTCCAGACGGTCCTTTTGACCGGGGGGCAGTGAGACTTCATTATAGTGCAGATTTCCTTTACACGCTTGCTTGGTTGGCCAAAAAGGGCGTATGCGTTTTTTCCTGAATATATTCAGGAAAAAACGCATACGCCCTTTTTGGCCAAGTGCATCATTGTCGACATTCTGCCTCTTTTCCTATGCTTTAAGTGAAATTCCAGTCTACCCCCTGAAATCGTTTTCCTGAAATTCTGCCCCGCTTTCAAGCCCTCTTCGAAGACATAATTCAGTACATTTTTGGACGATAGGTGTCATTCATAACTCTGCAGGTTTGTGAATTACAGTGGCCCTGAGCTCCTTTCTTCAACTCGCTTTCTTGTGAGCTGGCAGCAAAACCACAGGATTGCTTCAGGACCTAATCTGTTTCTGGCAGAGCACGCTGAGCCTTTGGTTAATTCCTCTTCCTGGTGGGAAATGAGCGTTCCATTTGCCCATGCAGACACCTACAGCTAGTCTCTCATTGGTTCTCCCTATTCCTGTTCATCTTGGGCAGAAATTGCAAAAGTGCCAAACAGGAGTTTAAAGGCACTGACTCTCCAAGTGGGGAGAGTGTTAGTAAAGCGTCTGGAATGGTGAACCCGAGTGCCAGGGGACGAAAACTGAGATACATTTGAAAACGTTTCCCAATCACACGGTGGACCATACTCTGGGTTTCCCATGCATGTTTTAGCTGAAGGAAGAATCCCTTAAACCGGGAGAGTTGGGACCCATGGAATGGGTACCATGCAGTATGACTTCAAAGGGTCTGCGTTTGCTCAACGAACCTCACCAATGCTATCAGCCCGAAGTGTCCAGCATTATGTCTCACCCATTTCTGTGTGTAGATGTGGTAAATCCAGGTTGCATCACAAGCCCTGAATGAATTATTTAAGAATTGCTCTCTATTTCACTGTCATTGTGTTTTGTTTTTGAAATTTATTTTGATAATGGGATTTATCGGATTTTCACTGCTGCGTTTAGGCCGCTGTACACATGCTTGATTTCCTTATGGAGACATATAAATCCATGGGTTTTAAGATTCTTACTTGTCAGGTATATTCCCAGGCGTTGAATATGGGGTGTTGGGTCCATTTCGTTGAGCAAGGAGTAGGTCTTCTCTATTATATATTTGGCTTATGGAAAGGTATCTGTGCTAATTTCAATTTCTGCTTTTATGCAGCACCCCAACTCACCTTTCCCCATAAGCTAGCATAAGTTGGCTTTCTAAATTTGAGACCCTGTTCTGTTTTGTAATTCAGTTCATGTGTAGTCAAGTTTACATTCCATGTATTAGTGATACCTTATGATGTTTCTTTTTCTGTGTGACTAATTTCTCGTAGAGTCATCGTACCTGAATCCACTCATTATGCCGCTACGGGCCTGATGACGTAGATTTCATTGCTGTGTGATATTCCATTGTACGTGTGTACCACAACTTCTTTATCCATTTTTTGCTTTCTCGGATATTTAACTTGTACCGTAGACGAGGTTCTTGTAAACAGAGCCATCCCAAACATTGCGGTGGCTGTGTGATTTTGATTTTAATTTCCGTAAACTATAGGACCATAAGTGGAAGTGCCATAGGCTGTGTTGCTTTGTTTCCTACGTGTTTCAGGAAACCCCATACACTTCTCCAGAGTGGCTGTTGGCAATTTACATCCCGCCCATCAGCATAACAAGGCTCCCTGTTCTCCATGACCTGTCCTGCCTTTCTGGATTTTACACTTTTTTCAGATGGCCCTTTTGACCGGGGGGCAATGAGACTTCATTGTATTGCAGATTTCCTTTACACGCTTGCTTGGTTTGCCAAAAAGGGCGTATGCGTTTTTTCCTGAATATATTCAGGAAAAAACGCATACACACTTTTTGGCCTAGTGCATCATTGTTGACATTCTGCCTCTTTTCCTATGCTTTAAGTGCAATTCCAGTCTACCCCATGAAATCGTTTTCCTGAAATTCTGCCCCGCTTTCAAGTCCTCTTCGAAGACTTACTTCAGTACATTTTTGGACGATAGCTGTCATTCATAACTCTGCAGGTTTGTGAATTACAGTGACCCTGGGCTCCTTTCTTCAACTCGCTATCTTGTGAGCTGGCCGCAAAACCGCAGGATTGCTTCAGGCCCTAATATGGTTCCCGCAGGGCACGCTGAGCCTTTGGTTAATTCCTCTTCCTGGTGGGAAATGAGCGTTCCTTTTGCCCGTGCAGACACCTACAGCTAGTCTCTCATTGGTTCTCCCTATTCCTGTTCATCTTACGCAGATATTGCAAACTGTGACAAACAGGAAGTAAAAAAGACACTGACTCTCCAAGTGGGGATAGTGTTAGTAAAGCGTCTGGAACGGTGCACCCGAGTACCAGGGGACGAACCCTGAGATGCATTTGAAAACGTTTCCCAATCACACGGTGGACCATACTCTGGGTTTCCCATGCATGTTTTAGCTGAAGGAAGAATCCCTTAAACCTGGAGAGTTGGGACCCATGGAATGGGTACCATGCAGTATGACTTCAAAGGGTCTGCCTTTGCTCAACGAACATCACCAATGATATCATCCCGAAGTGTCCAGTCTTATGTCTCAAGCAGCTCTGGGTGGAGATGTGGTAAATCCAGGTTGCATCACAAGCCCTGAATGAATTATTTAAAAATTGCTCTCTATTTCACTGTCATTGTGTTTTGTTTTTGAAATTTATTTTGTTAATGGGATTTATCGGATTTTCACTGCTGCGTTTAGGCCACTGTACACACGCTTGACTTCCTTATGGAGACATAGAAATCCATGGGTCTTAAGATTCTTACTTGTCAGGTATATTCCCAGACGTTAAATATGGGGTGTTGAGTCCATTTCGTTGAGCAAGGAGTAGGTCTTGTCTATTATATATTTGGCTTATGGAACGGTATCTGTGCTAATTTCAATCTCTGGTTTGATGCAGCACTCCAACTCACCTTTCCTCATAAGCAAGCATAAGTTGGTTTTCTAAATTTGAGACCCTGTACTGTTTTGTAATTCAGTTCATGTGTAGCCAAGTTTACGTTCCGTGTATTAGTGATATCTTATGATCTTTCTTTTTCTGTGTGACTTATTTCTCGTAGAATCGTCGTACCTGAATCCACTCATTATGCCGCTACGGGCCTGATGACGTAGATCTTATTGCTGAGTGATATTCCATTGTACGTACGTACCACAACTTCTTTATCCATTTTTTGCTTTCTCGGATATTTAACTTGTACCGTAGACGAGGTTCTTGTAAACAGAGCCGTCCCAAACTTTGGGGTGGCAGTGTGTTTTTGAATTTAATTTCCCTAAGCTATAGGACACTAAGTGGAAGTGCCATAGGCTGTGTTGCTTTGTTTCCTACGTGTTTCAGGAAACACCATACACTTCTCCAGAGTGGCTGTTGGCAATTTACATCCTGCCCATCAGCATAACAAGGCTCCCTGTTCTCCATGACCTGTCCTGCCTTACTGGATTTAACACTTTTTTCAGATATCCCTTTTGACCGGGGAGCAGTGAGACTTCATTGTAGTGCAGATTTCTTTACACGCTTGCTTGGTTGGCCAAAAAGGGCGTATGCGTTTCTTCCTGAATATATTCAGGAAGAAACGCATACGCCCTTTTTGGCCAAGTGCATCATTGTGGACATTCTGCCTCTTTTCCTATGCTTTAAGTGCAATTCCAGTCTACCCCATGAAATCGTTTTTCTGAAATTCTGCCCCACTTTCAAGTCCTCTTCGAAGACTTACTTCAGTACATTTTTGGACGATAGCTGTCATTCATAACTCTGCAGGTTTCTGAATTACAGTGCCCCTGAGCTCCTTTCTTCAACTTGCTTTCTTGTGAGCTGGCCGCAAAACCGCAGGATTGCTTCAGGCCCTAATATGGTTCCGGCAGGGCATGCTGAGCCTTTGGTTAATTCCTCTTCCTGGTGGGAAATGAGCGTTCCATTTGCCCGTGCAGACACCTACAGCTAGTCTCTCATTGGCTCTCCCTATTCCTGTTCATCTTGCGCAGAAATTGCAAACTGTGCCAAACAGGAGGTTAAAGACACTGACTCTCCAAGTGGGGAGAGTGTTAGTAAAGCGTCTGGAATGGTGAACCGCAGTACCAGGGGTCGAAACCTGAGATGCATTTGAAAAGGTTTCCCAATCACACGGTGGACCATACTCTGGGTTTCCCATGCATGTTTTAGCTGAAGGAAGAATCCCTTAAACCTGGAGAGTTGGGACCCATGGAATGGGTACCATGCAGTATGACTTCAACGGGTCTACGTTTGCTCACCAAACCCCACCAATGCTATCAGCCCGATGTGTCCAGCCTTATGTCTCAACCAGCTCTGGGTTTAGATGTGGTAAATCCAGGTTGCATCACAAGCCCTGAATGAATTATTCAAGAATTGCTCTCTATTTCACTGTCATTGTATTCTGTTTTTGAAATTTATTTTGTTAATTGGATTTATCGGATTTTCACTGCTGTGTTTAGGCCACTGTACACACGCTTGACTTCCTTATGGAGACATATAAATCCATGGGTCTTAAGTTTCTTATTGTCAGGTATATTCCCAGACGTTGAATATGGGGTGTTGAGTCCATTTCGTTGAGCAAGGAGTAGGTCTTGTCTATTATATATTTGGCTTATGGAACGGTATCTGTGCTAATTTCAATCTCTGGTTTTATGCAGCACCCCAACTCACCTTTCCCCATAAGCAAGCATAAGTTGGTTTTCTAAATTTGAGACCCTGTTCTGTTTTGTAATTCAGTTCATGTGTAGCCAAGTTTACGTTCCGTGTATTAGTGATATCTTATGATGTTTCTTTTTCTGTGTGACTTATTTCTCGTAGAATCGTCGTACCTGAATCCACTTATTATGCCGCTACGGGCCTGATGACGTAGATCTCATTGCTGAGTGATATTCCATTGTACGTACGTACCACAACTTCTTTATCCATTTTTTGATTTCTCGGATATTTAACTTGTACCGTAGACGAGGTTCTTGTAAACAGAGCCATCCCAAACATTGCGGTGGCTGTGTGATTTTGATTTTAATTTCCGTAAACTATAGGACCATAAGTGGAAGTGCCATAGGCTGTGTTGCTTTGTTTCCTACGTGTTTAAGGAAACACCATACACTTCTCCAGAGTGGCTGTTGGCAATTTACATCCCGCCCATCAGCATAAAAAGGCTCCCTGTTCTCCATGACCTGTCCTGCCTTCCTGGATTTTACACTTTTTTCAGATGGACCTTTTGACCGGGGGGCAGTGAGACTTCATTGTAGTGCAGATTTCCTTTACACGCTTGCTTTGTTGGTCAAAAAGGGCGTATGCGTTTTTTCCTGAATATATTCAGGAAAAAACGCATACGCCCTTTTTGGCCAAGTGCATCATTGTCGACATTCTGCCTCTTTTCCTATGCTTTAAGTGCAAGTCCAGTCTACCCCCTGAAATCGTTTTCCTGAAATTCTGCCGTGCTTTCAAGTCCTCTTCGAAGACTTACTTCAGTACATTTTTGGACGATAGCTGTCATTCATAACTCTGCAATTTTGTGAATTACAGTGCCCCTGAGCTCATTTCTTCAACTCGCTTTCTTGTGAGCTGGCCAAAAACCGCTGGATTGCTTCAGGCCCTAATCTGTTTCCGGCAGGGCATGCTGAGCCTTTGGTTAATTCCTCTTCCTGGTGGGAAATGAGCATTACATTTGCCCGTGCAGAAACCTACAGCTAGTCTCTCATTAGTTCTCCCTATTCCTGTTCATCTTGCGCAGAAATTGCAAACTGTGCCAAACAGGAGGTTAAAGTCACTGACTCTCCAAGTGGGGAGAGTTTTAGTAAAGCGTCTGTAATGTTGAACCCGAGTACCAGGTGCGAAAACTGAGATGCATTTGAGAACGTTTCCCAATCACACGGTGGTCCATACTCTGGGTTTCCCATGCATGTTTTAGATGAAGGAAGAATCCCTTAAACCTGGAGTTTTGGGACCCATAGAATGGGTACCATGCAGTATGACTTCAAAGGGTCTGCGTTTGCTCAACGAACCTCACCAATGCTATCAGCCCGAAGTGTCCGGCCTTATGTCTCACCGAGCTCTAGGTGTAGATGTGGGAAATCCAGGTTGCATCACAAGCCCTGAATGAATTATTTAAGAATTGTTCTCTATTTCACTGTCATTGTGTTTTGTTTTTGAAATTTATTTTGATAATGGGATTTATCGGATTCTCACTGCTGCGTTTAGCCCACTGTACACACGCCTGATTTCCTTATGGAGACATATAAATCCATGGGTTTTAAGATTTTACTTGTCAGGTATCTTCCCAGGCGTTGAATATGGGGTGTTGAGTCCATTTCGTTGCGCAAGGAGTAGGTCTTGTCTATTATATATTTGGCTTATGGAACGGTATCTGTGCTAATTTCAATCTCTGGTTTTATGCAGCACCCCAACTCACCTTTCCCCATAAGCAAGCCTAAGTTGGTTTTCTAAATTTGAGACCATGTTCTGTTTTGTAATTCAGTTCATGTGTAGCCAAGTTTACATTCCGTGTATTAGTGATATCTTATGATGTTTCTTATTCTGTGTGACTTATTTCTCGTAGAATCATCGTACCTGAATCCACTCATTATGCCGCTATGGGCCTGCTGACGTAGATTTCATTGCTGAGTGATATTCCATTGTACGTGCGTACCACAACATCTTTATGCATTTTTTGCTTTCTGGGATATTTAACTTGTACCGTAGACAAGGTTCCTGTAAACAGAGCCGTCCCAAACTTTGGGGTGGCTGTGTGTTTTTGATTTTAATTTCCCTAAGTTATAGGACCATAAGTGGAAGTGCCATAGGCTGTGTTGCTTTGTTTCTACGTTTTTTAGGAAACACCATACACTTCTCCAGAGTGGCTGTTGGCAATTTACATCCCGCCCATCAGCATAACAAGGCTCCCTGTTCTCCATGACCTGTTCTGCCTTTCTGGATTTTACACTTTTTCCAGACGGCCCTTTTGACCGGGGGGCAGTGAGACTTCATTATAGTGCAGATTTCCTTTACACGCTTGCTTGGTTGGCCAAAAAGGGCGTATGCGTTTTTTCCTGAATATATTCAGGAAAAAACGCATACGCCCTTTTTGGCCAAGTGCATCATTGTCGACATTCTGCCTCTTTTCCTATGCTTTAAGTGAAATTCCAGTCTACCCCCTGAAATCGTTTTCCTGAAATTCTGCCCCGCTTTCAAGCCCTCTTCGAAGACATAATTCAGTACATTTTTGGACGATAGGTGTCATTCATAACTCTGCAGGTTTGTGAATTACAGTGGCCCTGAGCTCCTTTCTTCAACTCGCTTTCTTGTGAGCTGGCAGCAAAACCACAGGATTGCTTCAGGCCCTAATATGGTTCCCGCAGGGCACGCTGAGCCTTTGGTTAATTCCTCTTCCTGGTGGGAAATGAGCGTTCCTTTTGCCCGTGCAGACACCTACAGCTAGTCTCTCATTGGTTCTCCCTATTCCTGTTCATCTTACGCAGATATTGCAAACTGTGACAAACAGGAAGTAAAAAAGACACTGACTCTCCAAGTGGGGATAGTGTTAGTAAAGCGTCTGGAACGGTGCACCCGAGTACCAGGGGACGAACCCTGAGATGCATTTGAAAACGTTTCCCAATCACACGGTGGACCATACTCTGGGTTTCCCATGCATGTTTTAGCTGAAGGAAGAATCCCTTAAACCTGGAGAGTTGGGACCCATGGAATGGGTACCATGCAGTATGACTTCAAAGGGTCTGCCTTTGCTCAACGAACATCACCAATGATATCATCCCGAAGTGTCCAGTCTTATGTCTCAAGCAGCTCTGGGTGGAGATGTGGTAAATCCAGGTTGCATCACAAGCCCTGAATGAATTATTTAAAAATTGCTCTCTATTTCACTGTCATTGTGTTTTGTTTTTGAAATTTATTTTGTTAATGGGATTTATCGGATTTTCACTGCTGCGTTTAGGCCACTGTACACACGCTTGACTTCCTTATGGAGACATAGAAATCCATGGGTCTTAAGATTCTTACTTGTCAGGTATATTCCCAGACGTTAAATATGGGGTGTTGAGTCCATTTCGTTGAGCAAGGAGTAGGTCTTGTCTATTATATATTTGGCTTATGGAACGGTATCTGTGCTAATTTCAATCTCTGGTTTGATGCAGCACTCCAACTCACCTTTCCTCATAAGCAAGCATAAGTTGGTTTTCTAAATTTGAGACCCTGTACTGTTTTGTAATTCAGTTCATGTGTAGCCAAGTTTACGTTCCGTGTATTAGTGATATCTTATGATCTTTCTTTTTCTGTGTGACTTATTTCTCGTAGAATCGTCGTACCTGAATCCACTCATTATGCCGCTACGGGCCTGATGACGTAGATCTTATTGCTGAGTGATATTCCATTGTACGTACGTACCACAACTTCTTTATCCATTTTTTGCTTTCTCGGATATTTAACTTGTACCGTAGACGAGGTTCTTGTAAACAGAGCCGTCCCAAACTTTGGGGTGGCAGTGTGTTTTTGAATTTAATTTCCCTAAGCTATAGGACACTAAGTGGAAGTGCCATAGGCTGTGTTGCTTTGTTTCCTACGTGTTTCAGGAAACACCATACACTTCTCCAGAGTGGCTGTTGGCAATTTACATCCTGCCCATCAGCATAACAAGGCTCCCTGTTCTCCATGACCTGTCCTGCCTTACTGGATTTAACACTTTTTTCAGATATCCCTTTTGACCGGGGAGCAGTGAGACTTCATTGTAGTGCAGATTTCTTTACACGCTTGCTTGGTTGGCCAAAAAGGGCGTATGCGTTTCTTCCTGAATATATTCAGGAAGAAACGCATACGCCCTTTTTGGCCAAGTGCATCATTGTGGACATTCTGCCTCTTTTCCTATGCTTTAAGTGCAATTCCAGTCTACCCCATGAAATCGTTTTTCTGAAATTCTGCCCCACTTTCAAGTCCTCTTCGAAGACTTACTTCAGTACATTTTTGGACGATAGCTGTCATTCATAACTCTGCAGGTTTCTGAATTACAGTGCCCCTGAGCTCCTTTCTTCAACTTGCTTTCTTGTGAGCTGGCCGCAAAACCGCAGGATTGCTTCAGGCCCTAATATGGTTCCGGCAGGGCATGCTGAGCCTTTGGTTAATTCCTCTTCCTGGTGGGAAATGAGCGTTCCATTTGCCCGTGCAGACACCTACAGCTAGTCTCTCATTGGCTCTCCCTATTCCTGTTCATCTTGCGCAGAAATTGCAAACTGTGCCAAACAGGAGGTTAAAGACACTGACTCTCCAAGTGGGGAGAGTGTTAGTAAAGCGTCTGGAATGGTGAACCGCAGTACCAGGGGTCGAAACCTGAGATGCATTTGAAAAGGTTTCCCAATCACACGGTGGACCATACTCTGGGTTTCCCATGCATGTTTTAGCTGAAGGAAGAATCCCTTAAACCTGGAGAGTTGGGACCCATGGAATGGGTACCATGCAGTATGACTTCAACGGGTCTACGTTTGCTCACCAAACCCCACCAATGCTATCAGCCCGATGTGTCCAGCCTTATGTCTCAACCAGCTCTGGGTTTAGATGTGGTAAATCCAGGTTGCATCACAAGCCCTGAATGAATTATTCAAGAATTGCTCTCTATTTCACTGTCATTGTATTTTGTTTTTGAAATTTATTTTGTTAATTGGATTTATCGGATTTTCACTGCTGTGTTTAGGCCACTGTACACACGCTTGACTTCCTTATGGAGACATATAAATCCATGGGTCTTAAGTTTCTTATTGTCAGGTATATTCCCAGACGTTGAATATGGGGTGTTGAGTCCATTTCGTTGAGCAAGGAGTAGGTCTTGTCTATTATATATTTGGCTTATGGAACGGTATCTGTGCTAATTTCAATCTCTGGTTTTATGCAGCACCCCAACTCACCTTTCCCCATAAGCAAGCATAAGTTGGTTTTCTAAATTTGAGACCCTGTTCTGTTTTGTAATTCAGTTCATGTGTAGCCAAGTTTACGTTCCGTGTATTAGTGATATCTTATGATGTTTCTTTTTCTGTGTGACTTATTTCTCGTAGAATCGTCGTACCTGAATCCACTCATTATGCCGCTACGGGCCTGATGACGTAGATCTCATTGCTGAGTGATATTCCATTGTACGTACGTACCACAACTTCTTTATCCATTTTTTGATTTCTCGGATATTTAACTTGTACCGTAGACGAGGTTCTTGTAAACAGAGCCATCCCAAACATTGCGGTGGCTGTGTGATTTTGATTTTAATTTCCGTAAACTATAGGACCATAAGTGGAAGTGCCATAGGCTGTGTTGCTTTGTTTCCTACGTGTTTCAGGAAACCCCATACACTTCTCCAGAGTGGCTGTTGGCAATTTACATCCCGCCCATCAGCATAACAAGGCTCCCTGTTCTCCATGACCTGTCCTGCCTTTCTGGATTTTACACTTTTTTCAGATGGCCCTTTTGACCGGGGGGCAATGAGACTTCATTGTATTGCAGATTTCCTTTACACGCTTGCTTGGTTTGCCAAAAAGGGCGTATGCGTTTTTTCCTGAATATATTCAGGAAAAAACGCATACACACTTTTTGGCCTAGTGCATCATTGTTGACATTCTGCCTCTTTTCCTATGCTTTAAGTGCAATTCCAGTCTACCCCATGAAATCGTTTTCCTGAAATTCTGCCCCGCTTTCAAGTCCTCTTCGAAGACTTACTTCAGTACATTTTTGGACGATAGCTGTCATTCATAACTCTGCAGGTTTGTGAATTACAGTGACCCTGGGCTCCTTTCTTCAACTCGCTATCTTGTGAGCTGGCCGCAAAACCGCAGGATTGCTTCAGGCCCTAATATGGTTCCCGCAGGGCACGCTGAGCCTTTGGTTAATTCCTCTTCCTGGTGGGAAATGAGCGTTCCTTTTGCCCGTGCAGACACCTACAGCTAGTCTCTCATTGGTTCTCCCTATTCCTGTTCATCTTACGCAGATATTGCAAACTGTGACAAACAGGAAGTAAAAAAGACACTGACTCTCCAAGTGGGGATAGTGTTAGTAAAGCGTCTGGAACGGTGCACCCGAGTACCAGGGGACGAACCCTGAGATGCATTTGAAAACGTTTCCCAATCACACGGTGGACCATACTCTGGGTTTCCCATGCATGTTTTAGCTGAAGGAAGAATCCCTTAAACCTGGAGAGTTGGGACCCATGGAATGGGTACCATGCAGTATGACTTCAAAGGGTCTGCCTTTGCTCAACGAACATCACCAATGATATCATCCCGAAGTGTCCAGTCTTATGTCTCAAGCAGCTCTGGGTGGAGATGTGGTAAATCCAGGTTGCATCACAAGCCCTGAATGAATTATTTAAAAATTGCTCTCTATTTCACTGTCATTGTGTTTTGTTTTTGAAATTTATTTTGTTAATGGGATTTATCGGATTTTCACTGCTGCGTTTAGGCCACTGTACACACGCTTGACTTCCTTATGGAGACATAGAAATCCATGGGTCTTAAGATTCTTACTTGTCAGGTATATTCCCAGACGTTAAATATGGGGTGTTGAGTCCATTTCGTTGAGCAAGGAGTAGGTCTTGTCTATTATATATTTGGCTTATGGAACGGTATCTGTGCTAATTTCAATCTCTGGTTTGATGCAGCACTCCAACTCACCTTTCCTCATAAGCAAGCATAAGTTGGTTTTCTAAATTTGAGACCCTGTACTGTTTTGTAATTCAGTTCATGTGTAGCCAAGTTTACGTTCCGTGTATTAGTGATATCTTATGATCTTTCTTTTTCTGTGTGACTTATTTCTCGTAGAATCGTCGTACCTGAATCCACTCATTATGCCGCTACGGGCCTGATGACGTAGATCTTATTGCTGAGTGATATTCCATTGTACGTACGTACCACAACTTCTTTATCCATTTTTTGCTTTCTCGGATATTTAACTTGTACCGTAGACGAGGTTCTTGTAAACAGAGCCGTCCCAAACTTTGGGGTGGCAGTGTGTTTTTGAATTTAATTTCCCTAAGCTATAGGACACTAAGTGGAAGTGCCATAGGCTGTGTTGCTTTGTTTCCTACGTGTTTCAGGAAACACCATACACTTCTCCAGAGTGGCTGTTGGCAATTTACATCCTGCCCATCAGCATAACAAGGCTCCCTGTTCTCCATGACCTGTCCTGCCTTACTGGATTTAACACTTTTTTCAGATATCCCTTTTGACCGGGGAGCAGTGAGACTTCATTGTAGTGCAGATTTCTTTACACGCTTGCTTGGTTGGCCAAAAAGGGCGTATGCGTTTCTTCCTGAATATATTCAGGAAGAAACGCATACGCCCTTTTTGGCCAAGTGCATCATTGTGGACATTCTGCCTCTTTTCCTATGCTTTAAGTGCAATTCCAGTCTACCCCATGAAATCGTTTTTCTGAAATTCTGCCCCACTTTCAAGTCCTCTTCGAAGACTTACTTCAGTACATTTTTGGACGATAGCTGTCATTCATAACTCTGCAGGTTTCTGAATTACAGTGCCCCTGAGCTCCTTTCTTCAACTTGCTTTCTTGTGAGCTGGCCGCAAAACCGCAGGATTGCTTCAGGCCCTAATCTGTTTCCGGCAGGGCATGCTGAGCCTTTGGTTAATTCCTCTTCCTGGTGGGAAATGAGCGTTCCATTTGCCCGTGCAGACACCTACAGCTAGTCTCTCATTGGCTCTCCCTATTCCTGTTCATCTTGCGCAGAAATTGCAAACTGTGCCAAACAGGAGGTTAAAGACACTGACTCTCCAAGTGGGGAGAGTGTTAGTAAAGCGTCTGGAATGGTGAACCGCAGTACCAGGGGTCGAAACCTGAGATGCATTTGAAAAGGTTTCCCAATCACACGGTGGACCATACTCTGGGTTTCCCATGCATGTTTTAGCTGAAGGAAGAATCCCTTAAACCTGGAGAGTTGGGACCCATGGAATAGGTACCATGCAGTATGACTTCAACGGGTCTACGTTTGCTCACCAAACCCCACCAATGCTATCAGCCCGATGTGTCCAGCCTTATGTCTCAACCAGCTCTGGGTTTAGATGTGGTAAATCCAGGTTGCATCACAAGCCCTGAATGAATTATTCAAGAATTGCTCTCTATTTCACTGTCATTGTATTTTGTTTTTGAAATTTATTTTGTTAATTGGATTTATCGGATTTTCACTGCTGTGTTTAGGCCACTGTACACACGCTTGACTTCCTTATGGAGACATATAAATCCATGGGTCTTAAGTTTCTTATTGTCAGGTATATTCCCAGACGTTGAATATGGGGTGTTGAGTCCATTTCGTTGAGCAAGGAGTAGGTCTTGTCTATTATATATTTGGCTTATGGAACGGTATCTGTGCTAATTTCAATCTCTGGTTTGATGCAGCACTCCAACTCACCTTTCCTCATAAGCAAGCATAAGTTGGTTTTCTAAATTTGAGACCCTGTACTGTTTTGTAATTCAGTTCATGTGTAGCCAAGTTTACGTTCCGTGTATTAGTGATATCTTATGATCTTTCTTTTTCTGTGTGACTTATTTCTCGTAGAATCGTCGTACCTGAATCCACTCATTATGCCGCTACGGGCCTGATGACGTAGATCTTATTGCTGAGTGATATTCCATTGTACGTACGTACCACAACTTCTTTATCCATTTTTTGCTTTCTCGGATATTTAACTTGTACCGTAGACGAGGTTCTTGTAAACAGAGCCGTCCCAAACTTTGGGGTGGCAGTGTGTTTTTGAATTTAATTTCCCTAAGCTATAGGACACTAAGTGGAAGTGCCATAGGCTGTGTTGCTTTGTTTCCTACGTGTTTCAGGAAACACCATACACTTCTCCAGAGTGGCTGTTGGCAATTTACATCCTGCCCATCAGCATAACAAGGCTCCCTGTTCTCCATGACCTGTCCTGCCTTACTGGATTTAACACTTTTTTCAGATATCCCTTTTGACCGGGGAGCAGTGAGACTTCATTGTAGTGCAGATTTCTTTACACGCTTGCTTGGTTGGCCAAAAAGGGCGTATGCGTTTCTTCCTGAATATATTCAGGAAGAAACGCATACGCCCTTTTTGGCCAAGTGCATCATTGTGGACATTCTGCCTCTTTTCCTATGCTTTAAGTGCAATTCCAGTCTACCCCATGAAATCGTTTTTCTGAAATTCTGCCCCACTTTCAAGTCCTCTTCGAAGACTTACTTCAGTACATTTTTGGACGATAGCTGTCATTCATAACTCTGCAGGTTTCTGAATTACAGTGCCCCTGAGCTCCTTTCTTCAACTTGCTTTCTTGTGAGCTGGCCGCAAAACCGCAGGATTGCTTCAGGCCCTAATATGGTTCCGGCAGGGCATGCTGAGCCTTTGGTTAATTCCTCTTCCTGGTGGGAAATGAGCGTTCCATTTGCCCGTGCAGACACCTACAGCTAGTCTCTCATTGGCTCTCCCTATTCCTGTTCATCTTGCGCAGAAATTGCAAACTGTGCCAAACAGGAGGTTAAAGACACTGACTCTCCAAGTGGGGAGAGTGTTAGTAAAGCGTCTGGAATGGTGAACCGCAGTACCAGGGGTCGAAACCTGAGATGCATTTGAAAAGGTTTCCCAATCACACGGTGGACCATACTCTGGGTTTCCCATGCATGTTTTAGCTGAAGGAAGAATCCCTTAAACCTGGAGAGTTGGGACCCATGGAATGGGTACCATGCAGTATGACTTCAACGGGTCTACGTTTGCTCACCAAACCCCACCAATGCTATCAGCCCGATGTGTCCAGCCTTATGTCTCAACCAGCTCTGGGTTTAGATGTGGTAAATCCAGGTTGCATCACAAGCCCTGAATGAATTATTCAAGAATTGCTCTCTATTTCACTGTCATTGTATTTTGTTTTTGAAATTTATTTTGTTAATTGGATTTATCGGATTTTCACTGCTGTGTTTAGGCCACTGTACACACGCTTGACTTCCTTATGGAGACATATAAATCCATGGGTCTTAAGTTTCTTATTGTCAGGTATATTCCCAGACGTTGAATATGGGGTGTTGAGTCCATTTCGTTGAGCAAGGAGTAGGTCTTGTCTATTATATATTTGGCTTATGGAACGGTATCTGTGCTAATTTCAATCTCTGGTTTTATGCAGCACCCCAACTCACCTTTCCCCATAAGCAAGCATAAGTTGGTTTTCTAAATTTGAGACCCTGTTCTGTTTTGTAATTCAGTTCATGTGTAGCCAAGTTTACGTTCCGTGTATTAGTGATATCTTATGATGTTTCTTTTTCTGTGTGACTTATTTCTCGTAGAATCGTCGTACCTGAATCCACTTATTATGCCGCTACGGGCCTGATGACGTAGATCTCATTGCTGAGTGATATTCCATTGTACGTACGTACCACAACTTCTTTATCCATTTTTTGATTTCTCGGATATTTAACTTGTACCGTAGACGAGGTTCTTGTAAAAAGAGCCGTCCCAAACTTTGGGGTGGCTGTGTGTTTTTTATTTTATTTTCCCTAAGCTATAGGACCATGAGTGGAAGTGCCATAGGCTGTGTTGCTTTGTTTCCTACGTGTTTCAGGAAACACCATACACTTCTCCAGAGTGGCTGTTGGCAATTTAAATCCCGCCCATCAGCATAACAAGGCTCCCTGTTCTCCATGACCTGTCCTGCCTTTCTGGATTTTACACTTTTTTTCTGATGGCCCTTTTGACCGGGGGGCAGTGAGACTTCAATGTAGTGCAGATTTCTTTACACGCTTGCTTGGTTGGCCAAAAAGCGCGTATGCATTTTTTCCTGAATATATTCAGGAAAAAAAGCAAACGCCCTTTTTGGCCAAGTGCATCATTGTGGACATTCTGCCTGTTTTCCCATGCTTTAAGTGCAATTCCAGTCTACCCCACGAAATCGTTTTCCTGAAATTCTGCCCCGCTTTCAAGTCCTCTTCGAAGACTTACTTCAATACATTTTTGGACGATAGCTGTCATTCATAACTCTGCAGGTTTGTGAATTACAGTGCCCCTGGGCTCCTTTCTTCAACTCGCTATCTTGTGAGCTGGCCGCAAAACCGCAGAATTCCTTCAGGCCCTAATCTGGTTCCCGCAGGGCACGCTGAGCCTTTGGTTAATTCCTCTTCCTGGTGGGAAATGAGCGTTCCATTTGCCCGTGCAGACACCTACAGCTAGTCTCTCATTGGTTCTCCCTATTCCTGTTCATCTTGCGCAGATATTGCAAACTGTGACAAACAGGAGGTTAAAGACACTGACTCTCCAATTGGGGATAGTGTTAGTAAAGCGTCTGGAACGGTGCACCCGAGTACCAGGGGACGAAACCTGAGATGCATTTGAAAACGTTTCCCAATCACACGGTGGACCATACTCTGGTTTTCCCATGCATGTTTTAGCTGAAGGAAGAATCCCTTAAACCTGGAGAGTTGGGATCCATGGAATGGGTACCATGCAGTATGACTTCAAAGGTTCTGCCTTTGCTCACCGAGCATCACCAATGCTATCAGTCCGAAGTGTCCAGCCTTATGTTTCAACCAGCTCTCGGTGCAGATGTGGTAAATCCAGGTTGCATCACAAGCCCTGAATGAATTATTTAAGAATTGGTCTCTATTTCACTGTCATTGTGTTTTGTTTTTGAAATTTATTTTCTTAATGGGATTTATTGGATTTTCACTGCTGCGTTTACGCCACTCTACACACGCTTGACTTCCTTATGGAGACATATAAATCCATGGGTCTTAAGATTCTTACTTGTCAGGTATATTCCCAGACGTTGAATATGCGGTGTTGAGTCCATTTCGTTGAGCAAGGAGTAGGTCTTGTCTATTATATATTTGGCTTATGGAACGGTATCTGTGCTAATTTCAATCTCTGGTTTGATGCAGCACCCCAACTCACCTTTCCCCTTAAGCAAGCATAAGTTGGTTTTCTAAATTTGAGACCCTGTTCTGTTTTGTAATTCAGTTCATGTGTAGACAAGTTTACGTTCCGTGTATTAGTGATATCTTATGATCTTTCTTTTTCTGTTTGACTTATTTCTCGTAGAATCGTCGTACCTGAATCCACTCATTATGCCGCTACGAGCCTGATGACGTAGATCTCATTGCTGAGTGATATTCCATTGTACGTACGTACCACAACTTCTTTATCCATTTTTTGATTTCTCAGATATTTAACTTGTACCGTAGACGAGGTTCTTGTAAACAGAGCCGTCCCAAACTTTGGGGTGGCTGTGTGTTTTTGATTTTAATTTCCCTAAGCTCTAGGACCCTAAGTGGAAGTGCCATAGGCTGTGTTGCTTTGTTTCCTACGTGTTTCAGGAAACACCATACACTTCTCCAGAGTGGCTTTTGGCAATCTACATCCCGCCCCTCAGCATAACAAGGCTCCCTGTTCTCCATGACCTGTCCTGCCTAACTGGATTTTACACTTGTTTCAGATGGCCCTTTTGACCGGGGAGCAGTGAGACTTCATTGTAGTGCAGATTTCCTTTACACGCTTGCTTGGTTGGCCAAAAAGGGCGCATGTGTTTTTTCCTGAATATATTCAGGAAAAAACGCATACGCCCTTTTTGGAAAAGTGCATCATTTTTGACATTCTGCCTCTTTTCCTATGCTTTAAGTGCAATTCCAGTCTACCCCCAGAAATCGTTTTCCTGAAATTCTGCCCCGCTTTCAAGTCCTCTTCGAAGACTTACTTCAATAAATTTTTGGACGATAGCTGTCCTTCGTAACTCTGCAGGTTTGTGAATTACAGTGCCCCTGAGCTCCTTTCTTTAACTCGCTTTCTTGTGAGCTGGCCGCAAAACAGCAGGATTGCTTCAGGCCCTAATCTGGTTCCGGCAGGGCACGCTGAGCCTTTGGTTAATTCCTCTTCCTGGTGGGAAATGAGCGTTCCAGTTGCCCGTGCAGACACCTACAGCTAGTCTCTCATTGGTTCTCCCTATTCCTGTTCATCTTGCGCAGAATTTGCAAACTGTGACAAACAGGAGGTTAAAGGCACTGACTCTCCAAGTGGGGAGAGTGTTAGTAAAGCATCTGGAATGGTGAACCCGAGTAAAAGGGGAAGAAACCTGAGATGCATTTGAAAACGTTTCCCGTTCACACGGTGGACCATACTCTAGGTTTCCCATGCATGTTTTAGGTGAAGGAAGAATCCCTTAAACCTGGAGAGTTGGGACCCATGGAGTGGGTACCATGCAGTATGACTTCAAAGGGTCTGCGCTTGCTCACCGAACCTCACCAATGCTATCAGCCCGAAGTGTCCAGCCTTATGTCTCACCCAGCTCTGGGTGTAGATGTGGTAAATCCAGGATGCATCACAAGCCCTGAATGAATTATATAAGAATTGCTCTCTATTTCACTGTCATTGTGTTGTGTTTTTGAAATTTATTTTGATAATGGGATTTATCAGATTTACACTGCTTCGTTTAGGCCGCTGTACACATGCTTGATATCCTTATGGAGACATATAAATCCATGGGTCTTAAGATTATTACTTGTCAGGTATATTCCCAGGCGTTGAATATGGGGTGTTGAGTCCATTTCGTTGAACAAGGAGTAGGTCTTGTCTATTATATATTTGGCTTATGGAACGGTATCTGTGCTAATTTCAATCTCTGGTTTGATGCAGCACCCCAACTCACCTTTCCCCATAAGCAAGCATAAGTTGGTTTTCTAAATTTGAGACCCTGTTCTGTTTTGTAATTCAGTTCATGTGTAGCCACGTTTACCTTCCGTGTATTAGTGATATCTTATGATGTTTCTATTTCTGTGTGATTATTTCTCATAGAATCGTCGTACCTGAATCCACTCATTATGCCGCCACAGGCCTGATGACGTAGATTGCATTGCTGAGTGATATTCCATTGTACGTACGTTCCACAACTTCTTTATCCATTTTTTTCTTTCTCGGATATTTAACATGTACCGTAGACGAGGTTCTTGTAAACAGAGCCGACCCAAACATTGGGGTGGCTGTGTGTTTTTGATTTTAATTTCCCTAAGCTATAGGACCCTAAGTGGAAGTGCCATAGGCTGTGTTGCTTTGTTTCCTACGTGTTTCAGGAAACACCATACATTTCTCCAGAGTGGCTGTTGGCAATTTACATCCCGCCGATCAGCATAACAAGGCTCCCTGTTCTCCATGACCTGTCCTGCCTTCCTGGATTTTACAATTTTTTCAGATGACCCTTTTGACCGGGGGGCAGTGAGACTTCATTGTAGTGCAGATTTCCTTTACACGCTTGCTTGGTTTGCAAAAAAGGGCGTATGGGTTTGTTTCTGAATATATTCAGGAAAAAACGCATACGCCCTTTTTGGCCAACTGCATCATTGTCAACATTCTGCCTTTTTTCGTATGCTTTAAGTGCAATTCCAGTTTACCCCATGAAATCGTTTTCCTGAAATTCTGCCCCACTTTCAAGTCCTCTTCGAAGACTGACTTCAATACATTTTTGGATGATAGCTGTCATTCATAACTCTGCAGGTTTGTGAATTACAGTGCCCCTGAGCTCCTTTCTTCGACTCGCTTTCTTGTGAGCTGGCCGCAAAACCGCAGAATTGCTTCAGGCCCTCATCTGGTTCCGGCAGGGCACGCTGAGCATTTGGTTAATTCCTCTTCCTGGTAGGAAATGAGCGTTCCATTTGCACGTGCAGACACCTACAGGTAGTCTTTCATTTGTTCTCCTTATTCCTGTTCATCTTGCGCAGAATTTGCAAACTGTGCCAAACAGGACGTTAAAGGCACTGACTCTCCAAGTGGGGAGAGGGTTAGTAAAGCGTCTGGAACGGTGAACTCGAGCACCAGGGAACGAAACCTGAGATGCATTTAAAAACGTTTCCCAATCACATGGTGGACCATGCTCTGGGTTTCCCATGCATGTTTTAGCTGAAGGAAGAATCCCTTAAACCTGGAGAGTTGGGACCCGTGGAATGGGTACCATGCAGTATGACTTCAAATGGTCTGCGTTTGCTCACCCAACCTCACCAATTCTATCAGCCCGAAGTGTCCAGCGTTTTGTCTCACCCAGCTCTGGGTGTAGATGTGGTAAATCCAGGTTGCATCACATGCCCTGAATGAATTATTTAAGAATTGCTCCCTATTTCACTGTCATTGTGTTTTGTTTTTGAAATTTATTTTGATAATGGGATTTATCGGATTTGCACTGCGGTGTTTAGGCCGCTGTACACACGCTTGATTTCCTTATGGAGACATATAAATCCATGGGTCTTAAGATTCTTACTTGTCAGGTATATTCCCAGGCATTGAATATGGTGTGTTGAGTCCGTTTCGTTGAGCAAGGTGTAGGTCTTGTCTATTATATATTTGGCTTATGGAATGGTATCTGTGCTAATTTCAATCTCTGGTTTTATGCAGCACCCCAACTCACCTTTCCCCATAAGCAAGCATTAGTTGGTTTTCTAAATTTGAGACCCTGTTCTCTTTTGTAATTCAGTTCATGTGTAGCCAAGTTTACATTCCGTGAATTAGTGATCTCTTATGATGTTTCTTTTTCTGTGTGACTTATGTCTCGTAGGATCGTCATACCTGAATCCACTCATTATGCCGCTACGGGCCTGATGACGTAGATCTCATTGCTGAGTGATATTCCATTGTACGTACATACCACAACTTCTTTATCTATTTTTTGCTTTCTCGGATATTTAACTTGTACCGTAGACGAGGTTCTTGTAAACAGAACCGTCCCAAACTTTGGGGTGGCTGTGTGTTTTTGATTTTAATTTCCCTAAGCTATAGGACCATAATTGGAAGTACCATAGGCTGTGATGCTTTGTTTCCTACGTGTTTCTGGAAACACCATACACTTCTCCAGAGTGGCTCTTGGCAATTTACATCCCGCCCATCAGCATAACAAGGCTCCCTGTTCTCCATGACCTGTCCTGCCTTTCTGGATTTTACATTTTTTTCTGATGGCCCTTTTGACCGGGGGAAGAGAGACTTCATTGTAGTTCAGATTTCCTTTACACGCTTTCTTGGTTGGCCAAAAAGGGCGTATGCATTTTTTCCTGAATAAATTCAGGAAAAAACGCATACGCCCTTTTTGTCCAAGTGCATCACTCTCGACATTCTGCCTCTTTTCCTATGCTTTAAGTGCAATTCCAGTCTACCCCCTGAAATCATTTTCCTGAAATTCTGCCCTGCTTTCAAGTCCTCTTCGAAGACTGACTTCAATACATTTTTGGACGATAGCTGTCATTCATAACTCTGCAGGTTTGTGAATTACAGTGCCTCCGAGCTCCTTTCTTCAACTAGCTTTCTTGTGAGCTGGCCGCAAAACCGCAGGATTGCTTCAGGCCCTCATCTGGTTCTGGCAGGGGATGCTGAGCCTTTGGTTAATTCCTCTTCCTGGTGGGAAATGAGCGTTCCATTTGACCGTGCAGACACCTACAGCTAGTCTCTCATTGGTTCTCCCTATTCCTGTTCATCTTGCGCAGAAATTGCAAACTGTGCCAAACAGGAGGTTAAAGGCACTGACTCTCCAAGTGGGGAGAGTGTTAGTAAAGCGTCTGGAACGGTGAACACGAGTACCAGGGGACGAAACCTGAGATGCATTTGAAAAAGTTTCCTAATCACACGGTGGACCATACTCTGGGTTTCCCATGCATGTTTCAGCTGAAGGAATAATCCCTTAAACCTGGAGAGTTGGGACCCATGGAATGGCTACCATGCAGTATGACTTCAAAGGTTCTGCGTTTGCTCACCGAACCTCACCAATGCTATCAGCCCGAAGTGTCCAGCCTTATGTCTCACCCAGCTCTGGGTGTAGATGTGGTAAATCCAGGTTGCATCACAAGCCCTGAATGAATTATTTAAGAATTGCTCTCTATTTCACTGTCATTGTGTTTTCTTTGTGAAATTTATTTTCATAATGGGATTTATCGGATTTTCACTGCTGCGTTTAGGCCGCTGTACACACGCTTGATTTCCTTATGGAGACATATAAATCCATGGGTCTTAAGATTCTTACTTGTCAGGTATATTCCCAGGCGTTGAATATGGTGTGTTGAGTCCATTTCATTGAGCAAGGAGTAGGTCTTCTCTATTATATATTTGGCTTACGGAACGGTATCTGTGGTAATTTCAATCTCTGGTTTTATGCAGCACCCCAACTCACCTTTCCCCATAAGCAAGCATAAGTTGGTTTTCTAAATTTGAGACCCTGTTCTGTTTTGTAATTCAGTTCATATGTAGCCAAGTTTAAGTTCCGTGTATTAGTGATAGCTTATGATGTTTCTTTTTTGTGTGACTTATTTCTCGTACAATGGTCGTACGTGAATCCACTCATTATGCCGCTACGGGCCTGATGACATAGATTTCATTGCTGAGTGATATTCCATTGTATGTACGTACCACAACTTCTTTATCCATTTTTTGCTTTCTCGGGTATTTAACTTGCACCGTAGACGAGGTTCTTGTAAACAGAGCCGTCCCAAATTTTGGGGTGGCTGTGTGTTTTTGATTTTAATTTCCCTAATCTATACGACCATAAGTGGAAGTGCCATAGGCTGTGTTGCTTTGTTTCCTACGTGTATAAGGAAACACCATACACTTCTCCAGAGTGGCTGTTGGCAATTTACATCCCGCCCATCAGCATAACAAGGCTCCCTGTTCTCCATGACCTGTCCGGCCTTTCTGGATTTTACACTTTTTTCAGATGGCCCTTTTGACCGGGGGGCAGTGAGGCTTCATTGTAGTGCAGATTTCCTTTGCACGCTTGCTTGGTTGGCCAAAAAGTGCGTATGCGTTTTTTCCTGAATATATTCAGGAAAAAACGCATACGCCCTTTTTGGCTGAGTGCATCATTGTCGACATTCTGCCTCTTTTCCTATGCTTTAAGTGCAATTCCAGTCTACCCCCTGAAACCGTTTTCCCGAAATTCTGCCCCGTTTTCAAATCCTCTTCAAAGACTTACTTCAATACATTTTTGGACGACAGCTGTCATTCATACCTCTGCAGGTTTGTGAATTACAGTGCCCCTGAGCTCCTTTCTTCAACTCGCTTTCTTGTGAGCTGGCCGCAAACCCACAGGATTGCTTCAGGACCTAATCTGTTTCCGGCAGGGCACGCTGAGCCTTTGGTTAATTCCTCTTCCTGGTGGGAAATGGGCGTTCCATTTGCCCGTGCAGACACCTACAGCTAGTCTCTCATTGATTCTCCCTATTCCTGTTCATCTTGCACAGAAATTGCAAACTGTGCCAAACAGGAGGTTAAAGGCACTGACTCTCCAAGTGGGGAGAGTGTGAGTAAATCGTCTGGAATGTTGAACCCGTGTAAAAGGGGACGAAACCTGAGATGCATTGGAAAACGTTTCTCGGTCACATGGTGCACCATACTGTGGGTTTCAAAGGCATGTTTTAGCTGAAGGAAGAATCCCTTAAACCTGGAGAGTTGGGACCCATGGAATGGGTACTTCAAGGGGTCTGCATTTGCTCACCGAACCTCACCAGTGCTATCAGCCTGGTGTCCAGCCTTATGTCTCACTCATCTCTAGGTGTAGATATGGTAAATCCAGGTTGCATCACAGGCCCTGAATGAATTATTTAAGAATTGCTCTCTATTTCACTGTCATTGTGTTTTGTTTCTGTAATTTACTTTGATAATTGGATTTATCGTATTTTCACTGCTGTGTTCATGCCGCTGTACACACGCTTGATTCTCTTTCGGAGACATATAAACCCATGGGTTTGAAGATTCTTACTAGTCAGGTATATTCCTAGGCGTTGAATATGTGGTGTTGATTCCATTTTGTTGAGCAAGCAGTAGGTCTTGACTATTACATATTTGTCTTATGGAAGAGTATCTGTGCTAATTTCAATCTCTGGTTTTATGCAGCACCCCAACTCACCTTTATCCTTAAGCAAGAATAAGTTGGTTTTCTAAATATGAGAAACTGTTCTGTTTTGTAATTCAGTTCATGTGTAGCCAAGTTTACATTCCATGTATTAGTGATATAGTATGTCTTTTACTTTTTGAATTCTGTGACTTTGAATGATCATATGTAACTCCTCTGGAGTTGTTACAAGTGGCCATATTGCATTGATTTCCAGGCTGAGTCATATTCCACTCTACATGAGCACCACATCTGTATCTATTTTTTCTCTCCAGAGACATTTAAGTTATATCCTATTCGAGGATCTTTTAAACAGTGAGGCGGTATACATTGGGGTGCCTTTGTCCTCTCGATTTTTGTTTTTCCCAAGATATACGTCCATGAGTGCAAGTGCCCTGTGCTCTGTAGCTCATTTTTTAGATGCTTTAGTAAACACAATACACTTCTCCAGAGCGACCGTTGGTAATATACATTTCCAGTATAAGCCTCACAGGGCTCCCTTTTCTCCTTGCCCTGTCCTGCATTTCTGGTGTTTACACTTTATGAGGACGGCTCTTCTGACTGATGCGAAGTGACATGTTTTGTAGTATTGATTTCCAGTGCCCACCTGTTTGGTTGGCTAAAAACGTGTATGCCCTTTTCTTGAATATATACAGAAAAAGACGCATACACCCTTTTTGGCCAACAGCAATGTTGGCAATGTTCAGCCCCTTTTCTTGTGCTTAATGGCGAGTCCTTTCTACCTCTTCCAATCCCTTTCCTGCCATTCTCCGTTGCTTACAAGTCCTTTTCTCTGACTTTCCTCAGGACATTTTTCAGTGATAGATATTTTCAACTCTGCAGTTTCGTGAATTTTAGTGCCACTGAGCTCCATTTTTCAACTTGTGTTTATGGGAACTGGCCACAAAGCAGCGGGATTTCCTCAAGCCCTATTCTGTTTCCATGGGCAACCCTAGCCTTTGGTCAATTCGTCTTCCTGATTGGAAATTAGAGTGACATGTGCCTGTCCGAACCCCTAGGACTTGTCTCTCATTGTTCCTCCTCCTTCTGCTTCATCCTCTGGACAAATTCCAAACTGTCTGCAACAGGATGTTGACAGTGCTGACATCTCCAAGTGGGGAGACTGTTCGTAAAGACGCTGGAGGGGTGAACCCGAGCACCAGGAGATGAGGAGATGAGATGCCTTTTCCAAACTCTTCCCGATCAGACGGTATACCATCCTCTGGGTGTGACAGGCATGCTTTAGCTGTAGGAAGGGTCCCATTCATGTGAGGAGAACACCAGGGCTTTTTCAAAATCAGTGTCTCTCCACAACCCAAACTGGGGAATTTTTTAAGCTACGGCTACACATATGTTCATTAAGGGCCTTGGGAAGTAGGCAGAGTCCAAACTTTAGATGATTGAAGTCTTCAGGGTCAGAAGCACTCACCACCGGCTTCCCTTAGGTTCCATTTTAACTGTCATTAATAGATGATGTCAATAAAAATATCTATTCTTTTTCAGATTATTTCCCCTTATAGGTTATTGCAAAATATTGAGTGTAGTTCCCTGTGCTATACAGCAGTTCCTTGTTGATGATCGATTTTATACATAGCAGTGTGTATGTGTTAATCCCAAACTGTTAATTTATCCCTCCTCTCACATTTCCCCTTTGGTAATAATAAATTATAAGACTTTATACTTCTCAGAAATGGGGGAGCTGAAAGAGAGGTACCATTTTCAATGGAAAAGCATTTAAAACAAGATTGAAGCTTTAACCAAGATTATTAGATGTACATCCTTGGAAAGAAATCACTTCGTTTCTCTAATATTGACCTGACAAATAAGACAAACCTTTTCACTGAACTTGCTTATAATAAAGTGATGGAAATATCAAATGGAAGTGTTAGAAACATCTTATTTTACCCGAGCCTTATACACTGTTCTATGTTAATTACAGTTTGGCTCACACATCTGTTCATTGAAGTTACAATGTTCTCAATTTCTGTTACTGATCCTCCAGAGTGGACCCCAACAAGTGTCCCCCTGCCCAGTGTCATTGGAGCCAACAGATCGAGACTGAGTTTGGTTCAGAAGCAAAGGAAACTTTATATTTTGATCAGAGAATGGAGAGGTGAGAGCATGTGCTACCCCGTGGGCTGTGGGCTGGGCTGCTGTGTAGATATCCTGTCAGAGTTGGCTGCAGCTCAGGCTCTATATCACGGAGTGTGCACTGTGCCCCAGGAGCTGAGGTGTCGACCCAGCCATTCTGCACTAGGAAATCTGGTCTGAAGTGCCGGGTGTGGAACCTCTGTATGCGGGACCCTAGGAGCATGTGAAATTAGACAAAGCACAAAGGATAAAAAAGGTTAGACTTTATTTTATTGCCCAGATTCTATTTTTATCTCCCAGGGATTTTTAAGGGGCTTTGCCTGGGACAAACCCCTCTTCTGCCTTTTGTCCCCTTCCTCATTCTTGGAGTGCTGAGGGTGCAGACCCTTCTTCTGTAACTGCTGAGTGCTGAGTTAGGAGCCCTCATACCCGTGAGCGAGGGTCAGAACTTCTCCCCAGCAGCCTCCAGGTGACGTTGATTGTCCCCAGGCCTCCTGCCTCCCTGCTCGTCCGCCTGAGCACCAGTATTGGAAGTGTTATAGATTCTAATGAGCTTTGAGGGTCCAGGAAGGAGATGTGCAGTGACGCTGTGAGGTCCAGTTTCACCCCGCCCCACATTTGTTCGGCCACCTTAGGCTGACCGTTTCTGCCAGCCTAGATGCTCTGACCAGTAGTCTGCGCTTTCTTCAATTAGGCCCCTGAATTAACGTAAAAACAGCACCAAGTGTCAGGACCCTGTCCACTCAACTCCCAGACAGTCCAGGGTCACTGGTGATGAAGGACCATGATGGCCACTGAGTCAACAGCCTTTTGAAGTAAACAGGAGTCCAGCCGGTCTTATTGGCCACCATTATCACAGTGTCTGTAGGGTTTTCTATGGTTACAGCGTGATATACGGTTCCCCCGCCAAGATTATTAGGTCCGCTCTGGGTGCAGTAAGTCCTGCAAGCAGTAGTCTACTCTTTTGGGACACACTCTTGTTGTTTTATGAGAGAAACTCCAGGTCAAGTGATGGTCACATGAGTCGTCATGGTGCCCCGTTGCCCCCGGTTATCTCTCTGGAGGTTGGAGTTGGAGGGCCTACTCACTCGAGGTCAGTGTGCCCACGGAGCAAACCCTGCAACTTCAGGGCATGGTTGGGGGTTAGGATCACCACGTGGGGTCCTTTTCCCTTAGGAGGGAGGTGGCCTTTTGGGCTGCTGATTTCCAGGTTTTTAGATACCGCCAGTATCTTGGCCAGATGTGGCAGTGGGCCAAGCCCCTTGGTGACTGTAGTTTATCCTACCTGGATGGCATTCTTGCATTGTTCCATTTCAAGTGGTCCCAGGTTTTGCACTAATACTCCAATGGCGATTCACTTTTCACCAGGAATGTAAAGATCAAAGGGTTTAGCTAAATTAGGGAGTTCCAGGGCAAGGGTTTGAATTGACTGCTCTTTCCATTCTTGAAAGACCACTTCTGCATTCTATTCAAAAGGATCATCATCTTTTCCTTTCAGTGTTTCATATAGAGGCCCAGCTAGTAGACTGTAGTTAGGGATCCAGAAGCAGCAAACCCTGGCCTCCCCAGGAACCCCTAAGCTGTCTTCTAGTTTTAGATATGGGTAAGGCTGTAAATTGTTTCTTCCCTTTCCTGGGATGGGCTTCTCCGACCTTCTGCGAGAATGAAGCCCAGGCAGGTCACCGTAGTCTGTGATATTTGAGCTTTTTCTTGGACAACCTGTATCCTTTATTGGCTTGGTAGTTCAGAGGTCTCCTTAGTAGGGCTGGCGATCAGAATGTCATCTGCAAATTGAAGGAGTGTTTCCTTTTCCAGAGGTAGAACTTTTAGGTCTTTAGCTGAGCTTTCCCCAAAGATGGTGTGGGAATTTTTGAACCCTTGGGGCAAGACGGCCCAGAAGTATTGTTTTAGTTGTATGTTGAGTCCTGCCACTCACAAGCCAAAATTTCTTGTGACTCTGGGACTAATAGAATACAAAAGAAGGCATCATTGAAGACTAATACAGAATACCATGTCCTGGTGGTTGGTAGAATGACCAGCAGGGTGTAGAATTTAGGAACTACTGGAGGTATATCCTCGGTGGCTTCACTGACTGTCCTGACATCATTTACCAGGACTCCAGCAGCCCGTGGGGCTCTCGAGGTCAGGCCAATCCCAGGATATGGAGATGACCTGTGCAGGTACTCTACCCCCACCCCAGACCACGGGGTTCTCGTGGTCAGGCCCCTCCCAGGATACAGAGCTACCCTTGCCGTTACCGTGGCAGGGCTGGGCACACAGGAACCCTGCACATCGCCCTCATTGCAGAGCACTCCCAGCTCACCTGTCACTCAGATCTGACACAGAGCACCTCAGAGCAGGACTTGAACTAACAAACAGCAGCTCCGACAGGTCTGTGACCCTGGGCATCACTCTGTGTGGCCTCCCTCCACCTGGTCTTCCAGAGACTTCCACTGTACCCGTGGGAACCAGGCCTCCGTCTCCACCCACCACCCACCCCTCCTCTCCCTGACTCCTGGGTTCCTCTCATTAGGAGAGGGTTTTCTTGAAGTTGTCTCCCACTCATGGGCCAGATAATATAATTAGAAAACAAGCCAGAGCTGCAGCCCTTTGTCTATCCTGACTCTCAGGAGCCCACACCTGTTCCTTGGACCTGGCCGATTCAGAAAGTTCCATTTTCTGCAACTGTGAGCCCCTGAGGGGTGATTATTGGCTGGCCTGGGAAGCCTGACCATGCCGGCCAGTCCTCCCCAGGTGTGCCCGGGTTCAGATCAATATAAACACCGCTCCAGGCAGCAAGAGCCCCTGCAGCTGTGCCTGACGCCATTTTCTCTGCCCAGTCAGCAGTCTTGGGGCTGGACTGGTGGGAGGGAATGAGAGGCCACGGCTTTGTGGGTGGCCCAGTGTGAGTGGGGCTCTGCTGGACTTTCTGCAGCAGTTGCCAAGATGCCACCTGCTAAAGAAGAGGATGTGTCACCCATAACTGCCGCTGGAATTTCTCCCTGGGCAGAGGTGAGGAAGGAAGAAAGCAGTGGGGGCCGGGACAGCAGGGGTATCTCAGGCAGAGAAATGGAAAGCTTCCAGAAGAGCACCCAGGGCCAGGACCATCCTGGCTGGCCTGCAGGCACCAAGTCGGCTGGCATGCTGTCGCTCATGTGGCTCCATGGCCCTTCCTCTAGGCTTTCAAGTCCTTGTACATATTCAGGTGTTTTACCTGGGAAGGGTGGGAACATTTCAGCAGCAGCTGGCCTGGGGCTCGGCCCACGTTTACTCACAGATGCCTCGGCACGGTCCCCCAGCTTTGCAATGAGGACGCTTGTTGCGTGGGGCCTGCTGGCTGAATGGGAGATGATTCCCCACCACTGACCAACTTCAGAACTGTTTACAACTGGAGCAAGTGCCCTGATACAGTTTTCCTCTGTGTAACTTGTGGGTTCTGTTTTTTTTTTCTTTTTTTCATTTTTGGTTCAAGGTAGATTTTATTCCTCTTTTTTGTATTTACAGATATAAGCATTGAAATAATTTATTCATATAAATACATGTATGTGAAGGGAAGAATATTTTTTCTGTTTTAATATTTTTAATTTTATTTTTTTTAACTTTGAATTTTATTTTATTTTTTTATAAAGCAGATTCTTTTTGGTTATCTCTTTTATACATATAAATGTATACATGCCAATCCCAATATTTCAACTCCTCCCACCACCACCCCCAACAGCTTTCCCCCCTTGGTGTCCATACGTTTGTTGTCTACATCTGTTGCTCTATTTCTGCCTTGCAAAACGGTTCATCTGTACAATTTTTCTAGGTTCCACATATATGCATTAATAGACAAGATTTGTTTTTCTCTTTCTGACTTACTTCACTCTGTATGACAGTCTCTAGATCCATCAACGTCTCTACAAATGACCCAATTTCATTCCTTTATATGGCTTAGTAATATTCCATTTTATACTTGTACCACATCTTTATGCATTCGTCTGTCTGTGGGCATTTAGGTTGCTTCCATTACCTGGATATTGTAAATAGTGATGCAATGAACATTGCGGTGAATGTCTCTTTTTGATTTATGGTTTTGTCTGGGTATATGCCCAGTAGTGGGATTGCTGTATCATATGGTAATTCTATTCTTAGTTTTCTAAGAAACTCCATAATGTTCTCCACAGTGACTGTATCAATTTACATTCCCAACAATAGTGGAAGAGGGTTCCTTATCTCCACACCCATTCCAACATTTGTTGTTTGTAGATTTGCTGATGATGCCCATTCTCACAGGTGTGAGGTGATACACCATGGAGGAGTCTATTTCGTTGAGCAAAGAGTAGGTCTTCTCTATTACATATTGGCTTATGGAACGGTATGTGTGTTAATTTCAGTCTCTGGTTTTATACAGCACCCCAACTCAACTTTCCCCTTAAGCAAGCATAAGATTTTTATCTAAATGTGAGACTCTGTTCGGTTTTGTAATTTAGTTTATGTGTAGCCAAGTTTACACTCCCTCTATTAGTGATATCTTATGATAATTATCTTTCTGTGTGTGACCTATTTCTCTTAGAATCGTCATACCTAAATCCACTCAATTTGCTGCTACAGGCCTGATGACATTGATTTCATTGCTGAGTGATATTCCGTTGTACGTAGGTAGCACAACTTCTTTATCCATTTTTTTCTTTCTGGGATATTTAATTTGTACTGGACTCGAGGTTCTTGTAAACACAGCAGCCCTAAATTTTGTGTTGGCTGTGTCTTGTTGATTTTAAATTTCCTAAGCTATAGGGCCAAAAGTGGAAGTGCCCTAGGCTCTGGAGCTTTGTTTTTCAGATGTTTCAGGATACACCATAAACATCTCCAGAGTGTCTGTTGGCAGTTTACATCCCGCCCATCAGCATAACAAGGCTCCCTGTTCTCCATGGCCTGTCCTGTGTTTCTGGTTTTTACACTTTTTTCAGATGGCCCTTTTGACGAATGGGAAATGAGACTTCATTGTAGTGCGGATTTCCATTGCTGGAGTGCTTTGTTGGCCAAAAAGGGCATATGCGTTTTTTCTGAATATATTCAGGAAAAAATGTATATGCACTTTTTGTCCAAGTGCATCACTGTCAAAGATCTGCCGCTTTTCACATGCTTTAAATGCAATTCCAATCTAACTCCTGATATATGATTCCTGCAATTCTGCCTCGTTTTCAAGTCCTCTTTGCAGACTTACTTCCATATATTTTTGCCAATAGCTGTCATTTATAACTCTGCAGGTTTGTGAATTACAGCGCCCGTGATTTCCTTTCTTAACTCGCTTCCTTGAAAGCTTGCCACAAAACCGCAGGTTTGCTTAAGGCTGTAATCAGGGTGTGGCACGGCACTCTGAGCCTTTGGTTAATTCCTCTTCCTGGTGGGAAATTAGAGTTAAATATGCCCCTCCAGACACCTGCCTCACTCCTTGCCCCTTGGTGATGTGTGTCCTCTGGTTTGAGGCCACATGTGATGGGTTCCTCATCTTTTGATGATGTGGCCCCACTGGTGTGAGGACACTCCTGCCTGCTTCCCATCCCCTTGGTGATGTGGTCCCTCCGGCGAGAGTGTGATCCTGGTTGGGTTCCTCACACTTCTGTGAGGTGGGCCCTCTTCTCTGAGGTCATTCTTGCCTGGCTGGCACACCCCGCCTTGGCGATGTCGGCCCTCTGGTGGCAGTTGGAGCTTGCTGGGAGCCTCCTCCCCTCGGTGATGAGGCCCTCTGGCATCAGGCCCTAACTACTTGGTTCCCACATTTTCTGATACATGCTAAGTGGTGCGAGGGCACTCCTGCCAGGTTCCCATCCCCATGGGCATGTGGGCCTTTTGCTCTAAGGTCCCAACACCTGTGTTGTTCACCATTTCATGATGTTGGCTCTCTGGTGTTAGTTCACTTAGTTCTAGATCCCATAGACTTTGTGCTCTGAGCCGCCTGCTGGGAGTTTCCTACTGCTGGATTCCTTACCTTTTCTATTCTTTGTGTCCTGTGTTTTCATGCTCCTCCTTCCTAACGCACTCCCAGCCCCTTTGTGATGTAGGTCCTCTGGTTTGAGGCCACCTGTGCCGGTTTCCTCACCTTTATTGATGTGGCCCCACTGGTGTGAGGACACTCCTGCCTGGTTCCCATCCCCTTGGTGATGGGGGCCCTCTGGTGAGAGTCTGATCCTGGATGGATTCCTCACACTTCTGGGAGGTGGGCCCTCTGCTGTGAGGTCACTCCTGCCTGGCTGGCACACGTCACCTTGGCGATGTGCGCCCTCAGTTGGGAGTTGGTGCCTGCTGGGAGTCTCCACCCCTCGGTAATGAGGACCCTCTGGCGTCAGGCCCTAACTCATGGGCTCCCAAAATTTTCCGATGTGCAGCCTGTCATGCGAGTACACTCCGGCCAGGGTCCCATCCCAAGGGGATGTGGGCTTTCTGCTCTGAGGTCCCAACGGCTGGGTTGCTCACAGTGTCAGAATGTGGGCCGTCTACTGTGAGTTCACTCCGCCATGGATCCCATAGCCTCGGTGCTCTGGGCCACCTGCTTGGAGCTTCCAACTGTGGGGTTCCTCACCTTTTTTATTCTATGGGCCCTCTGTTGTGAGTCTCCTCCTGCATGCCTCACTCCCAGCCCTTTCGTGATGTGTGTCCCCTTGTTTGAGGCCACATGTGCTGTGTTCCTCACCTTTCGCTGATGTGGCCCCACTGGTGTGAGGACACTCCTGCCTGGTTTCCATCGCCTTGGTGATGTGGGCCCTCTGGTTAGAGTCTGATCCTGGTTGGGCTCCTCACACTTCTGTGAGGTGGGTCCTCTGCTGTGAGGTAACTCCTGCCTGGCTTGCTCCCGTTGCCTTGGAGACGTCAGCCCTCTGGTGGCATTTGGAGCCTGCTGGTAGCCTCCTCTCCTCGGTGATGAGGGCCCTCTGGCGTCAGGCCCTAACTGCTGGGTTCCCACATTTTCTGATATGTTCTAAGTTGTGCGAGGACACTCCTGTGAGGTTCCCATCCCCATGGGGATGTGGGCCTTCTGCTCTGAGGTCCCACTGGCTGGGTTGCTCACAGTTTCATGATGTGGGCCCTCTGCTGTGAGTTCACTGTGGCCTGGATCCCATAGACTCCGTGCTCTGGGCCACCTGCTGGGAGGTTCCAACTGCTGGATTCCTCACATTTTTTATTCTGTGGGCTCTGTGTTTTTAGGCTACTCCTGCCTGCCTCACTCGGAGCACCTTGGAAATGTGGGTCCTCTGGTTTAGGCCACATGTGCTGGGTTCCTCACCTTTCTATAATGTGGCCCCACTGGTGTGAGGACACTCCTGCCTTGTTCCGATCCCCTTGGTGATGTGGGTTCTCTGGTGAGAGTCTTATCCTGGCTGGGTTCCTCACCCTTCTGTGAGGTCGGCCCTCTGCTGTGAGGTCACTCCTGCGTGACTGTCACACATCACCTTGGTGACATGGGCCCTCAGTTGGGAGTTGGTGCCTGCTGGGAGTCTCCTCCCCTCGGTAATGAGGGCCCTCTGGGGTCAGGCCCTAACTCCTGAGCTCCCAAAATATTCTGATGTGCACCCTGTGGTGCGAGTACACTCCTGCCAGGTTCCCAACCCCATGGGAATGTGGGCCTTCTGCTCTGAGGTCCCAACGGTGGGTTGCTCAGTTTCATGATGAGGGTCCTCTGGTGTGAGTTCACTCCGGCCTGGATCCCATAGCCTCGCTGCTGCTGGCCGACTGCAGGAAGGTTCCAACTGCGGGATTCCTCACCTTTTTTCTTCTATGGGCCCTCTGTTTTGAGACTCCTCCTGCCTGCTTCACTCCAGGCCCCATGGTGATGTGTGTCCTCTGGTTTGAGGCTACGTGTGCTGGGTCCCTCACCTTTCGATGATGTGGCCCCACTGGTGTGAGGACACTCCTGCCTGGTTCCTATCCCCTTGGTGATGTGGGTCCTCTGGTGAGAGTGTGATCCTGGCTGGGTTCCTGACCCTTCTGTGAGGTGGGCCCTCTGCTGTGAGGTCACTCCTGCCTGGATGGCTCACGTCGCCTTGGCTACGTAGGCCCTCTGTTGGCCACTGAAGCATGCTGGGAGCCTCCTACCCTCTTTAATGAGGGCCCTGGAAAAACCGCATATGCCCTTTTCACCATGGGCATCATTGTCGAGGTTCTGCCTCTTTTACTATGCTTTCAAAGGACTTCCCGTTTACCTCCTGAAATCGTATTCCTGGAATTCTGCCCTGCTTTCAAGTCCTCTTCGCAGCCTTACTTCAGACATTTTTGGACGATAGCTGTCATTCATAACTCTGCAGATTTGTGAATGGCAGTGGCCCTGAGCTCCTTTCTTCAACTCGCTTTCTTCTGAGCTGGCCGCAAAACTGCAGGATTGCTTCAGGACCTAATCTGGTTCCGGCACAGCATGCTGAGCCTTTGGCTATTTCCTCTTCCTAGTGGGAAATGAGTGTTAAATGTACCCATGCATATACCTACAGCTAGTCTCTCATTGGTTCTCCCTATTCCTGTTCATCTTGCGCAGAAATTGCAAACTGTGCCAAACAGGAGGTTAAAGGCACTGACTCTCCAAGTGGGGAGAGTGTTAGTAAAGGTTCCGGAATGGTGAACCCAAGTACCAGAGGACGAAGACTGAGATTCATTTAAAAATGTTTACCGGTCACACGGTGGACCATACTCTGGGTTTCCCATGCATGTTTTAGCCGAAGGAAGAATCCCTTAAACCTGGAGAGTTGGGACCCATGGAATGGGTACCATGCAGTATGACTTCAAAGGGTCTGCATTTGCTCACCGAACCTCAACAATGCTATCAGCCCGAAGTGTCCGGCCTTATGTCTCACCAAGCTCTGGGTGTAGATGTGGTAAATCCAGGTTGCATCACAAGCCCTGAATGAATTATTTAAGAAGTGCTCTCTATTTCACTGTCATTGTGTTTTGTTTTTGTAATTTATTTTGATAAGGGGATTTATTGGATTTTCACTGCTGCGTTTATGCCGCTGTACACACGCTTGATTCTCTTACGAAGACATATAAATCCATGGGTTGTAAGATTCTTACTAGTCAGGTATATTCCTAGGCGTTGAATATGTGGTGTTGAGTCCATTTCGTTGAGCAAGGAGTAGGCCTTGACTCTAATATATTTGGCTTATGGAAGGGTATCTGTGGTAATTTCAATCTCTGGTTTTATGCAGCACCCCAACTCACATTTCCCCTTAAGCAAGCATAAGTTTGTTTTCTAAATTTGAGACCCTGTTCTGTTTTGTAATTCAGTTCATGTGTAGCCAAGTTTAAATTCCATGTATTAGTGATATCTTATGATGTTTCTTTTTCTGTGTGACTTATTTCACATAAAATCATCGTACCTGAATCCACTCATTATGCTGCTACGGGCCTGATGACATAGATTTCATTGCTGAGTGATATTCCATTGTACGTACGTAACACAACTTCTGTATCCATTTTTCGCTTTCTGGGATATATATCTAGTTCCGTAGACGAGGTTCTTGTAAATAGAGCCGTCCCAAACTTTGGGGTGGATGTGTGTTTTTGATTTTAATGTCCCTAAGCTACAGGACCATAAGTGGAAGTGTTGTAAGCTCCATCGCTTTGTTTTTTAGGTGTTTCAGGAAACACCATACACTTCTCCAGAGTAGCAGTTGGCAATTTATATCCCGCCCATTAACATAACAAGGCTCCCTATTCTCCATGGCCCATCCTGCCTTTCTGGATTTACAGTATTTTCAGATGGCCCTTTTGACCGGGGGGCAGTGAGCCTTCATTGTAGCGCAGATTTGTTTACACGCTTGCTTGGTTGGCAAAAAAGGGTGTATGCGATTTTTCCTGAATATATTCAGGAAAAAACGCATACGCACTTTTTGGCCAAGTGCATCATTGTCAACGTTTTCCCTCTTTTCGTATGCTTTAAATGCAATTCCAGTGTACCCCTTGAAATCGTTTTCCTGCAATTCTGCCCCACATTCAAGTCCTCTTTGCAGCCTTACTTCAATATATTTTTGGACGATAGCTGTCATTTATAACTCTGCAGGTTTGTGAATTACAGTGTCCCTGAGCTCCTTTCTTCAACTCGCTTTCTTGTGAGCTGGCCGAAAAACCGCAGGATTGCTTCAGGCCTTAATCTGGTTCCGGCACGGCATGGTGAGCCTTTGGCTATTTCCTCTTCCTGGTGGGAAATGAGCGTGAAATTTGCCCATGCAGATACCTACAGCTAGTCTCTCATTGGTTCTCCCTATTCCTGATGATCTTGCGCAGAAATTGCAAACTGTGCCAAACAGGAGGTTAAAGGCACTGACTCTCCAAGTGGGGAGAGTGTTAGTAAAGGTTATGGAATGGTGAACCCGAGTACCAGGGGAGGAAAACTGAGATGCATTTGAAAACGTTTCCCAGTCACACAGTGCACCATACTGTGGGTTTACCTTGCATGTTTTAGGTGAAGGAAGAATCCCTTCAACCTGGAGAGTTGGGACCCATGGAATGGGTACCATGCAGTATGACTTCAAAGGGTCTACATTTGCTCACCGAACCTCACCAATGCTATCAGCCTGAAGTGTCCAACATTATGTCTCACTCAGCTCTGGGTGTAGATGTGGTAAATCCAGGTTGCATCACAAGCCCTGAAAGAATTATTTAAGAATTGCTCTCTATTTCACTGTCATTGTGTTTTGTTTTTGAAATTTATTTTGATAATGGGATTTATCGGATTTTCACTGCTGCATTTAGGCCGCTGTACACACTCTTGATTTCCTTATGGAGACATATAAATCCATGGGTTTTAAGATTCTTACTTGTCAGGTATATTCCCAGGCGTTGAATATGGGGTGTTGAGTCCATTTCGTTGAGCAAAGAGTAGGTATTTTCTATTATATATTTGGCTTATGGAACGGTATCTGTGCTAATATCAATCTCCGGTTTTATGCAGCACCCCAACTCACCTTTCCCCATAAGCAAGCATAAGTTGGTTTTCTCAATTTGAGACCCTGTTCTGTTTTGTAATTCAGTTCATGTGTAGCCAAGTTTACATTCCGTGTATTAGTGATATCTTATGATGTTTCTTTTTCTCTGTGACTTATTTGTCGTAGAATCATCGTGCCTGAATCTACTCATTATGCCGCTACGGGCCTGATGACGTAGATTTCATTGCTGAGTGATAATCCATCGGACGTACGTACCACAATTCTTTATCCATTTTTTGCTTTCTCGGATATGTAACTTGTACCATAGACGAAGTTGTTGAAAACAGAGCCGTCCCAAACTTTGGGGTGGCTGTGTGTTATTTATTTTAATTTCCCTAAGCTATAGGACCATAAGTGGAAGTGCCATAGGCTGTGTTGCTTTGTTTCCTACGTGTTTCAGGAAACACCATACACTTCTCCAGATTGGCTGTTGGCAATTTTCATCCCGCCCATCAGCATAACAAGGCTCCCTGTTCTCCATGACCTGTCCTGCCTTTCTGGATTTTACACTTTTTTCAGATGGCCCTTTTGACCGGGGGGCAGTGAGACTTCATTGTAGTGCAGATTTCCTTTACACGCTTGCTTGGTTGGCCAAAAAGGACGTATGCGTTTTTTCCTGAATATATTCAGGAAAAAAGGCATACGCCCTTTTTGGCCAAGTGCATCATTGTCGACATTATGCCTCTTTTCCTATGCTTTAAGTGCGATTGCAGTCTACCCCCTGAAATCGTATTCCTGAAATTCTGCCCCGTTTTCAAGTCCTCTTTGAAGACTTACTTCAATATATTTTTGGACGATAGCTGTCATTCATAACTGTGCAGGTTTGGGGATTACAGTGTCCCAGAGCTCCTTTCTTCAACTCGCTTTCTTGTGAGCTGGCCGCAAAACCGCAGGATTGCTTCAGACCCCGATCTGCTTCCGGCAGGGCACGCTGAGCCTTTGGTTAATTCCTCTTCCTGATGGGAAATGAGTGTTCCATTTGCCCGTGCAGACACCTACAGCTAGGCTCTCATTGGTTCTCCCTATTCCTGTTCATCTTGCGAAGAAATTGCAAACTGTGCCAAACAGGAGGTTAAAGGCACTGACTTTACAAGTGGGGAGAGTGTTAGTAAAGCGTCTGGAACGGTGAACCCGAGTACCAGGGGTCGAAACATCAGATGCATTTGAAAACGTTTCCCAATCATACGGTGGACCATACTCTGGGATTCCCATGCATGTTTTAGCTGAAGGAAGAGTCCCTTAAACCTGGAGAGTTGGGACCCATGGAATGGGTACCATGCAGTATGACTTCAAAGGGTCTGCGGTTGCTCACCGAACCTCACCAATGCTATCAGCCCGAAGAGTCCAGCCTTATGTCTCACCCAGCTCTGGGTGTAGATGTGGTAAATCCAGGTTGCATCAGAAGCCCTGAATGAATAATTTAAGAATTGCTCTCTATTTCACTGTCATTGTGTTTTATTTTTGAAATTTATTATGATAATGGGATTTATCGGATTTTCACTGCTGTGTTTAGGCCGCTGTACACACGCTGGATTTCCTTATGGAGACATATAAATCCATGGGTCTTAAGATTCTTACTTGTCAGGTATATTCCCAGGCGTTGAATATGGGGCCTTGAGTCCATTTCGTTGAGCAAGGAGTAGGTCTTGTCTATTATATATTTGGCTTATGGAACGGTGTCTGTGCTAATTTCAATCTCTGGTTTGATGCAGCACCCCAACTCACCTTTCCCCATAAGCAAGCATAAGTTGGTTTTCTAAATTTGAGACCCTGTTCTGTTTTGTAATTCAGTTCATGTGTAGCCAAGTTTACGTTCCGTGTATTAGTGATATCTTATGATGTTTCTTTTTCTGTGTGACTTATTTCTTGTAGAATCGTCGTACCTGAATCCACTCATTATGCGGCTACGGGCCTGATGACGTAGATCTCATTGCTGAGTGATATTCCATTGTACGTACGTACCACATCTTCTTTATCCATTTTTTGATTTCTCGGATATTTAACTTGTACCGTAGACGAGGTTCTTGTAAACAGAGCCATCCCAAACTTTGGGGTGGCTGTGTGTTTTTGATTTTAATTTCCCTAAGCTATAGGACCATAAGTGGAAGTGCCATAGGCTGTGTTGCATTGTTTCCTACGTGTTTCAGGAAACACCCTACACTTCTCCAGAGTGGCTGTTGGCAATTTACATCCCACCCATCAGCATAACGAGGCTCCCTGTTTTCCATGAGCTGTCCTGCCTTTCTGGATTTTACACTTTTTTCAGATGGCCCTTTTTACCGGGGGGCAGTGAGACTTCATGGTAGTGCAGATTTCTTTACACGCTTGCTTGGTTGGCCAAAAAGGGCGTATGCGTTTTTTCCTGAATATATTCAGGAAAAAACGCATACGCCCTTTTTGGCCAAGTGCATCATTGTCGACATTCTGCCTCTTTTCCTATGCTTTAAGTGCAATTCCAGTCTACCCCTGAAATCATTTTCCTGAAATTCTGCCCCGCTTTCAAGTACTCTTCGAAGAAATACTTCAATACATTTTTGGACGATAGCTGTCATTCATAACTCTGCAGGATTGTGAATTACAGTGCCCCTGTGCTCCTTTCTTCATCTCGCTTTCTTGTGAGCTGGCCGCAAAACCGCAGGATTTCTTCAGGCCCAAATCAGGTCCCGGCAGGGCACGCTGAGCCTTTGGTTAATTCCTCTTCTGGTGGGAAATGAGCGTTCCATTTGCCCGTGCAGACACCTACAGCTAGTCTCTCATTGGTTCTCCCTATTCCTGTTCATCTTGCGCAGTAATTGCAAATTGTGCCAAACAGGAGGTTAAAGACACTGACTCTCCAAGTGTGGAGAGTGTTAGTAAAGCGTCTGGAATGGTGAACCCGAGTACCAGGGGACGAAACCTGAGATGCATTTGAAAACGTTTCCCAATCACACGGTGGACCATACTCTGGGTTTCCCATGCATGTTTTAGCTGAAGGAAGAATCCCTTAAATATGGAGAGTTGCGACCCATGGAATGGCTACCATGCAGTGTGACTTCAAAGGGTCTGCGTTTGCTCACCGAACCTCACCAATGCTATCAGCCCGAAGTGTCCAGCCTTATGTCTCACCCGGCTCTGGGTGTAGATGTGGTAAATCCAGGTTGCATCACAAGCCCTGAATGAATTATTTAAGAATTGCTCTCTATTTCACTGTCATTGTGTTGTGTTTTTGAAATTTATTTTGATAATGGGATTTATCGGATTTGCACTGCTGCGTTCAGGCCACTGTACACACGCTTGACTTCCTTATGGAGACATATAAATCCATGGGTCTTAAGATTCTTACTTGTCAGGTATATTCCCTGGCGTTGAATATGGGGTGTTGAGTCCATTTCGTTGAGCAAGGAGTAGGTCTTGTCTATTATATATTTGGCTTATGGAACGGTATCTGTGCTAATTTCAATCTCTGGTTTGATGCAGCACCCCAACTCACCTTTCCGCATAAGCAAGCATAAGTTGGTTTTCTAAATTTGAGACACTGTTCTGTTTTGTAATTCAGTTCATGTGTAGCCAAGTTTACGTTCCGTGTATTAGTGATATCTTATGATGTTTCTTTTTCTGTGTGACTTATTTCTTGTAGAATCGTCGTACCTGAATCCACTCATTATGCGGCTACGGGCCTGATGACGTAGATCTCATTGCTGAGTGATATTCCATTGTACGTACGTACCACATCTTCTTTATCCATTTTTTGCTTTCTCGGATATTTAACTTGTACTGTAGACGAGGTTCTTGTAAACAGAGCCTTCCCAATCTTTGGGGTGGCTGTGTGTTTTTGATTTTAATTTCCCTAAGCTATAGGACCATAAGTGGAAGTGCCATAGGCTGTGTTGCTTTGTTTCCTACATGTTTCAGGAAACACCATACACTTCTCCAGAGTGGCTGTTGGCAATTTACATCCCGCCCCTCAGCTTAACAAGGCTCCCTGTTCTCCATGACCTGTCCTGCCTTTCTGGATTTTACACTTGTTTCAGATGGCCCTTTTGACCGGGGGGCAGTGAGACTTCATTTTAGTGCAGATTTCCTTTATACGCTTGCTTGGTTGGCCAAAAAGGGCGTATGCGTTTTTTCCTGAATATATTCAGGAAAAAACGCATACGCCCTTTTTGGCCAAGTGCATCATTGTCGACATTCTGACTCTTTTCCTATGCTTTAATTGCAATTCCAGTCTACCCCTGAAATCATTTTCCTGAAATTCTGCCCCGCTTTCAAGTACTCTTCGAAGAAATACTTCAATACATTTTTGGACGATAGCTGTCATTCATAACTCTGCAGGATTGTGAATTACAGTGCCCCTGAGCTCCTTTCCTCAACTCGCTTTCTTGTGAGCTGGCCGCAAAACCGCAGGGTTGCTTCAGGCCCTCATCTGTTTTCGGCAGGGCACGCTGAGCCTTTGGTTAATTCCTCTTCCTGGTGGGAAATGAGCGTTCCATTTGCCCGTGCAGACACCTACAGCTAGTCTCTCATTGGTTCTCCCTATTCCTGTTCATCTTGCCCAGAAATTGCAAACTGTGCCAAACAAGAGGTTAAAGACCCTGACTCTCCAAGTGGGGAGCATGTTAGTAAAGCGTCTTGAACAGTGAACCCGAGTACCAGGTGACGAAAGCTGAGATGCTTTTGAAAACGTTTCCCAATCACACGGTGGACCATACTCTGGGTTTCCCATGCATGTTTTGCTGAAGGAAGAATCCCTTAAACCTGGAGAGCTGGGACCCATGGAATGGGTACCATGCAGTATGACTTCAAAGGGTCTGCGTTTGCTCACCGAACCTCACCAATGCTATCAACCCAAAGTGTCCAGCCTTATGTCTCACCCAGCTCTGGGTGTAGATGTGGTAAATCCAGGTTGCATCACAAGCTCTGAATGAATTATTTAAGAATTGCTCTCTATTTCACTGTCATTGTGTAGTGTTTTTGAAATTTATTTTCATAATGGGATTTATCGGATTTTCACTGCTGCGTTTAGGCCGCTGTACACACGCTTGATTTCCTTATGGAGACATATAAATCCATGGGTCTTAAGATTCTTACTTGTCAGGTATATTCCCAGGCGTTGAATATGGGGTGTTGAGTCCATTTCGTTGAGCAAGGAGTAGGTCTTGTCTATTATATATTTGGCTTATGGAACGGTATCTGTGCTAATTTCAATCTCTGGTTTTATGCAGCACCCCAACTCACCTTTCCCCATAAGCAAGCATAAGTTGGTTTCCTAAATTTGAGACCCTGTTCTGTCTTGTAATTCAGTTCATGTGTAGCCAAGTTTACGTTCCGTGTATTAGTGATATCTTATGATGTTCCTTTTTCTGTGTGACTTATATCTCGTAGAATCGTCGTACCTGAATCCACTCATTATGCAGCTACGGGCCTGATGACATAGATCTCATTGTTGAGTGATATTCCATTGTACGTACGTGCCACAATTTCTTTATCCATTTTTGATTTCTTGGATATTTAACTTGTACCGTAGACGAGGTTCTTGTAAACAGAGCCGTCCCAAACTTTGGGGTGGCTGTGTGTTTTTTATTTTAATTTCCCTAAGCTATAGGACCATGAGTGGAAGTGCCATAGGCTGTGTTGCTTTGCTTCCTACGTGTTTCAGGAAACACCATACACTTCTCCAGAGTGGCTTTTGGCAATTTAAATCCCGCCCATCAGCATAACAAGGCTCCCTGTTCTCCATGACCTGTCCTGCCTTTCTGGATTTTACACTTTTTTCAGATGGCCCTTTTGACCGGGGGGCACTGAGACTTCAATGTAGTGCAGATTTCCTTTACACGCTTGCTTGGTTGGCCAAAAAGGCCGTATGCATTTTTTCCTGAATATATTCAGAAAAAAAGAATACGCCCTTTTTGGCCAAGTGCATCATTGTCGACATTCTGACTCTTTTCCCATGCATTAAGTGCAATTCCAGTCAACCCCATGAAATCGTTTTCCTGAAATTCTGCCCCGCTTTCAAGTCCTCTTCGAAGACTTACTTCAATACATTTTTGGACGATAGCTGTCATTCATAACTCTGCAGGTTTGTGAATTACAGTGAACCTGGGCTCCTTTCTTCAACTCGCTATCTTGTGAGCTGGCCGCAAAACCGCAGGATTGCTTCAGGCCCTAATCTGGTTCCCGCAGGGCACGCTGAGCCTTTGGTTAATTCCTCTTCCTGGTGGGAAATGAGCGTTCCTTTTGCCCGTGCAGACACCTACAGCTAGTCTCTCATTGGTTCTCCCTATTCCTGTCCATCTTACGCAGATATTGCAAACTGTGACAAACAGGAGGTAAAAAAGACACTGACTCTCCAAGTGGGGATAGTGTTAGTAAAGCGTCTGGAACGGTGCACCCGAATACCAGTGGACGAAACCTGAGATGCATTTGAAAACGTTTCCCAATCACACGGTGGACCATACTCTGGGTTTCCCATGCATGTTTTAGCTGAAGGAAGAATCCCTTAAACTTGGAGAGTTGGGACTCATGTAATGGGTACCATGCAGTAGGACTTCAAAGGGTCTGCCTTTGCTCAACGAACATCACCAATGTTATCAGCCCGAAGTGTCCAGTCTTATGTCTCAACCAGCTCTAGGTGCAGATGTGGTAAATCCAGGTTGCATCACAAGCCCTGAATGAATTTTTTAAGAATTGCTCTCTATTTCACTGTCATTGTGTTTTGTTTTTGAAATTTATTTTGTTAATGGGATTTATCGGATTTTCACTGCTGCGTTTAGGCCACTGTACACACGCTTGACTTCCTTATGGAGACATATAAATCCATGGGTCTTAAGATTCTTACTTGTCAGGTATATTCCCAGACGTTGAATATGGGGTGTTGAGTCCATTTCGTTGAGCAAGGAGTAGGTGTTGTCTATTATATATTTGGCTTATGGAACGGTATCTGTGCTAATTTCAATCTCTGGTTTGATGCAGCACCCCAACTCACCTTTCCTCATAAGCAAGCATAAGTTGGTTTTCTAAATTTGAGACCCTGTACTGTTTTGTAATTCAGTTCATGTGTAGCCAAGTTTACGTTCCGTGTATTAGTGATATCTTATGATCTTTCTTTTTCTGTGTGACTTATTTCTCATAGAATCGTCGTACCTGAATCCACTCATTATGCCGCTACGGGCCTGATGACGTAGATCTTATTGCTGAGTGATATTCCATTGTACGTACGTACCACAACTTCTTTATCCATTTTTTGCTTTCACGGATATGTAACTTGTACCATAGACGAGGTTCTTGTAAACAGAGCCGTCCCAAACTTTGGGGTGGCAGTGTGTTTTTGAATTTAATTTCCCTAAGCTATAGGACACTAAGTGGAAGTGCCATAGGCTGTGTTGCTTTGTTCCTACGTGTTTCAGGAAACACCATACACTTCTCCAGAGTGGCTGTTGGCAATTTACATCCCGCCCATCAGCATAACAAGGCTCCCTGTTCTCCATGACCTGTCCTGCCTTTCTGGATTTAACACTTTTTTCAGATATCCCTTTTGACCGGGGGGCAGTGAGACTTCATTGTAGTGCAGATTTCCTTTACACGCTTGCTTGGTTGGCCAAAAAGTGCGTATGCGTTTCTTCCTAAATATATTCAGGAAAAAACGCATATGCCCTTTTTGGCCAAGTGCATCATTGTGGACATTCTGCCTCTTTTCCTATGCTTTAAGTGCAATTCCAGTCTACCCCATGAAATCGTTTTTCTGAAATTCTGCCCCGCTTTCAAGTCCTCTTCGAAGACTTACTTCAATACATTTTTGGACGATAGCTGTCATTCATAACTCTGCAGGTTTCTGAATTACAGAGCCCCTGAGCTCCATTCTTCAACTCGCTTTCTTGTGAGCTGGCCGCAAAACCGCAGGATTCCTTCAGGGCCTAATCTGGTTCCGGCAGGGCACGCTGAGCCTTTGGTTAATTCCTCTTCCTGGTGGGAAGTGAGCGTTCCATTTGCCCGTGCAGACACCTACAGCTAGTCTCTCATTGGTTCTCCCTATTCCTGTTCATCTTGCGCAGATATTGCAAACTGTGACAAACAGGAGGTTAAAGACACTGACTCTCCAATTGGGGAGAGTGTTAGTAAAGCGTCTGGAACGGTGCACCCGAGTACCAGGGGACGAAACCTGAGATGCATTTGAAAACGTTTCCCAATAACACGGTGGACCATACTCTTGTTTTACCATGCATGTTTTAGCTGAAGGAAGAATCCCTTAAACCTGGAGAGATGGGATCCATGGAATGGGTACCATGCAGTATGACTTCAAAGGTTCTGCCTTTGCTCACCGAACATCACCAATGCTATCAGCCCGAAGTGTCCAGCCTTATGTTTCCACCAGCTCTCGGTGTAGATGTGGTAAATCCAGGTTGCATCACAAGCCCTGATGAATTATTTAAGAATTGGTCTCTATTTCACTGTCATTGTGTTTTGTTTTTGAAATTTATTTTGTTAATGGGATTTATCGGATTTTCACTGCTGCGTTTACGCCACTGTACACACGCTTGACTTCCTTATGGAGACATATAAATCCATGGGTCTTAAGATTCTTACTTGTCAGGTATATTCCCAGACGTTGAATATGGGGTGTTGAGTCCATTTCGTTGAGCAAGGAGTAGGTGTTGTCTATTATATATTTGGCTTATGGAACGGTATCTGTGCTAATTTCAATCTCTGGTTTGATGCAGCACCCCAACTCACCTTTCCCCATAAGCAAGCATAAGTTGGTTTTCTAAATTTGAGACCCTGTTCTGTTTTGTAATTCAGTTCATGTGTAGACAAGTTTACGTTCCGTGTATTAGTGATATCTTATGATCTTTCTTTTTCTGTGTGACTTATTTCTCGTAGAATCGTCGTACCTGAATCCACTCATTATGCCGCTACGGGCCTGATGACGTAGATCTCATTGCTGAGTGATATTCCATTGTACGTACGTACCACAACTTCTTTATCCATTTTTTGCTTTCTCGGATATTTAACTTGTACCGTAGACGAGGTTCTTGTAAACAGAGCCGTCCCAAACTTTGGGGTGGCTGTGTGTTTTTGATTTTAATTTCCCTAAGCTATAGGACCATAATTGGAAGTGCCATAGGCTGTGATGCTTTGTTTCCTACGTGTTTCTGGAAACACCATACACTTCTCCAGAGTGGCTCTTGGCAATTTATATCCCGCCCATCAGCATAACAAGGCTCCCTGTTCTCCATGACCTGTCCTGCCTTTCTGGATTTTACATTTTTTTCTGATGGCCCTTTTGACCGGGGGGAAGAGAGACTTCATTGTAGTTCAGATTTCCTTTACACGCTTTCTTGGTTAGCCAAAAAGGGCGTATGCATTTTTTCCTGAATAAATTCAGGAAAAAACGCATACGCCCTTTTTGGCCAAGTGCATCACTCTCGACATTCTGCCTCTTTTCCTATGCTTTAAGTGCAATTCCAGTCTACGCCCTGAAATCATTTTCCTGAAATTCTGCCCCGCTTTCAAGTCCTCTTCGAAGACTGACTTCAATACATTTTTGGACGATAACTGTCATTCATAACTCTGCAGGTTTGTGAATTACAGTGCCTCCGATCTCCTTTCTTCAACTAGCTTTCTTGTGAGCTGGCCGCAAAACCGCAGGATTGCTTCAGGCCCTCATCTGGTTCTGGCAGTGGACGCTGAGCCTTTGGTTAATTCCTCTTCCTCGTGGGAAATGAGCGTTCCATTTGACCGTGCAGACACCTACAGCTAGTCTCTCATTGGTCTCCCTATTCCTGTTCATCTTGCGCAGAAATTGCAAACTGTGCCAAACAGGAGGTTAAAGGCACTGACTCTCCAAGTGGGGAGAGTGTTAGTAAAGCGTCTGGAATGGTGAACACGAGTACCAGGGGACGAAACCTGAGATGCATTTGAAAAAGTTTCCTAATCACACGGTGGACCATACTCTGGGTTTCCCATGCATGTTTTAGCTGAAGGAAGAATCCCTTAAACCTGGAGAGTTGGGACCCATGGAATGGCTACCATGCAGTATGACTTCAAAGGGTCTGCGTTTGCTCACCGAACCTCACCAATGCTATCAGCCCGAAGTGTCCAGCCTTATGTCTCACCCAGCTCTGGGTGTAGATGTGGTAAATCCAGGTTGCATCGCAAGCCCTGAATGAATTATTTAAGAATTGCTCTCTATTTCACTGTCATTGTGTTTTCTTTGTGAAATTTATTTTCATAATGGGATTTATCGGATTTTCACTGCTGCGTTTAGGCCGCTGTACACACGCTTGATTTCCTTATGGAGACATATAAATCCATGGGTCTTAAGATTCTTACTTGTCAGGTATATTCCCAGGCGTTGAATATGGTGTGTTGAGTCCATTTCGTTGAGCAAGGAGTAGGTCTTCTCTATTATATATTTGGCTTACGGAACGGTATCTGTGCTAATTTCAATCTCTGGTTTCATGCAGCACCCCAACTCACCTTTCCCCATAAGCAAGCATAAGTTGGTTTTCTAAATTTGAGACCCTGTTCTGTTTTGTAATTCAGTTCATGTGTAGCCAAGTTTAAGTTCCGTGTATTAGTGATAGCTTATGATGTTTCTTTTTCTGTGTGACTTATTTCTCGTACAATGGTCGTACGTGAATCCACTCATTATGCCGCTATGGGCCTGATGACGTAGATTTCATTGCTGTGTGATATTCCATTGTACGTACGTACCACAATTTCTTTATCCATTTTTTGCTTTCCCGGATATTTAACTTGTACCGTAGACGAGGTTCTTGTAAACAGAGCCGTCCCAAACATTGGGGTGGCTGTGTGTTTTTGACTTTAATTTCCCTAAGCTATAGGACCATAAGTGGAAGTGCCATAGGCTGTGTTGCGTTGTTTCCTACGTGTTTCAGGAAACACCATACACTTCTCCAGAGTGGCTTTTGGCAATTTACATCCCGCCCCTCAGCATAACAAGGCTCCCTGTTCTCCATGACCTGTCCTGCCTTACTGGATTTTACACTTGTTTCAGATGGCCCTTTGGACCGGGGAGCAGTGAGACTTCATTGAAGTGCAGATTTCCTTTACACGCTTGCTTGGTTGGCCAAAAAGGGCGTATGCGTTTTTTCCTGAATATATTCAGGAAAAAACGCATACACACTTTTTGGCCTAGTGCATCATTGTTGACATTCTGCCTCTTTTCCTATGCTTTAAGTGCAATTCCAGTCTACCCCATGAAATCGTTTTCCTGAAATTCTGCCCCGCTTTCAAGTCCTCTTCGAAGACTTACTTCAATAAATTTTTGGACGATAGCTGTCCTTCATAACTCTGCAGGTTTGTGAATTACAGTGCCCCTGAGCTCCTTTCTTCAACTCGCTTTCTTGTGAGCTGGCCGCAAAACAGCAGGATTGCTTCAGGCCCTAATCTGGTTCCGGCAGGGCACACTGAGCCTTTGGTTAATTCCTCTTCCTGGTGGGAAATGAGCGTTCCATTTGCCCGTGCAGACACCTACAGCTAGTCTCTCATTGGTTCTCCCTATTCCTGTTCATCTTGCGCAGAATTTGCAAACTGTGAGAAACAGGAGGTTAAAGGCACTGACTCTCCAAGTGGGGAGAGTGTTAGTAAAGCATCTGGAATGGTGAACCCGAGTAAAAGGGGAAGAAACCTGAGATGCATTTGAAAACGTTTCCCAGTCACACGGTGGACCATACTCTAGGTTTCCATGCATGTTTTAGGTGAAGGAAGAATCACTTAAACCTGGAGAGTTGGGACCCATGGAGTGGGTACCATGCAGTATGACTTCAAAGGGTCTGCGCTTGCTCACCGAACCTCACCAATGCTATCAGCCCGAAGTGTCCAGCCTTATGTCTAACCCAGCTCTGGGTGTAGATGTGGTAAATACAGGATGCATCACAAGCCATGAATGAATTATATAAGAATTGCTCTCTATTTCACTGTCATTGTGTTGTGTTTTTGAAATTTATTTTGATAATGGGATTTATCAGATTTACACTGCTTCGTTTAGGCCACTGTACACATGCTTGATTTCCTTATGGAGACATATAAATCCATGGGTCTTAAGATTCTTACTTTTCAGGTATATTCCCAGGCGTTGAATATGGGGTGTTGAGTCCATTTCGTTGAACAAGGAGTAGGTCTTGTCTATTATATATTTGGCTTATGGAACGGTATCTGTGCTAATTTCAATCTCTGGTTTGATGCAGCACCCCAACTCACCTTTCCCCATAAGGAAGCATAAGTTGGTTTTCTAAATTTGAGACCCTGTTCTGTTTTGTAATTCAGTTCATGTGTAGCCACGTTTACCTTCCGTGTATTAGTGATATCTTATGATGTTTCTATTTCTGTGTGATTATTTCTCATAGAATCGTCGTACCTGAATCCACTCATTATGCCGCCACAGGCCTGATGACGTAGATTGCATTGCTGAGTGATATTCCATTGTACGTACGTTCCACAACTTCTTTATCCATTTTTTTCTTTCTCGGATATTTAACATGTACCGTAGACGAGGTTCTTGTAAACAGAGCCGACCCAAACATTGGGGTGGCTGTGTGTTTTTGATTTTAATTTCCCTAAGCTATAGGACCCTAAGTGGAATTGCCATAGGCTGTGTTGCTTTGTTTCCTACGTGTTTCAGGAAACACCATACATTTCTCCAGAGTGGCTGTTGGCAATTTACATCCCGCCGATCAGCATAAGAGGGCTCCCTGTTCTCCATGACCTGTCCTGCCTTTCTGGATTTTACACTTTTTTCAGATGGCCCTTTTGACCGGGAGGCAGTGAGACTTCATTGTAGTGCAGATATCCTTTACACGCTTGCTTGGTTGGCCAAAAAGGGCGTATGCGTTTTTTCCTGAATATATTCAGGAAAAAACGCATACGCCCTTTTTGGCCAAGTGCATCATTGTCGACATTCTGCCGCTTTTCCTATGCTTTAAGTGCAATTCCAGTCTCCCCCGTGAAATCGTTTTCCTGAAATTCTGCCCCACTTTCAAGTCCTCTTCGAAGACTTATTTCAATACATTTTTGGACGATAGCTGTCATTCATATCTCTGCAGGTTTGTGAATTACAGTGACCCTGAGCTCCTTACTTCAACTCGCTTTCTTGTGAGCTGGCCGAAAAACCGCAGGATTTCTTCAGGCCCTAATCTGGTTCGGGCAGGGCATGCAGAGCCTTTAGTTAATTCCTCTTCCTGGTGGGAAATGCGCCTTCCATTTGCCAGTGCAGACACCTAGAGCTAGTCTCTCATTGGTTCTCCCTATTCCGGTTCATCTTGCGCAGAAATTGCAAACTGTGCCAAACAGGAGGTTAAAGGCACTGACTCTCCAAGTGGGGAGAGTGTTAGTAAAGCGTCTGGAACGGTGAACCCGAGTACCAGGGGTCGAAACATGAGATGCATTTGAAAACGTTTCCCAATCATACGGTGGACCATACTCTGGGATTCCCATGCATGTTTTAGCTGAAGGAAGAGTCCCTTAAACCTGGAGAGTTGGGACCCATGGAATGGGTACCATGCAGTATGACTTCAAAGGGTCTGCGGTTGCTCACCGAACCTCACCAATGCTATCAGCCCGAAGAGTCCAGCCTTATGTCTCACCCAGCTCTGGGTGTAGATGTGGTAAATCCAGGTTGCATCAGAAGCCCTGAATGAATAATTTAAGAATTGCTCTCTATTTCACTGTCATTGTGTTTTATTTTTGAAATTTATTATGATAATGGGATTTATCGGATTTTCACTGCTGTGTTTAGGCCGCTGTACACACGCTTGATTTCCTTATGGAGACATATAAATCCATGGGTCTTAAGATTCTTACTTGTCAGGTATATTCCCAGGCGTTGAATATGGGGCCTTGAGTCCATTTCGTTGAGCAAGGAGTAGGTCTTGTCTATTATATATTTGGCTTATGGAACGATGTCTGTGCTAATTTCAATCTCTGGTTTGATGCAGCAACCCAACTCACCTTTCCCCATAAGCAAGCATAAGTTGGTTTTCTAAATTTGAGACCCTGTTCTGTTTTGTAATTCAGTTCATGTGTAGCCAAGTTTACGTTCCGTGTATTAGTGATATCTTATGATGTTTCTTTTTCTGTGTGACTTATTTCTCGTAGAATCGTCGTACCTGAATCCACTCATTATGCGGCTACGGGCCTGATGACGTAGATCTCATTGCTGAGTGATATTCCATTGTACGTACGTACCACAACTTCTTTATTCATTTTTTGATTTCTCGGATATTTAACTTGTACCGTAGACGAGGTTCTTGTAAACAGAGCCATCCCAAACTTTGGGGTGGCTGTGTGTTTTTGATTTTAATTTCCCTAAGCTATAGGATCATAAGTGGAAGTGCCATAGGCTGTGTTGCATTGTTTCCTACGTGTTTCAGGAAACACCATACACTTCTCCAGAGTGGCTGTTGGCAATTTACATCCCGCCCATCAGCATAACGAGGCTCCCTGTTTTCCATGACCTGTCCTGCCTTTCTGGATTTTACACTTTTTTCAGATGGCCCTTTTGACCCGGGGGCAGTGAGACTTCATGGTAGTGCAGATTTCTTTACACGCTTGCTTGGTTGGCCAAAAAGGGCGTATGCTTTTTTTCCTGAATATATTCAGGAAAAAACGCATACGCCCTTTTTGGCCAAGTGCATCATTGTCGACATTCTGCCTCTTTTCCTATGCTTTAAGTGCAATTCCAGTCTACCCCTGAAATCATTTTCCTGAAATTCTGCCCCGCTTTCAAGTACTCTTCGAAGAAATACTTCAATACATTTTTGGACGATAGCTGTCATTCATAACTCTGCAGGATTGTGAATGACAGTGCCCCTGAGCTCCTTTCTTCATCTCGCTTTCTTGTGAGCTGGCCGCAAAACCGCAGGATTTCTTCAGGCCCAAATCAGGTCCCGGCAGGGCACGCTGAGCCTTTGGTTAATTCCTCTTCTGGTGGGAAATGAGCGTTCCATTTGCCAGTGCAGACACCTACAGCTAGTCTCTCATTTGTTCTCCCTATTCCTGTTCATCTTGCGCAGTAATTGCAAATTGTGCCAAACAGGAGGTTAAAGACACTGACTCTCCAAGTGGGGAGAGTGTTAGTAAAGCGTCTGGAACGGTGAACCCGAGTACCAGGGGACGAAACCTGAGATGCATTTGAAAACGTTTCCCAATCACACGGTGGACCATACTCTGGGTTTCCCATGCATGTTTTAGCTGAAGGAAGAATCCCTTAAATATGGAGAGTTGCGACCCATGGAATGGCTACCATGCAGTATGACTTCAAAGGGTCTGCGTTTGCTCACCGAACCTCACCAATGCTATCAGCCCGAAGTGTCCAGCCTTGTGTCTCACCCGGCTCTGGGTGTAGATGTGGTAAATCCAGGTTGCATCACAAGCCCTGAATGAATTATTTAAGAATTGCTCTCTATTTCACTGTCATTGTGTTGTGTTTTTGAAATTTATTTTGATAATGGGATTTATCGGATTTTCACTGCTGCGTTCAGGCCACTGTACACACGCTTGACTTCCTTATGGAGACATATAAATCCATGGGTCTTAAGATTCTTACTTGTCAGGTATATTCCCTGGCGTTGAATATGGGGTGTTGAGTCCATTTCGTTGAGCAAGGAGTAGGTCTTGTCTATTATATATTTGGCTTATGGAACGGTATCTGTGCTAATTTCAATCTCTGGTTTGATGCAGCACCCCAACTCACCTTCCGCATAAGCAAGCATAAGTTGGTTTTCTAAATTTGAGACCCTGTTCTGTTTTGTAATTCAGTTCATGTGTAGCCAAGTTTACGTTCCGTGTATTAGTGATATCTTATGATGTTTCTTTTTCTGTGTGACTTATGTCTCCTAGGATCGTCATACCTGAATCCACTCATTATGCCACTACGGGCCTGATGACGTAGATCTCATTGCTGAGTGATATTCCATTGTACGTACGTACCACATCTTCTTTATCCATTTTTTGCTTTCTCGGATATTTAACTTGTACCGTAGACGAGGTTCTTGTAAACAGAGCCGTCCCAAACTTTGGGGTGGCTGTGTGTTTTTGATTTTAATTTCCCTAAGCTATAGGACCATAAGTGGAAGTGCCATAGGCTGTGTTGCTTTGTTTCCTACGTGTTTCAGGAAACACCATACACTTCTCCAGAGTGGCTGTTGGCAATTTACATCCCGCCCCTCAGCTTAACAAGGCTCCCTGTTCTCCATGACCTGTCCTGCCTTTCTGGATTTTACACTTGTTTCAGATGGCCCTTTTGACCGGGGGGCAGTGAGACTTAATTTTAGTGCAGATTTCCTTTATACGCTTGCTTGGTTGGCCAAAAAGGGCGTATGCGTTTTTTCCTGAATATATTCAGGAAAAAACGCATACGCCCTTTTTGGCCAAGTGCATCATTGTCGACATTCTGACTCTTTTCCTATGCTTTAAGTGCAATTCCAGTCTACCCCCTGAAATCGTTTTCCTGAAATTCTGCCCCGCTTTCAAGTCCTCTTCGAAGACTTACTTCAATACATTTTTGGACGATAGCTGTCATTCATAACTTTTCAGGTTTCTGAAATACAGTGCCCCTGAGCTCCTTTCCTCAACTCGCTTTCTTGTGAGCTGGCCGCAAAACCGCAGGGTTGCTTCAGGCCCTCATCTGTTTTCGGCAGGGCACGCTGAGCCTTTGGTTAATTCCTCTTCCTGGTGGGAAATGAGCGTTCCATTTGCCCGTGCAGACACCTACAGCTAGTCTCTCATTGGTTCTCCCTATTCCTGTTCATCTTGCCCAGAAATTGCAAACTGTGCCAAACAAGAGGTTAAAGACCCTGACTCTCCAAGTGGGGAGCATGTTAGTAAAGCGTCTTGAACAGTGAACCCGAGTACCAGGTGACGAAAGCTGAGATGCTTTTGAAAACGTTTCCCAATCACACGGTGGACCATACTCTGGGTTTCCCATGCATGTTTTGCTGAAGGAAGAATCCCTTAAACCTGGAGAGCTGGGACCCATGGAATGGGTACCATGCAGTATGACTTCAAAGGGTCTGCGTTTGCTCACCGAACCTCACCAATGCTATCAACCCAAAGTGTCCAGCCTTATGTCTCACCCAGCTCTGGGTGTAGATGTGGTAAATCCAGGTTGCATCACAAGCTCTGAATGAATTATTTAAGAATTGCTCTCTATTTCACTGTCATTGTGTAGTGTTTTTGAAATTTATTTTCATAATGGGATTTATCGGATTTTCACTGCTGCGTTTAGGCCGCTGTACACACGCTTGATTTCCTTATGGAGACATATAAATCCATGGGTCTTAAGATTCTTACTTGTCAGGTATATTCCCAGGCGTTGAATATGGGGTGTTGGGTCTATTTCGTTGAGCAATGAGTAGGTCTAGTCTATTATATATTTGGCTTATGGAACGGTATCTGTGCTAATTTCAATCTCTGGTTTGATGCAGCACCCCAACTCACCTTTCCCCATAAGCAAGCATATGTTGGTTTTCTAAATTTGAGACCCTATTCTGTTTTTTAATTCAGTTCATGTGTAGACAAGTTTACATTCCGTGTATTAGTGATATCTTATGATGTTTCTTTTTCTGTGTGACTTATTTCTCGTAGAATCGTCGTACCTGAATACACTCATTATGCCGCTACGGGCCTGATGACGTAGATCGCATTGCTGAGTGATATTACATTGTACGTACGTACCACAACTTCTTTATCCATTTTGTGCTTTCTCGGATATTTAACTTGTACCGTAGACGAGGTTCTTGTAAACAGAGCCGTCCCAAACTTTGGCGTGGCTGTGTGTTTTTGATTTTAATTTCCTTAAGCTATAGGACCATAAGTGGAAGTGTCATAGGCTGTGTTGCTTTGTTTCCTACGTGTTTCAGGAAACACCATACACTTCTCCAGAGTGGCTTTTGGCAGTTTACATCCCACCCATCAGCATAATAAGGTTCCCTGTTCTCCATGACTTGTGCTGCCTTTCTGGATTTTACACTTTTTTCAGATGGCCCTTTTGACCGGGGGGCAGTGAGACTTCATTGTAGTGCAGATTTCCTTTACACGCTTGCTTGGTTGGCCAAAAAGGGCGTAATCGTTTTTTCCTGAATATATTCAGGAAAAAACGCATACGCCCTTTTTGGCCAAGTGCATCATTGTCGACATTCTGCCTCTTTTCCTATGTTTTAAGTGCAATTCCAGTCCACCCCCTGAAATCGTTTTCCTGAAATTCTGCCCCGCTTTCAAGTCCTCTTCGAAAACTTACTTCAATATATTTTTGGACGATAGCTGTCATTCATAACTCTGCAGGTTTGTGAATTACAGTGCCCCTGAGCTCCTTTCTTCAACTCGCTTTCTTGTGAGCTGGCCGCAAACCCACATGATTGCTTCAGGCCCTAATCTGGTTCCGGCATGGCATGCTGAGCCTTTGGTTAATTCCTCTTCCTGGTGGGAAATGAGCATTAAATTTGCCCGTGCAGACACCTACAGCTAGTCTCTGATTGGTTCTCCCTATTTCTGATCACCTTGTGCAGAATTTCCTAACTGTGCCAAACAGGAGGTTAAAGGCACTGACTCTCCAAGTGGAGAGAGTGTTAGTAAAGGGTCTGGAATGGTGAACCCGTGTAAAAGGGGACGAAAACTGAGATGCATTTGAAAACGCTTCCCAGTCACATGGTGGACCATACTTTGGGTTTCCCATGCATGTTTTAGCTGAAGGAAGAATCTCTTAAACCTGGAGAGTTGGGACCCATGGAATGGGTACCATGCAGTATGACTTCAAAGGGTCTGCATTTGCTCATCGTACCTCACCATTGCTATCCGCCCGAAGTGTCCAACCTTATGTCTCACTCAGCTCTTGGTGCAGATTGGTTAATTCAGGTTGCATCAGAAGCTCTGAATGAATTATTTAAGAATAGCTCTCTATTTCACTGTCATTGTGTTTTGTTTTTGAAATTCATTTTGATAATTGGATTTATCGGATTTTCTCTGCTGCGTTCATAAATCTATACACACGCTTGATTCTCTTACGGACACATATAAATCCATGGGTTTGAAGATTCTTACTAGTCAGGTGTATTCCTAGGCGTTGAATATGGGGTGTTTAGTCCATTTCGTTGAGCAACTGGTAGGTCTTGACTATTACATATTTGGCTTATGGAAAGGTATCTGTGCTAATTTCTATCTCTGGTTTTATGCAGCACCCCAACTCTCCTTTATCCTTAAGCAAGCATATGTTGGTTTTCTAAATTTGAGACCCCGTTCTGTTTTGTAATTCAGTTCATTTGTAGCCACGTTTACATTCCATGTATTAGTAATATCGTGTGTCTTTTTCTTTTTGAATTATGTGACTTTGAATGATCATACGTAACTCCTCTGTGGTTGTTACAACTGGCCATATTTCATTGATTTCCAGGCTGAGTAATATTCCACTCTACATAAGTGCCACATCTCTATCCATTTTTTCCCTCCAGAGACTTATAAATTATATCCTAGTCGAGGATCTTTTAAACATAGAGGCGGTAAATATTGGGGTGCCTATGTCCTCTCGATTTTTGTTTTTCCCAAGATATACGTCCATGAGTGCAAGTGCCCTGTGCTCTGTAGCTCATTTTTTAGATGCTTTAGTAAACACAATACACTTCTCCAGAGTGACCGTTGGCAACATACATTTCCAGTATAAGCCTCAGAGGGCTCCCTTTTCTCCATGCCCTGTCCTGCATTTCTGGTGTTTACACTTTATGAGGAAGGCTCTTCTGACTGATGCGAAGTGATATGTTTTGTAGTATTGATTTCCAGTGCCCACCTGTTTGGTTGGCTAAAAAAGTGTATGCCCTTTTCTTGAATACATACAGAAAAAGACGCATACACCCTTTTTGGCCAATTGCAACGTTGGCAATGTTCAGCCCCTTTTCTTGTGCTTAATGGCGAGTCCTTTCTACCTCTTCCAATCCCTTTCCTGCCATTCTCCGTTGCTTACAAGTCCTTTCCTCTGACTTTCCTCAAGACATTTTTCAGTGATAGATATTTTCAACTCTGCAGTTTCGTGAATTTTAGTGTCCCTGAGTTCCATTTTTCAACTTGTGTTTATGGGAACTGGCCACAAAGCAGCGGGATTTCCTCAAGCCCTATTCTGTTTCCATGGGCAACCCTAGCCTTTGGTCAATTCGTCTTCCTGATTGGAAATAAGAGTGACATGTTCCTGTCCGAACACCTAGGACTTGTCTCTCATTGTTCCTCCTCCTTCTGCTTCATCCTCTGGACAAATTCCAAACTGTCTGCAACAGGATGTTGACAGTGCTGACATCTCCAAGTGGGGAGACTGTTCGTAAAGACGCTGGAGGGGTGAACCCGAGCATCAGGAGATGAGGAGATGAGATGCCTTTTCCAAACTCTTCCCGATCAGACGGTATACCATCCTCTGGGTGTGACAGGCATGTTTTGGCTGTAGGAAGTGTCCCATTCATGTGAGGAGAACACCAGGGCTTTTACAAAATCAGTGTCTCTCCACAACCCAAACTGGGGAATTTTTTAAGCTACGGCTACACATATGTTCATTAAGGGCCTTGGGAAGTAGGCAGAGTCCAAACTTTAGATGATTGAAGTCTTCAGGGTCAGAAGCACTCACCACCGGCTTCCCTTAGGTTCCATTTTAACTGTCATTAATAGATGATGTCAATAAAAATATCTATTCTTTTTCAGATTATTTCCCCTTATAGGTTATTGTAAAATATTGAGTGTAGTTCCCGGGGCTATACAGTAGTTCCTTGTTGATGATCGATTTTATACATAGCAGTGTGTATGTGTTAATCCCAAACTGTTAATTTATCCCTCCTCCCACCTTTCCCCTTTGGTAATAATAAATTATAAGATTTTATACTTCTCAGAATTGGGGGAACTGAAAGAGAGGTATCATTTTCAATGGAAAAGCATTTAAAACAAGATAGAAGCTTTAACCAAGATTTTTAGATGTACATCCTTGGAAAGAAATCACTTCGTTTCTCTAATATTGACCTGACAAATAAGACAAACCTTTTCACTGAACTTGCTTATAATAAAGTGATGGAAATATCAAATGGGAGTGTTAGAAACATCTTATTTTACCCGAGCCTTATACACTGTTCTATGTTAATTACAGTTTGGCTCAAACATCTGTTCATTGAAGTTACAATGTTCTCAATTTCTGTTACTGATCCTCCAGAGTGGACCCCAACAAGTGTCCCCCTGCCCAGTGTCATTGGAGCCAACAGATTGAGACTGAGTTTGGTTCAGAAGCAAAGGAAACTTTATATTTTGATCAGAGAATGGAGAGGTGAGAGCATGTGCTACCCCGTGGGCTGTGGGCTGGGCTGCTGTGTAGAGATCCTGTCAGAGTCAGTGGGAGGGAGGGGGCGGAGCTCTCGAGGGCCCGGTTGGCTGCAGCTCAGGCTCTATATCGCGGAGTGTGCACTGTGTCCCAGGAGCTGAGGTGTCGACCCAGCCATTCCGCACTAGGAAATCTGGTCTGAAGTGCCGGCTGTTGAACCTCTGTATGCGGGACCCTAGGAGCACGTGAAATTAGACAAAGCACAAAGGATAAAAAAGGTTAGACTTTATTTTATTGCCCAGATTCTATTTTTATCTCCCAGGGATTTTTAAGGGGCTTTGCCTGGGAAAAAGCCCTCTTCTGCCTTTTTTCCCCTTCCTCATTCTTAGGGTGCTGAGGGTGCAGACCCTTCTTCTGTAACTGCTGAGTGCTGAGTTAGGAGCCCTCATACCCGTGGGCGAGGGTCAGAACTTCTCCCCAGCAGCCTCCAGGTGACGTTGATTGTCCCCAGGCCTCCTGCCTCCCCGCTCGTCCGCCTGAGCACCAGTATTGGAAGCGTTATAGACTCTAATGACCTTTAAGGGTCCAGGAAGGAGATGTGCAGTGACGCTGTGAGGTCCAGTTTCACCCCGCCCTGCATTTGTTCGGCCACCTTAGGCTGACCGTTTCTGCCAGCCTAGATGCTCTGACCAGTAGTCTGCACTTTCTTCAATTAGGCCCCTGAATTAACGTAAAAACAGCACCAGGTGTCAGGACCCTGCCTGCTCAACTCCCAGACAGTCCAGGGTCAGTGGTGATGAAGGACCATGATGGCCACTGAGTCAACAGCCTTTTGAAGTAAACAGGAGTCCAGCCGGTCTTATTGGCCACCATCATCACAGTGTCTGTAGGGTTTTCTATGGTTACAGCGTGATATACGGTTCCCCCGCCAAGATTATTAGGTCTGCTCTGGGTGCAGTAAGTCCTGCAAGCAGTAGTCTATTCTTTTGGGACACACTCTTGTTGTTTTATGAGAGAAACTCCAGGTCAAGTGATGGTCACATGAGTCGTCATGGTGCCCCTTTACCCCGGTTATCTCTCTGGAGGTTGGAGTTGGAGGGCCTCCTCACTCGAGGTCAGTGTGCCCACGGAGCAAACCCTGCAACTTCAGGGCATGGTTGGGGCTTAGGATCACCACGTGGGGTCCTTTTCCCTTAGGAGGGAGGTGGCCTTTTGTGCTGCTGATTTCCAGGTTTTCAGATACCGCCAGTATCTTGGCCAGATGTGGCGGTGGGCCAAGCCCATTGGTGACCGTAGTTTATCCTACCGGGATGGCATTCTTGCATTGTTCCATTTCAAGTGGCCCAGTTTTTGCACTAATACTCCAATAGCGATTCACCATTCACCAGGAATGTAAAGGTCAAAGGGTTTAGCTAAATTAGGGAGTTCCAGGTCAAGGGTCTGAATTGACTGCTCTTTCCATTCTTGAAAGGCCACTTCTGCATTCTATTCAAAAGGATCATCATCTTTTCCTTTCAGTGTTTCATATAGAGGCCCAGCTAGTAGACTGTAGTTAGGGATCCAGAAGCACCAACCCTGGCCTCCCCAGGAACCCCTAAGCTGTCTTCTAGTTTTAGAAATGGGTATGGCTGTAAATTGTTTCTTCCCTTTCCTGAGATGGGCTTCTCCGACCTTCTGTGAGAATGAAGCCCAGGCAGGTCACCGTAGTCTGTGATATTTGAGCTTTTTATTTGACAACTTGTATCCTTTATTGGCTTGGTAGTTCAGAGGTCTCCTTAGTAGGGCTGGCGATCAGAATGTCGTCTGCATATTGAAGGAGTGTTTCCTTTTCCAGAGGTAGAACTTTTAGGTCTTTAACTGAGCTTTCCCCAAAGATGGTGTGGGAATTTTTGAACCCTTGGGGCAACACGGCCCAGAAGTATTGTTTTAGTTGTATGTTGAATCCTGCCATTCACAAGCCAAAATTTCTTGTGACTCTGGGACTAATAGAATACAAAAGAAGGCATCATTGAAGACTAATACAGAATACCATGTCCCGGTGGTTGGTAGAATGACCAGCAGGGTGTAGGATTTAGGAACTACTGGAGGTATATCCTCGGTGGCTTCACTGACTGTCCTGACATCCTTTACCAGGACTCCAGCAGCCCATGGGGCTCTCGAGGTCAGGCCAATCCCAGGATATGGAGCTCACCTGGGCAGGTACCCCACCCCCACCCCAGCCCACGGTGCTCTCCTGTTCAGGCCCCTCCCAGGATATGGGGTTCCCTGGGCAGGTTTCCCTGCAGCCCATGGGGCTCTCATGGTCAGGCCCCTCCCAGGATACAGAGCTACCCTTGCAGTTACCCTGGCAGGGCTGGGCACACAGGTACCGTGCACATCGCCCTCATTGCAGAGCACTTCCAGCTCACCTGTCACTCAGATCTGACACAGAGCACCTCAGAGCAGGACTTGAACTAAGAAACAGCAGCTCCAACAGGTCTGTGACCCTGGGCATCACTCTGTGTGGCCTCCCTCCACCTGGTCTTCCAGAGACTTCCACTGCACCCGGGGCACCAGGCCTCTGTCTCCACCCACCACCCACCCCTCCTCTCCCTGACTCCTGGGTTCCTCTCATTAGGAGAGGGTTTTCTTGAAGTTGTCTCCCACTCATGGGCCAGATAATATAATTAGAAAACAAGCCATAGCTGCAACCCCTTGTCTATCCTGACTCTCAGGAGCCCACACCTGTTCCTTGGACCTGGCCGATTCAGCAAGTTCCAGTTTCTGCAACTGTGAGCGCCTGAGGGGTGATTATTGGCTGGCCTGGGAAGCCTGACCGTGCCGGCCAGCCCTCCCCAGGTGTGCCTATTTGAGGTCAATATAAACACCGCTCCAGGCAGCAAGAGCCCCTGCAGCTGTGCCTGACGCCATTTTCTCTGCCCTGTCAGCAGTCTCGGGGCTGGACTGGTGGGAGGAAGTGAGAGGCCACGGCTTTGTGGGTGGTCCAGTGTGAGTGGGGCTCTGCTGGACTTTCTGCAGCAGTTACCAAGATGCCACCTGCTAAAGAAGAGGATGTGTCACCCATACCTGCCTCTGGAATTTCTCCCTGGGCAGAGGTGAGTGAGGAAGAAAGCAGTGGGGGCCCGGACAGCAGGGGTATCTCAGGCAGGGAAATGGAAAGCTTCCAGAAGAGTACCCAGGGCCAGGACCATCCTGGCTGGCCTGCAGGCACCAAATCGGCTGGCATGCTGTCACTCATGTGGCTCCATGGCCCTTCCTCTAGGCTTTCAAGTCCTTGTACATATTCAGGTGTTTTACCTGGGAAGGGTGGGAACATTTCAGCAGCAGCTGGCCTGGGGCTCGGCCCACGTTTACTCACAGATGCTTCGGCACGGTCCCGCAGCTTAGCAATGAGGACGCTTGTTGCATGGGGCCTGCTGGCTGAATGGGAGATGATTCCCCACCACTGGCCAACTACAGAATTGTTTACAACTGGAGCAAGTGCCCTGATACGGTTTTCCTCTGTGTAACTGGTGGGTTCTGTTTTTTTTTTCTTTTTTTCATTTTTGGTTCAAGGTAGATTTTATTCCTCTTTTTTGTATTTACAGATATAAGCATGGAAATAATTTATTCATATAAATACATGTATGTGAAGGGAAGAATATTTTTTCTGTTTTACTTTTTGTAATTTTGAATTTTATTTTATTTTTTTATACAGCAGGTTCTTTTTGGTTATCTATTTTATACATATAAATGTATACATGCCAATCCCAATCTCTCAATCCTCCCACCACCACCCCCCAACAGCTTTCCTCCCTTGGTGTCCATACGTTTGTTGTCTACATCTGTTGCTCTATTTCTGCCTTAAAAAACGGTTCATCTGTATAATTTTTCTAGGTTCCACATATATGCATTAATATACAAGATTTGTTTTTCTATTTCTGACTTACTTCACTCTGTATGACAGTCTCTAGATCCATCAACGTCTCTACAAATGACCGAATTTCATTCCTTTTTATGGCTTAGTAATATTCCATTTTATATTTGTACCACATCTTTATGCATTCGTCTGTCTGTGGGTATTTAGGTTGCTTCCATTACCTGGATATTGTAAATAGTGATGCAATGAACATTGAGGTGAATGTCTCTTTTTGATTTATGGTTTTGTCTGGGTATATGCCCAGTAGTGGGATTGCTGTATCATATGGTAATTCTATTCTTAGTTTTATAAGAAACTCCATAATGTTCTCCACAGTGACTGTATCAATTTACATTCCCAACAATAGTGGAAGAGGGTTCCTTATCTCCACACCCTTTCCAGCATTTGTTGTTTGTAGATTTTCTGATGATGCCCATTCTAACAGGTGTGAGGTGATACACCATGGATGAGTCTATTTCGTTGAGCAAAGAGTAGGTCTTGTCTATTACATATTTGGCTTATGGAATGGTATGTGTGCTAATTTCAATCTCTGGTTTTATACAGCACCCCAACTCAACTTTCCCCTTAAGCAAGCATAAGTTTTTATCTAAATGTGAGACTGTTCGGTTTTCTAATTCAGTTTATGTGTAGCCAAGTTTACACTCCCTCTATTAGTGATATCTTATGATAATTATCTTTCTCTGTGTGACCTATTTCTCTTAGAATCATCATACTTAAATCCACTCAATTTGCTGCTACAGGCCTGATGACATTGATTTCATTGCTGAGTGATATTCCGTTGTACGTAAGTAGCACAACTCCTTTATCCATTTTTTTCTTTCTGGGATATTTAATTTGTACTGGACTCGAGGTTCTTGTAAACACAGCAGCCCTAAATTTTGTGTTGGCTGTGTCTTGTTGATTTTAATTTTCCTAAGCTATAGGGCCAAAAGTGGAAGTGCCCTAGTCTCTGTAGCTTTGTTTTTCAGATGTTTCAGGATACACCATAAACATCTCCAGAGTGTCTGTTGGCAATTTACATCCCGCCCATCAGCATAACAAGGCTCCCTGTTCTCCATGGCCTGTCCTGTGTTTCTGGTTTTTACACTTTTTTCAGATGGCCCTTTTGACGAATGGGAAATGAGACATCATTGTAGTACGGATTTCCATTGCTCGAGTGCTTGGTTGGCCAAAAAGGGCATATACGTTTTTTCCTGAATATATTCAGGAAAAAATGTATACGCACTGTTCGTCCAAGTGCATCACTGTCAAAGATCTGCCGCTTTTCACATGTTTTAAATGCAATTCCAATCTACCTCCTGAAATATGATTCCTCAATTCTGCCTCGTTTTCAAGTCCTCTTTGCAGACTTACTTCAATATATTTTTGCCAATAGCTGTCATTTATAACTCTGCAGGTTTGTGAATTACAGTGCCCGTGATTTCCTTTCTTAACTCGCTTGCTTGAAAGCTGGCCACAAAACCGCAAGATTGCTTCAGGCCGTAATCAGGGTGTGGCACGGCACTCTGAGCCTTTGGTTAATTCCTCTTCCTGGTGGGAAATTAGAGTTAAATGTGCCCCTCCAGACACCTGCCTCACTCCCAGCCCCTTGGTGATGTGTGTCCTCTGGTTTGAGGCCACATGTGATGGGTTCCTCACCTTTTGATGATGTGGCCCCACTGGTGTAAGGACACTCCTGCCTGCTTCCCATCCCCTTGGTGATGTGGTCCCTCCGGCGAGAGTCTGATCCTGGTTGGGTTCCTCACACTTCTGTGAGGTGGGCCCTCTTCTCTGAGGTCACTCCTGCCTGGCTAGCACACCCCGCCTTGGTGACGTCGGACCTCTGGTGGCAGTTGGAGCCTGCTGGGAGCCTCCTCCCCTCGGTGATGAGGCCCTCTGGCATCAGGCCCTAACTGCTGGGTTCCCACATTTTCTGATACGTCCTAAGTGGTGCGAGGGCACTCCTGCCAGGTTCCCATCCCCATGGGCATGTGGGCCTTCTGCTCTAAGGTCCCAACACCTGTGTTGTTCACTGTTTCATGATGTTGGCTCTCTGTTGTTAGTTCACTCAGGCCTAGATCCCATAGACTCTGTGCTCTGAGCCGCCTGCTGGGAGGTTCCTACTGCTGAATTCCTTACCTTTTCTATTCTTTGGGTCCTGTGTTTTCATGCTCCTCCTTCCTGACTCACTCCCAGCCCCTTTGTGATGTAGGTCCTCTGGTTTGAGGCCACATGTGCCGGTTTCCTCACCTTTATTGATGTGGCCCCACTGGTGTGAGGACACTCCTGCTTGGTTCCCATCCACTTGGTGATGGGGGCCCTCTGGTGAGAGCCTGATCCTGGCTGGATTCCTCACCCTTCTGTGAGGTAGACCCTCTGCTGTGAGGTCACTCCTGCCTGGCTGGCACACGTCACCTTGGCGATGTGGGCCCTCAGTTGGGAGTTGGTGCCTGCTGGGAGTCTCCTCCCCTCGGTAATGAGGGCCCTCTGGCGTCAGGCCCTAACTCATGGGCTCCCAACATTTTCTGATGTGCGCCCTGTCGTGCGAGTACACTCCTGCCAGGTTCCCATCCCCATGGGGATGTTGGCTTTCTGCTCTGTGGTCCCAACGGCTGGGTTGCTCACAGTGTCAGAATGTGGGCCCTCTGCTGTGAGTTCACTCAGGCATGGATCCCATAGCCTCGGTGCTCTGGGCCACCTGCTTGGAGCTTCCAACTGCGGGGTTCCTCACCTTTTTATTCTATGGGCCCTCTGTTGTGTGTCTCCTCCTTCATGCCTCACTCCCAGCCCTTTCGTGATGTGTGTCCCCTTATTTGAGGCCACATGTGCTGTGTTCCTCACCTTTGGCTGATGTGGCCCCACTGGTGTGAGGACACTCCTGCCTGGTTTCCATCCCCTTGGTGATGTGGGCCCTCTGGTTAGAGTCTGATCCTTGTTGGGTTCCTCACACTTCTGTTAGGTGGGCCCTCTGCTGTGAGGTAACTCCTGCCTGGCTTGCTCCCATTGCCTTGGTGATGTCGGCGCTCTGGTGGCATTTGGAGCCTGCTGGTAGCCTCCTCTCCTCGGTGATGAGGGCCCTCTGGCGTCAGGCCCTAACTGCTGGGTTCCCACATTTTCTGATACGTGTTAAGTTGTGCGAGGACACTCCTGCGAGGTTCCTATCCCCATGTGGATGTGGGCCTTCTGCTCTGAGGTTCCACTGGCTGGGTTGCTCACAGTTTCATGATGTGGGCCCTCTGCTGTGAGTTCACTGTGGCCTGGATCCCATAGACTCTGTGCTCTGGGTCACCTGCTGGGAGGTTCAAACTGCTGCATTCCTCACATTTTTTATTCTGTGGGCCCTGTTTTGTTAGGCTACTCCTGCTTGCCTCACTCGGAGCACCTTGGAAATGTGGGTCCTCTGGTTTAGGCCACATGTGCTGGGTTCCTCACCTTTCTATAATGTGGCCACACTGGTGTGAGGACACTGCTGCCTTTTGCCGATCCCCTTGGTGATGTGGGCTCTCTGGTGAGAGTCTTATCCTGGCTGGTTTCCTCACCCTTCTGTGAGGTAGACCCTCTGCTGTGAGGTCACTCCTGCCTGGCTGGCACACATCACCTTGGCGACGTGGGCCCTCAGTTGGGAGTTGGTGCCTGCTGGGGGTCTCCACCCCTTGGTAATGAGGGCCCTCTGGCGTCAGACCCTAACTCCTGGGCTCCCAAAATTTTCTGATGTGCGCCCTGTGGTGCGACTACACTCCTGCCAGGTTCCCAACCCCATGGGAATGTGGGCCTTCTGCTCTGAGGTCCCAACGGTGGGTTGCTCAGTTTCATGATGAGGGTCCTCTGGTGTGAGTTCACTCCGCCCTGGATCCAATAGCCTCGCTGCTCCTGGCTGCCTGCGGGGTGGTTCCAACTGCGGGATTCCTCACCTTTTTTCTTCTATGGGCCCTCTGTTTTGAGACTCCTCCTGCCTGCCTGACTCCCAGCCCCTTGGTGATGTGTGTCCTCTGGTTTGAGGCTACGTGTGCTGGGTCCCTCACCTTTCGATTATGTGGCCCCACTGGTGTGAGGACACTCCTGCCTGGTTCCTATCCCCTTGGTGATGTGGGCCCTCTGGTGAGAGTCTGATCCTGGCTGGGTTCCTCAACCTTCTGTGAGGTGGACCCTCTGCTGTGAGGTCACTCCTGCCTGGCTGGCACACCCCACCTTGGCAACGTCGGACCTCTTGTGGCAGTTGGAGCCTGCTGGGAGCTTCCTCTCCTCGGTGATGAGGGCCCTCTGGCGTCAGGCCCTAACTTCTGGGCTCCCAAAATTCTCTAATGTTCGCCCTGTGGTGCGAGTACACTCCTGCCAGGTTCCCAACCACATGGGAATGTGGGCCTTCTGCTCTGAAGTCCCAACGCCTGGGTTGCTCACAGTTTCATGATGAGGGCCCTCTGTTTTGTGTTCAGTCAGGCCTGGATCCCATATCCTCGCTGCTCCTGGCCGCCTGCTGGGAGGTTCCAACTGCAGGATTCCTCACCTTTTTTATTCTATGGGCCCTCTGTTTTGAGGCTCCTCCTGCCTGCCTCACTCCCAGCCCCTTGGTGATGTGTGTCCTCTAGTTTGAGGCCACGTGTGCTGGGTCCATCACATTTCGGTGATGTGGCCCCACTGGTGTGAGGACACTCCTGCCTGGTTTCCATTCCCTTGGTGATGTGGGCCCTCTGGTGAGAGTCTGATCCTCTTTGGGTTCCTCACACTTTTGTGTGGTTGGCCCTCTGCTCTGAGGTCACTTCTGCCTGGCTGGCACACACCGCATTGGCGACGTCAACCCTCTGGTAGCAGTTGGAGCTTGCTGGGAGCCTCCTCTCCTCAGTGATGAGGGCCCTCTGGCGTCTGGCCCTAACTGCTGGGTTCCCCACATTTTCTGATGTGTGCCCACTGGTGCGATGACACTCCTGCTTGGTTCCCTTCCCCATGGGGATGTGGGCCTTGTGCTCTGAGGTCACAACGGCTGGGTTGCTTACAGTATCATGATGAGGGCCCTCTGTTGTGAGTTCATCACTGCCTGGATCCCATAGCCTCGGTGATCTGGGCCGCCTGCTGGGATGTTCCAACGGCTGGATTCCTCACCTTTTTTATACAATGGGCCATGTGTTGGGAGGATAATCCTGCCTGCCTTGCTCTGAGACCCATGGTGATGTGGGTCCTCTGGTTTGAGGCCACATGTGCTGAGTACCTCAACTTTCGATGATGTGGTCCCACGGGTGTGAGGACACTCCTGCCTGGTTCCCAGCCCCTTGATGTTGTGGGCACTCTGGTGAGGGTCTGATCCTTCCTGGGTTCCTTACCCTTCTGTGAGGTGGGCCCTCTGATGTGAGGTCACTCCTGCATGGCTGGCTCACGTCGCCTTGGCGACGTGGGTCTTCTGTTGGCCACTGAAGCATACTGGGAGCCTCCTACCCTCTTTAATGAGGGCCCTGGAAAAACGCATATACCCTTTTTGACCAAGTGCATCATTGTCGACATTCTAACTCTTTTCCTATACTTTCAGAGGATTTCCCGTCTACCTCCTGAAATCGTAGTCCTGGAATTCTGCCCCACGTTCAAGTCCTCTTTGTAGCCTTACTTCAATACATTTTTGGATGATAGCTGTCATTTATAACTCTGCAGGTTTGTGAATTACAGTGCCCCTGAGCTCCTTTCTTCAACTCGCTTTCTTGTGAGCTGGCCGCAAAACCGCAGGATTGCTTCAGGCCCTAATCTGGTTCGGGCACGGCACGCTGAGCCTTTGGCTAATTCCTCTTCCTGGTTGGTAATGAGCGTTAAATTTGCCCGTGCAGACACCTACAGCTAGTCTCTCATTGGTTCTCCCTATTCCTGTTCATCTTGCGCAGAAATTGCAAACTGTGCCAAACAAGAGGTTAAAGGCACTGACTCTCCAGGTAGGGACAGTGTAAGTAAAGCGTCTGGAATGGTGAACCCGAGTACCAGGGGACGAAAACAGAGACGCATTTAAAAACGTTTCCCGGTCACACGGTGGACCATACTCTGGGATTCCCATGCATGTTTTAGCTGAAGGAAGAATCCCTTAAACCTGGAGAGTTGGGACCCATGGAATGTGTACCATGCAGTATGACCTCAAACGGTCTGCATTTGCTCACTGAACCTCACCAATGCTATCAGCCCGAAGTGTCAAGCCTTATGTCTCACCCAGCTCTAGGTGTAGATGTGGTAACTCCAGGTTGCATCACAAGCCCTGAATGAATTATTAAAAATTGCTCTCTATATCACTGTCATTGTGTTTTGTTTTTGTAATTTATTTTGATAATGGGATTTATCGGATTTTCACGGCTGCATTTATGGCGCTGTACACATGCCTGATTCTCTTACGGAGACACATAAATCCATGGGTGTTAAGATTCTTAATTGGCAGGTGTATTCCTAGGCATTGAATATGGGGTGTTTAGTCCATTTCGTTGAGCAAGGAGTAGGTCTTGACTATTAAATATTTGGCTTATGGAACGGCATCTGTTCTAATTTCAATCTCTGGTTTTATGCAGCACCCCAACTCACCTTTCCCCATAAGCAAGCATAAGTTGGTTTTCTAAATTTGAGACCCTGTTCTGTTTTGTAATTCAGTTCATGTGTAGCCAAGTTTACGTTCCGTGTATTAGTGATATCTTATGATGTTTCTTTTTCTGTGTGACTTATTTCTCATAGAATCGTCGTACCTGAATCCACTCATTATGCCGCTACGGGCCTGATGACGTAGATCTTATTGCTGAGTGATATTCCATTGTACGTACGTACCACAATTTCTTTATCCATTTTTTGCTTTCTCGCATATTTAACTTGTACCGTAGACGAGGTTCTTGTAAACAGAGCCGTCCCAAACTTTGGGGTGGCTGTGTGTTTTTGATTTTAATTTCCCTAAGCTATAGGACCCTAAGTGGAAGTGCCATAGGCTGTGTTGCTTTGTTTCCTACGTGTTTCAGGAAACACCATACACTTCTCCAGAGTGTCTGCTGGCAATTTACATCCCGCCCATCAGCATAACAAGGCTCCCTGTTCTCCGTGACCTGTCCTGCCTTTCTGGATTTTACACATTTTTCAGATGGCCCTTTTGACGGGGGGCAGTGAGACTTCATTGTAGTGCAGATTTCCTTTACACGCTTGCTTGGTTGTCAAAAAGTGCGTATGCGTTTTTTCCTGAATATATTCAGGAATAAACGCATACGCCCTTTTTGGCCAAGTGCATCATTGTCGACATTCTGCCTCTTTTCCTATGCTTTAAGTGCAATTCCAGTCTACCCCCTGAAATCGTTTTCCTGAAATTCTGCCCCGCTTTAAAGGTCTCTTCGAAGACTTACTTCAATACATTTTTGGACGATAGCTGTCATTCATAACTCTGCAGGTTTGTGAATTACAGTGCCCCTGAGCTCCTTTCTTCAACTCGCTTTCTTGTGAGCTGGCCGCAAAACCACAGGATTGCTTCAGGCCCTAATCTGTTTCCGGCAGGTCACGCTGAGCCTTTGGTTAATTCCTCTTCCTGGTGGGAAATGAGTGTTCCATTTGCCCGTGCAGACACCTACAGCTAGTCTCTCATTGGTTCTCCTTATTCCTGTTCATCTTGCGCAGAAATTGCAAACTGTGCCAAACAGGAGGTTAAAGGCACTGACTCTCCAAGTGGGGAGAGTGTTAGTACAGCTTCTGGAATGGTGAACCCGAATACCAGGGTTCGAAAACTGAGATGCATGTGAAAACGTTTCCCAATCACACGGTGGACCATACTCTGGGTTTCCCATGCATGTTTTAGCTGAAGGAAGAATCCCTTAAACCTGGAGAGTTGGGACCCATGGAATGGGTACCATGCAGTATGACTTCAAAGGGTCTGCGTTTGCTCACCGAACCTCACCGATGCTATCAGCACGAAGTGTCCAGCCTTATGTCTCACCCAGCTCTGGGTGTAGACGTGGTAAATCCAGGTTGCATCTCAAGCCCTGAATGAATTATTTAAGAATTGCTCTCTCTTTCTCTGTCATTGTGTTTTGTTTTTGAAATTTATTTTGATAATGGGATTTATCGGATTTTCAGTGCTGCGTTTAGGCCGCTGTACACACGCTTGATTTCCTTATGGAGACATATAAATCCATGGGTTTTAAGATTCTTACTTGTCAGGTATCTTCCCAGGCGTTGAATATGGGGTGTTGAGTCCATTTCGTTGAGCAAGGAGTAGGTCTTGTCTATTATATATTTGGCTTATGGAAAGGTATCTGTGCTAATTTCAATCTCTGGTTTTATGCAGCACCCCAACTCACCTTTCCCCATAAGGAAGCATAAGTTGGTTTTCTAAATTTGAGACCCTGTTCTGTTTTGTAATTCAGGTCATGTGTAGCAAAGTTGACATTCCGTATATTTGTGATATCTTATGAAGTTTCTTATTCTGTGTGACTTATTTCTCGTAGAATCATCGTATCTGAATCCACTCATTATGCCGCTACGGGCCTGATGACGTAGATTTCATTGCTGAGTGATATTCCATTGTACGTGCGTACCACAACTTCTTTATATATTTTTTGCTTTCTCGGATATTTAACTTGTACCATAGAGGAGGTTCTTGTAAACAGAGCTGTCCCAAACATTGGGGTGGCTGTGTGTTTTTGATTTTAATTTCCCTAAGCTATAGGACCATAAGTGGAAGTGCCATAGGCTGTGTTGCTTTGTTTCCTACGTGTTTCAGGAAACACCATACACTTCTCCAGTGTGGCTGTTGACACTTTACATCCCGCCCATCAGCATAACAAAGCTCCCTGTTCTCCATGACCTGTGCAGCCTTTCTGGATTTTACACTTTTTTCAGATGGCCCTTTTGACCTGGGGGCAGTGAGACTTCATTGTAGTGCAGATTTCCTTTACACGCTTGCTTGGTTGGCCAAAAAGTGCGTATGCCTTTTTTCCTGAATATATTCAGGAAAAAACGCATACGCCCTTTTTGGCCAAGTGCATCATTGTCGTCATTCTGCCTCTTTTCCTATGCTTTAAGTGCAATTCCAGTCTACTCCCTGGAATCGTTTTCCTGAAATTCTGCCCCGCTTTCAAGTCCTCTTCGAAGACTTACTTCAAAACATTTTTGTACGATAGCTGTCATTCATAACTCTGCAGGTTTGTGAATTACAGTGCCCCTGAGCTCCTTTCTTCAACTCGCTTTCTTGTGAGCTGGCCGCAAAACCGCAGGATTGCTTCAGGCCCTAATCTGTTTCTGGCAGGGCACGCCGAGCCTTTTGTTAATTCCTCTTCCTGGTGGGAAATGAGCGTTCCATTTGCCCGTGCAGACACCTACAGCTAGTCTCTCATTGGTTCTCCCTATTCCTGTTCATCTTGCGCAGAAACTGCAAACTGTGCCAAACAGGAGGTTAAAGGCACTGACTCTCCAGGTGGGGAGAGTATTACTAAAGCTTCTGGAATGGTGAACCTGAGTACCAGTGCACGAAAACTGAGATGCATTTGAAAACGTTTCCCAATCACACGGTGGACCATACTCTTGGTTTCCCATGCATGTTTTAGCTGAAGGAAGAATCCCTTAAACCTGGAGAGCTGGGACCCATGGAATGGGTACCATGCAGTATGACTTCAATGGGTCTGCGTTTGCTCACCGAACCTCACCAATGCTATCAGCGCGAAGTGCCCAGCCTTATGGCTCACCCAGCTCTGGGTGTAGATGTGCTAAATCCAGGTTGCATCACAAGCCCTGAATGAATTATTTAAGAATTGCTCTCTATTTCACTGTCATTGTGTTTTGTTTTTGAAATTTATTTTGATAATGGGATTTATCGGATTTTCACTGCTGCCTTTAGGCCGCTCTACACACGCTTGATTTCCTTATGGAGACATATAAATCCATGGGTTTTAAGATTCTTACTTGTCAGGTAACTTCCCAGGTGATGAATATGGGTTGTTGAGTCCATTTCGTTGAGCAAGGAGTAGGTCTTTTCTATTATATATTTGGCTTATGGAACGGTATCTGTGCTTATTTCAATCTCTGGTTTTATGCAGCACCCCAACTCACCTTTCCCCATAAGCAAGCATAAGTTGGTTTTCTAAATTTGAGTACCTGTTCTGTTTTGTAATTCAGTTCATGTGTAGCCAAGTTTACATTCCATGTATTAGTGATATTTTATGAAGTTTCTTATTCTGTGTGACTTATTTCTCGTAGAATCATCGTACCTGAATCCACTCATTATGCCGCTACGGGCCTGATGACGTAGATTTCATTGCTGAGTGATATTCCTTTGTACGTGCGTACCACAACTTCTTTATCCATTTTTTGCTTTCTCGGATATTTAACTTGTACCATAGAAGAGGTTCTTGTAAACAGAGCCATCCCAAACATTGGGGTGGCTGTGTGTTTTTGATTTTAATTTCCCTAAGCTATAGAACCATAAGTGGAAGTGCCATAGGCTGTGTTCCTTTGTTTCCTACGTGTTTCAGGAAACACCATACACTTCTCCAGAGTGGCTGTTGGCAATTTACATCCCGCTCATCAGCATAACAAGGCTCCGTGTTCTCCATGACCTGTCCTGCCTTTCTGGATTTTGCACTTTTTTCAGATGGCCCTTTTGACTGGGGGGCAGTGAGACTTCATTGTAGTGCAGATTTCCTTTACACGCTTGCTTGGTTGGCCAAAAAGTCGTATGCATTTTTTCCTGAATATATTCAGGAAAAAACGCATATACACTTTTTGGCCAAGTGCATCATTGTCGACATTCTGCCTCTTTTCCTAAGCTTTAAGTGCAATTCCAGTCTACCCCTTGAAATCGTTTTCCTGAAATTCTGCCCCGCTTTCAAGTTCTCTTCGAAGACTTACTTCAATACATTATTGGACGATAGCTGTCATTCATAACTCTGCAGGTTTGTGAATTACAGTGCCCCTGAGCTCCTTTCTTCAACTCGCTTTCTTGTGAGCTGGCCGCAAAACCGCAGGATTGCTTCAGGTCCTAATCTCTTTCCGGCAGGGCACGCGGAGCCTTTGGTTAATCCCTCTTCCTGGGGGGAAATGAGCGTTCCATTTGCCCATGCAGACACCTACAGCTAGTCTTTCATTGGTTCTCCCTATTCCTCTTCATCTTGTGCAGAAATTGCAAACTGTGCCAAACAGGAGGTTAAAGGCACTGACTCTCCAAGTGGGGAGAGTGTTAGTAAAGGTCTGGAATGGTGAACCCGAGTAAAAGGGGACGAAAACTGAGATGCATTTGAAAACGTTGCCTGGTCACAGGGTGCACCATACTGTGGGTTTCCCATGCACGTTTTAGCTGAAGGAAGAATCCCTTAAAACTGGAGAGTTGGGACCCATGGAATGGGTACCATGCAGTATGACTTCAAAGGGTCTGCATTTGCTCATCGAACCTCACCAATGCTATCAGCCCGAAGTGTCCAACCTTATGTCTCACTCAGCTCTGGGTGTAGATGTGGTAAATCCAGGTTGCATCACATGCCCTGAATGAATTATTTAAGAATTGCTCTCTATTTCACTGTCATTGTGTTTTGTTTTTGTAATTCATTTTGATAATGGGATTTATCAGATTTTCTCTGCTGCGTTCATGCAGCTGTACACACGCTTGATTGTCTTACGGAGACATATAAATCCATGGGTTTGAAGATTCTTACTAGTCAGGTGTATTCCTAGGCGTTGAATGTGAGGTTTTTCGTCCATTTCTTTGAGCAAGGGGTAGGTCTTGACTATTACATATTTGGCTTATGGAAAGGTATCTGTGCTAATTTCTATCTCTGCTTTTATGCAGCACCCCAACTCACTTTTCCCCTTAAGCAAGCATAAGTTGGTTTTCTAAATTTGAGACCCTGTTATGTTTTGTAATTCAGTTCATGTGTAGCCAAGTTTACATTCTGGGTATTAGTGATAACTTATGATGTTTCATTTTCTGTGTGACTTATTTCACTTAGAATCATCGTACCTGAATCCACTCATTATGCCGCGACGGGCCTGATGAAATAGATTTCATTGGTGAGTGATATTCCATTGTACGTACCTACCACACTTCTTTATCCATTTTTCGCTTTCTGGGATATTTAACTTGTACCGTAGACGAGTTTCTTGTAAACAGAGCCATCCGAAATTTTGGTGTGGCTGTGTGTTTTTGATTTTAATATCCCTAAGCTATAGGACCATAAGTGGTAATGCAGTAGGCTCCGTTGCTTTGTTTTTTAGGTTTTTGAGGGAACACCATACACTTCTCCAGAGTGGCTGTTGGCAATTTACATCCCGCCCATCAGCATAACAAGGCTCCCTGTTCTCCATGGCCTGTGCTGCCTTTCTGGATTTTACACTTTTTTCAGATGGCCCTTTTGACCGGGGGGCAGTGAGACTTCATTGTAGTGCAGATTTCTTTAACATGCTTGCTTGTTTGGCCAAAAAGGGCGTATGCCTTTTTTCCTGAATATATTCAGGAAAAAACGCATACGCCCTTTTTGGCCAACTGAATCATTGTCGACGTTCTGCCTCTTTTCCTACGCTTTAAATGCAATTCCAGTCTACCCCCTGAAATCGTTTTCTTGCAATTCTGCCCCGCTTTCAAGTCCTCTTCGCAGCCTTCCTTCAATATATTTTTGGGTGATCGCTGTCATTTATAACTTGCAGGTTTGTGAATTACAGTGTCCCTGAGCTCCTTTCTTCAACTCGCTTTCTTGTAAGCTGGCCGCAAACCCGCAGGATTGCTTCAGGCACTAATCTGGTTCCTGCAGGGCATGCTGAGCCTTTCGTTAATTCCTCTTCCTGGTGGGAAATGAGCGTTAAATTTGCCCGTGCAGACACCTTCACACGAGTCGTCATGGTGCCCCTTTGCCCCGGTTATCTCTATGGAGGTTGGAGTTGGAGGGCCTCCTCACTCAAGGTCAGTGTGCCCACGGAGCCAACCCTGCAACTTCAGGGCATGGTTGGGTGTTAGGATCACCACGTGGGGTCCTTTTCCCTGAGGAGGGAGGTGGCCTTTTGGGCTGCTGATTTCCAGGTTTTCAGATACTGCCAGTATCTTGGCCAGATGTGGTGGTGGGCCAAGCCCCTTGGTGACCGTAGTTTATCCTACCTGGATCGCATTCTTGCATTGTTCCATTTCAAGTGGTCCCAGGTTTTGCACTAATACTCCAATGGCGATTCACCGTTCACCAGGAATGTAAAGGTCAAAGGGTTTAGCTAAATTAGGGAGTTCCAGGGCAAGGGTTTGAATTGACTGCTCTTTCCATTCTTGAAAGGCCACTTCTGCATTCTATTCAAAAGGATCATCATCTCTTCCTTTCAGTGTTTCATATAGGGGCCCAGCTAGTAGACTGTAGTTAGGGATCCAGAAGCAGCAAACCCTGGCCTCCCCAGGAACCCCTAAGCTGTCTTCTAGTTTCAGAAATGGGTAAGGCTGTAAATTGTTTCTTCCCTTTCCTGGGATGGGCTTCTCCGACCTTCTGTGAGAATGAAGCCCAGGCAGGTCACCGTAGTCTGTGATATTTGAGCTTTTTCTTGGACAACTTGTATCCTTTATTGGCTTGGTAGTTCAGAGGTCTCCTTAGTAGGGCTGGTGATCAGAATGTCGTCTGCATATTGAAGGAGTGTTTCCATTTCCAGAGGTAGAACTTTTAGGTCTTTAGCTGAGCTTTCCCCAAAGATGGTGTGGGAATTTTTGAACCCTTGGGGCAACACGGCCCGGAAGTATTGTTTTAGTTGCATGTTGAGTCCTGCCATTCACAAGCCAAAATTTCTTGTGACTCTGGGACTAATAGAATACAAAAGAAGGCATCATTGAAGACTAATACAGAATACCATGTCCTGGTGGTTGGTAGAATGACCAGCAGGGTGTAGGATTTAGGAACTACTGGAGGTATATCCTCGGTGGCTTACCTGACTGTCCTGACATCCTTTACCAGGACTCCAGCAGCCCATGGCGCTCTCGAGGTCAGGCCAATCCCAGGATATGGAGCTCACCTGGGCAGGTACCCCACCCCCACCCCAGCCCACGGGGCTCTCGTGTTCAGGCCCCTCCCAGGATATGGGGTTCCCTGGGCAGGTTCCCCTGCAGCCCATGGGGCTCTCGTGGTCAGGCCCCTCCCAGGATACAGAGCTACCCTTGCAGGTACCATGGCAGGGCTGGGAACACAGGAACCGTGCATATCGCCCTCATTGCAGAGCACTCCCAGCTCACCTGTCACTCAGATCTGACACAGAGCACCTCAGAGCAGGACTTGAACTAACAAACAGCAGCTCCGACAGGTCTGTGACCCTGGGCATCACTCTGTGTGGCCTCCCTCCACCTGGTCTTCCAGAGACTTCCACTGCACCCGGGGCACCAGGCCTCTGTCTCCACCCACCAGCCACCCCTCCTCTCCCTGACTCCTGGGTTCCTCTCATTAGGAGAGGGTTTTCTTGAAGTTGTCTCCCACTCATGGGCCAGATAATATAATTAGAAAACAAGCCAGAGCTGCAGCCCCTTGTCTATCCTGACTCTCAGGAGGCCACACCTGTTCCTTGGACCTGGCCGATTCAGCAAGTTCCATTTTCTGCAACTGTGAGCCCCTGAGGGGTGATTATTGGCTGGCCTGGGAAGCCCGACCGTGCCGGCCAGCCCTCCCCAGGTGTGCCTGGGCTCAGATCAATATAAACACCGCTCCAGGCAGCAAGAGCCCCTGCAGCTGTGCCTGACGCCATTTTCTCTGCCCTGTCAGCAGTCTCGGGGCTGGACTGGTGGGAGGGAGTGAGAGGCCACGGCTTTGTGGGTGGCCCAGTGTGAGTGGGGCTCTGCTGGGCTTTCTGCAGCAGTTGCCAGGATGCCACCTGCTAAAGAAGAGGATGTGTCACCCATACCTGCCGCTGGAATTTCTCCCTGGGCAGAGGTGAGTGATGAAGAAAGCAGTGGGGGCCGGGACAGCAGGGGTATCTCAGGCAGGGAAATGGAAAGCTTCCAGAAGAGCACCCAGGGCCAGGGCCATCCTGGCTGGCCTGCAGGCACCAAGTCGGCTGGCATGCTGTCACTCATGTGGCTCCATGGCCCTTCCTCTAGGCTTTCAAGTCCTTGTACATATTCAGGTGTTTTACCTGGGAAGGGTGGGAGCATTTCAGCAGCAGCTGGCCTGGGGCTCAGCCCACGTTTACTCACAGATGCCTCGGCACGGTCCCCCAGCTTTGCAATGAGGACGCTTGTTGTGTGGGGCCTGCTGGCTGAATGGGAGATGATTCCCCACCACTGACCAACTTCAGAATTGTTTACAACTGGAGCAAGTGCCCTGATACGGTTTTCCTCTGTGTAACTGGTGGGTTCTGTTTTTTATTCTTTTTTTCGTTTTTGGTTCAAGGTAGATTTTATTCCTCTTTTTTGTATTTACAGATATAAGCATGGAAATAATTTATTCATATAAATACATGTATGTGAAGGAAAGAATATTTTTTCTGTTTTACCTTTTGTAATTTGAATTTTATTTTATTTTTTTATACAGCAGGTTCTTTTTGGTTATCTATTTTATACCTATAAATGTATACATGCCAATCCCAATCTCTCAACTCCTCCCACCATCACCCCCCAACAGCTTTCCCCCCTTGGTGTCCATACGTTTGTTGTCTACATCTGTTGCTCTATTTCTGCCTTGCAAAACGGTTCATCTGTACAATTTGTCTAGGTTCCACATATATGCATTAATAGACAAGATTTGTTTTTCTCTTTCTGACTTACTTCACTCTGTATGACAGTCTCTAGATCCATCAACGTCTCTACAAATGACCCAATTTCATTCCTTTTTATGGCTTAGTAATATTCCATTTTATATATGTACCACATCTTTATGCATTCGTCTGTCTGTGGGCATTTAGGTTGCTTCCATTACCTGGATATTGTAAATAGTGATGCAATGAACATTGCGGTGAATGTCTCTTTTTGATTTATGGTTTTGTCTGGGTATATGCCCAGTAGTGGGATTGCTGTATCATATGGTAATTCTATTCTTAGTTTTATAAGAAACTCCATAATGTTCTCCACAGTGACTGTATCAATTTACATTCCCAACAATAGTGGAAGAGGGTTCCTTATCTCCACACCCTTTCCAGCATTTGTTGTTTGTAGATTTTCTGATGATGCCCATTCTAACAGGTGTGAGGTGATACACCATGGATGAGTCTATTTCGTTGAGCAAAGAGTAGGTCTTGTCTAGTACATATTTGGCTTATGGAACGGTATGTGTGCTAATTTCAATCTCTGGTTTTATACAGCACCCCAACTCAACTTTCCCCTTAAGCAAGCATAAGTTTTTATCTAAATGTGAGACTCTGTTCGGTTTTGGAATTCAGTTTATGTGTAGCCAAGTTTACACTCTCTCTATTAGTGATATCTTATGATAATTATCTTTCTCTGTGTGACCTATTTCTCTTAGAATCATCATACTTAAATCCACTCAATTTGCTGCTACAGGCCTGATGACATTGATTTCATTGCTGAGTGATATTCCGTTGTACGTAAATAGCACAATTCCTTTATCCATTTTTTTCTTTCTGGGATATTTAATTTGTACTGGACTCAAGGTTCTTGTAAACACAGCAGCCCTAAATTTTGTGTTGGCTGTGTCTTGTTGATTTTAATTTTCCTAAGCTATAGGGCCAAAAGTGGAAGTGCCCTAGGGTCTGTAGCTTTGTTTTTCAGATGTTTCAGGATACACCATAAACATCTCCAGAGTGTCTGTTGGCAATTTACATCCCGCCCGTCAGCATAACAAGGCTCCCTGTTCTCCATGGCCTGTCCTGTGTTTCTGGTTTTTACACTTTTTTCAGATGGCCCTTTTGACGAATGGGAAATGAGACTTCATTGTAGTGCGGATTTCCATTTCTCGAGTGCTTGGTTGGCCAAAAAGGGCATATGTGTTTTTTCCTGAATATATTCAGGAAAAAATGTATACGCACTTTGTCCAAGTGCATCACTGTCAAAGATCTGCCGCTTTTCACATGCTTTAAATGCAATTCCAATCTACCTCCTGAAATATGATTCCTGCAATTCTGCCTCGTTTTCAAGTCCTCTTTGCAGACTTACTTCCATATATTTTTGCCAATAGCTGTCATTTATAACTCTGCAGGTTTGTGAATTACAGTGCCCGTGATTTCCTTTCTTAACTCGTTTCCTTGAAAACTGGCCACAGAACCGCAGGTTTGCTTCAGGCCGTAATCAGGGTCCGGCACGGCACCCTGAGACTTTGGTTCATTCCACTTCCTGGTGGGAAATTAGAGTTAAATGTGTCCCTCCAGACACCTGCCTCACTCCTAGCCCCTTGGTGATGTGTGTCCTCTGGTTTGAGGCCACATGTGCTGGTTTCCTCACCTTTGGCTGATGTGGCCCCACTGGTGTGAGGACACTCCTGCCTGGTTCCCATCCCCTTGGTGATGTGGGCCCTCCGGTGAGAGTCTGATCCTGGTTGGGTTCCTCACACTTCTGTGAGGTGGGCCCTCTTCTCTGAGGTCACTCCTGCCTGGCTGGCACACCCCGCCTTGGCGACGTCGGCCCTCTGGTGCGATTTGGTGCCTGCTGGGTGTCTCCTCCCCTCTGTAATGAGGGCCCTCTGGCGTCAGGCCCTAACTCCTGGGCTCCCAATATTTTCTGATATGCGCCCTGTGGTTCGAGTACACTCCTGCCAGGTTCCCAACCCCATGGGAATGTGGGCCTTCTGCTCTGAGGTCCCAACCGTGGGTTGCTCAGTTTCATGATGAGGGCCCTCTGCTGTGAGTTCTCTCCGGCCTGGATCCCATAGCCTCGCTGCTCCTGGCCACCTGCTGGGAGGTTACAACTGCGGGATTCCTCACCTTTTTTCTTCTATGGGCCTCTGTTTTGAGACTCCTCCTGCCTGCCTCACTCCCAGCCCCTTGGTGATGTGTGTCCTCTGGTTTGAGGCCACGTATGCTGGGTCCCTCGCCTTTCGATGATGTGGCCCCACTATTGTGAGGACACTCCTGCCTGGTTCCTATCCCCTTGATGATGTGGGCCCTCTGGTGAGAGTCTGATCCTGGCTGGGTTCCTCACCCTTCTGTGAGGTGGGCCCTCTGCTGTGAGGTCACTCCTGCCTGGCTGGCACACACCGCATTGGCGACGTCGGCCTTCTGGTAGCAGTTGGAGCTTGCTGGGAGCCTCCTCTCCTCAGTGATGAGGGCCCTCTGGCGTCCGGCCCTAACTGCTGGGCTCCCCACATTTTCTGATGTGTGCCCACTGGTGCGATGACACTCCTGCTTGGTTCCCTTCCCCATGGGGATGTGGGCCTTGTGCTCTGAGGTTACAACGGCTGGGTTGCTTACAGTATCACGATGAGGGCCCTCTGTTGTGAGTTCATCACTGCCTGGATCCCATAGCCTCGGTGCTCTGGGCCGCCAGCTGGGATGTTCCAACTGCTGGATTCTTCACCTTTTTTATACAATGGGCCATGTGTTTTGAGGTTAATCCTGCCTGCCTCGCTCCGAGACCCATGGTGATGTGGGTCCTCTGGTTTGAGGCCACATGTGCTGGGTACCTCAACTTTCGATGATGTGGCCCCACGGGTGTGAGGACACTCCTGCCTGGTTCCCAGCCCCTTGCTTATGTGGGCACTCTGGTGAGAGTCTGATCCTGACTGGGTTCCTTACCCTTCTGTGAGGTGGGCCCTCTGATGTGAGGTCACTCCTGCCTGATGGCTCATGACGCCTTGGCGACGTAGGCCCTCTGTTGGCCACTGAAGCATGCTGGGAGCCTCCTACCCTCTTTAATAAGGGCCCTGGAAGAAACGCATATGCCCTTTTTGACCAAGTGCATCATTGTCGAGGTTCTGCCTCTTCTCCTATACTTTCAGAGGACTTCCCGTCTACCTCCTGAAATCTTATTCCAGGAATTCTGCCCCGCGTTCAAGTCCTCTTTGCAGCCTTACTTCAATATATTTTTGGACGATAGCTGTCATTTATAACTCTGCAGGTTTGTGAATTACAGTGTCCCTGAGCTCCTTTCTTCAACTCGCTTTCTTGTGAGCTGGCCGCAAAACCGCAGGATTGCTTCAGGCCCTAATCTGGTTCCGGCATGGCATGCTGAGCCTTTGGCTAATTCCTCTTCCTGGTGGGAAATGAGCGTTAAATTTGTTCGTGCAGACACCTACAGCTAATCTCTCATTGGTTCTCCCTATTCCTGTTCATCTTGCGCAGAAATTCCAAACTGCCAAACAGGAGGTTAAAGGCACTGACTCTCCAAGTGGGGAGAGTGTTAGTAAAGCGTCTGGAATGGTAAAACCGAGTACGAGGGGACGAAAACTGAGATGCATTTAAAAAGGTTTCCCGGTCACACGGTGGACCATATTCTGGGTTGCCCATGCATGTTTTAGCTAAAGGAAGAATCCCTTAAACCTGGAGAGTTGGGACCCATGGAATGGGTACCATGCAGTATGACTTCAAAGGGTTGCCTTTGCTCACCGAACGTCAGCAATGCTATCAGCCCGAAGTGTCCAGCCTTATGTCTCACTCAGCTCGGGGTGTAGATGTGGTAAATCCACGTTGCATCACAAGCCCTGAATGAATTATTTAAGAATTGCTCTCTATTTCACTGTCATTGTGTTTTGTTTTTGTAATTTATTTTTATAATGGGATTTATCAGATTTTCACTGCTGCGTTTATGCCGCTGTACATATGCTTGATTCTCTTATGGAGACATATAAATCCATGGGTTTTCAGATTCTTACTAGTCAGGTATATTCCTAGGCATAGAATATGGGGTGTTGAGTCCATTTCTTTGAGCAAGGAGTAGGTCCTGACTATTACATACTTGCTTATGGAAAGGTATCTGTGCTAATTTCAATCTCTGGTTTTATGCAGCACCACAACTCACCTTTCCCCTTAAGCAAGCATAAGTTGGTTTTCTAAATTTGGGACCCTTTGCTGTTTTGTAATTGAGTTCATGTGCAGCCATGTTTACATTCCGTGTATTTGAGATATCTTATGGTGTTTCTTTTTCTGTGTGACTTAGTTAACTTAGAATCATCGCACGTGAATCCACTCATTATGCCGCGACGGGCCTCATGACATAGATTTCATTGCTGAGTGATATTCCATTGTACGTACGTACCACAACTTCTTTATCCATTTTTCGCTTTCTGGGATATTTCACTTGTACCGTAAACGAGGTTCTTGTAAGCAGAGCCGTCCAAAATTTATGGGTGGCTGTGTCTTTTTGATTTTAATTTCCCTAAGCTATAGAACCATAAGTTGAAGTGCCGTAGGCTCCGTTGCTTAGTTTTTTAGGTGTTTGAGGAAACACCATACAGTTCTCCAGAGTGGCTGTTGGCAATTTACATCCCGCCCATCAGCATAACAAGGCTCCCTGTTCTCCATGACCTGTCCTGCCTTTCTGGATTTTACACTTTTTCAGATGGCCCTTTTGACCGGGGGGCAGTGAGACTTCATTGTAGTGCAGATTTCCTTTACACGCTTGCTTGGTTGGCCAAAAAGTGCGTAGGCGTTTTTTCCTGAATATATTCAGGAAAAAACGCATACGTCCTTTTTGGCCAAGTGCATCATTGTCGACATTCTGCCTCTTTTCCTATGCTTTAAGTGCAATTCCAGTCTACCCCCTGAAATTGTTTTCCTGAAATTCTGCCCCGCTTTCAAGTCCTCTTCGAATTCTTACTACAGTACATTTTTGTACGATAGCTGTCATTCATAACTCTGCAGGTTTGTGAATTACAGTGCCCCTGAGCTCCTTTCTTCAACTCGCTTTCTTGTGAGCTGGCCGCAAAACCACAGGATGGCTTCAGGCCCTAATCTGTTTCCGGCAGGGCACGCTGAGCCTTTGGTTAATTCCTCTTCCTGGTGGTAAATGAGCGTTCCATTTGCCCGTGCAGACACCTACAGCTAGTCTCTCATTGGTTCTCCCTATTCCTGTTCATCTTGCGCAGAAATTGCAAACTGTGCCAAACAGGAGGTTAAAGGCACTGAGTCTCCAGGTGGGGAGAGTGTTAGTAAAGCGTCTGGAATGGTGAACCCGAGTACCAGGGGACGAAAACTGAGATGCATCTGAAAACGTTTCCCAATCACACGGTAGACCATACTCTGGGTTTTCCATGCATGTTTTAGCTGAACGAAGAATCCCTTAAACCTGGAGATTTGGGACCCATGGAATGGGTACCATGCAGTATGACTTCAAAGGGTCTGCGTTTGCCCACCGAACCTCACCAATGCTATCAGCCCGAAGTGTCCAGCCTTGTGTCTCACCCAGCTGTGGGTGTGGATGCGGTAAATGCCGGTTGCATCACAAGCCCTGAATGAATTATTTAAGAATTGCTCTCTATTTCACTGTCATTGTGTTTTGTTTTTGAAATTTATTTTGATAATGGGATTTATCGGATTTTCACTGCTGCGTTTAGGCCGCTGTACACACGCTTGATTTCCTTATGGAGACATATAAATCCGTGGGTTTTATGATTCTTACTTGTCAGGTATCTTCCCAGTCGTTGAATATGTGGTGTTGAGTCCATTTCGTTGAGCAAGGAGTAGGTCTTGTCTATTATATATTTGACTTATGGAACGGCATCTGTGCTAATTTCAATCTCTGGTTTTATGCAGCACCCCAACTCACCTTTCCCCATAAGCAAGCATAAGTTGGTTTTCTAAATTTGAGACCCTGTTCTGTTTTGTAATTCAGTTCATGTGTAGCCAACTTTACATTCCGTGTATTAGTGATATCTTATGATGTTTCTTTTTCTGTGTGACTTATTTCTCGTAGAATCATCGTATCTGAATCCACTCATTATGCCGCTACGGGCCTGATGACGTGGATTTCATTGCTGAGTGATATTCCATTGTACGTGCGTACCACAACTTCTTTATCAATTTTTTGCTTTCTCGGATATTTAACTAGTACCGTAGATGAGGGTCTTGAAAAGAGAGCCGTCCCAAACTTTGGGGTGGCTGTGTGTTTTTGATTTTAATTTCCCTAAGCTATAGGACCATAAGTGGAAGTGTCATAGGCTGTGTTGCTTTGTTTCCTACGTGTTTCAGGAAACACCATAAACATCTACAGAGTGGCTGTTGGCCATTTACATCCGCCCATCAGCATAACAAGGCTCCCTGTTCTCCATGAACTGTCCGGCCTTTCTGGATTTTACACTTTTTTCAGATGGCCCTTTTGCCCGGGGGGCAGTGAGACTTCATTGTAGTGCAGATTTCCTTTACACGCTTGCTTGGTAGGCCAAAAATTGCGTATGCGTTTTTTCCTGAATATATTCAGGAAAAAACGCATATACCCTTTTTGGCCAAGTGCATCATTGTCGACATTCTTCCTCTTTTCCTATGCTTTAAGTGCAATTCCAGTCTACCCCTTGAAATCGTTTTCCTGATATTCTGCCCCGCTTTCAAGTCCTCTTCGAAGACTTACTTCAATATATTTTTGGACGACAGCTGTCATTCATAACTCTGCAGGTTTGTGAATTACAGTGACCCTGAGCTCCTTTCTTCAACTCGCTTTCTTGTGAGCTGGCCGCAAAACCACAGGATGGCTTCAGGCCCTAATCTGTTTCCGGCAGGGCACGCTGAGCCTTTGGTTAATTCCTCTTCCTGGTGGTAAATGAGCGTTCCATTTGCCCGTACAGACACCTACAGCTAGTCTCTCATTGGTTCTCCCTATTCCTGTTCATCTTGCGCAGAAATTGCAAACTGTGCCAAACAGGAGGTTAAAGGCACTGACTCTCCAGGTGGGGAGAGTGTTAGTAAAGCGTCTGGAATGGTGAACCCGAGTACCAGGGGACGAAAACTGAGATGCATCTGAAAACGTTTCCCAATCACACGGTGGACCATACTCTGGGTTTTCCATGCATGTTTTAGCTGAACGAAGAATCCCTTAAACCTGGAGATTTGGGACCCATGTATTGGGTACCATGCAGTATGACTTCAAAGGGTCTGCGTTTGCCCACCGAACCTCACCAATGCTATCAGCCTGAAGTGTCCAGCCTTGTGTCTCACCCAGCTGTGGGTGTGGATGTGGTAAATGCCGGTTGCATCACAAGCCCTGAATGAATTATTTAAGAATTGCTCTCTATTTCACTGTCATTGTGTTTTGTTTTTGAAATTTATTTTGATAATGGGATTTATCGGATTTTCACTGCTGCGTTTAGGCCGCTGTACACACGCTTGATTTCCTTATGGAGACATATAAATCCATGGGTTTTATGATTCTTACTTGTCAGGTATCTTCCCAGGCGTTGAATATGTGGTGTTGAGTCCATTTCGTTGAGCAAGGAGTAGGTCTTGTCTATTATATATTTGACTTATGGAACGGCATCTGTGCTAATTTCAATCTCTGGTTTTATGCAGCACCCCAACTCACCTTTCCCCATAAGCAAGCATAAGATGGTTTTCTAAATTTGAGACCCTGTTCTGTTTTGTAATTCAGTTCATGTGTAGCCAACTTTACATTCCGTGTATTAGTGATATCTTATGATGTTTCTTTTTCTGTGTGACTTATTTCTCGTAGAATCATCGTATCTGAATCCACTCATTATGCCGCTACGGGCCTGATGACGTGGATTTCATTGCTGAGTGATATTCCATTGTACGTGCGTACCACAACTTCTTTATCAATTTTTTGCTTTCTCGGATATTTAACTAGTACCGTAGATGAGGGTCTTGAAAACAGAGCCGTCCCAAACTTTGGGGTGGCTGTGTGTTTTTGATTTTAATTTCCCTAAGCTATAGGACCATAAGTGGAAGTGTCATAGGCTGTGTTGCTTTGTTTCCTACGTGTTTCAGGAAACACCATAAACATCTACAGAGTGGCTGTTGGCCATTTACATCCGCCCATCAGCATAACAAGGCTCCCTGTTCTCCATGAACTGTCCGGCCTTTCTGGATTTTACACTTTTTTCAGATGGCCCTTTTGACCGGGGGGCAGTGAGACTTCATTGTAGTGCAGATTTCCTTTACACGCTTGCTTGGTAGGCCAAAAATTGCGTATGCGTTTTTTCCTGAATATATTCAGGAAAAAACGCATATACCCTTTTTGGCCAAGTGCATCATTGTCGACATTCTTCCTCTTTTCCTATGCTTTAAGTGCAATTCCAGTCTACCCCTTGAAATCGTTTTCCTGAAATTCTGCCCCGCTTTCAAGTCCTCTTCGAAGACTTACTTCAATATATTTTTGGACGACAGCTGTCATTCATAACTCTGCATGTTTGTGAATTACAGTGCCCCTGAGCTCCTTTCTTCAACTCGCTTTCTTGTGAGCTGGCCGCAAAACCGCAGGATTGCTTGAGGTCCTAATCTCTTTCCGGCAGGGCACGCGGAGCCTTTGGTTAATTCCTCTTCCTGGGGTGAAATGAGCGTTGCATTTGCCCGTGCAAACACCTACATCTAGTCTCTCATTCGTTCTCCCTTTTCCTATTCATCTGCGGCAGAAATTGCAAACTGTGCCAAACAGGAGGTTAAAGGCACTGACTCTCCAAGTGGGGAGAGTGGTAGTAAAGCGTCTGGAATGGTGAACCTGAGTACAAGGGGACGAAACCTGAAATGCATCTGAAAACGTTTCCCAATCACACGGTGGACCATACTCTGGGTTTCCCATGCATGTTTTAGCTGAAGGAAGAATCCCTTAAACCTGGAGAGTAGGGACCCATGGAATGGGTACCATGCGGTATGACTTCAAAGGGTCTGCGTTTGCTCACCGAACCTCACCAATGCTATCAGCCTGAAGTGTCCAGCCTTATGTCTCACCCAGCTCTGGGTGTAGATGTGGTAAATCCAGGTTGCATCACAAGCCCTGAATGAATTATTTAAGAATTGCTCTCTATTTCACTGTCATTGTGTTTTGTTTTTGAAATTTATTTTGATAATGGGATTTATCGGATGTTCACTGCTGCGTTTAGGCCGCTGTACACACGCTTGATTTCCTTATGGAGACATATAAATCCATGGGTGTTAAGATTCTTACTTGTCATGTATATTGCCAGGCATTGAATATGGGGTGTTGAGTCCATTTCGTCGAGCAGGGAGTAGGTTTTGTCTATTATATATTTGGCTTATTGAACGGTATCTGTGCTAATTTCAATCTCTGGTTTTATGCAGCACCCCAACTCACCTTTCCCCATAAGCAAGCATAAGTTGGTTTTCTCAATTTGAGACCCTGTTCTGTTTTGTAATTCAGATCATGTGTAGCCAAGTTTACATTCCGTGTATTAGTGATATCTTATGATGTTTCTTTTTCTGTGTGACTTATTTCTCGTAGAATCATCGTACCTGAATCCACTCATTATGCCGCTATGGGCCTGATGACGTAGATTTCATTGCTGAGTGATATTCCATTGTACGTGCGTACCACAGCTTCTTTATCCATTTTTTGCTTTCTCGGATATTTAACTTGTACCGTAGACGAGGTTCTTGTAAACAGAGCCGTCCAAAACTTTGGGGTGGCTGTGTGTTTTTTATTTTAATTTCCCTAAGTTATAGGACCATAAGTGGAAGTGCCATAGGCTGTGTTGCTTTGTTTCCTATGTGTTTCAGGATACACCATACACTTCTCCAGAGTGGCTGTTGGCAATTTACATCCCGCCCATCAGCATAACAAGGCTCCCTGTTCTCCATGACCTGTCCTGCCTTTCTGGATTTTGCACTTTTTTAAGATGGCCCTTTTGACCGGGGGGCAGTGAGACTTCATTGTAGTGCAGATTTCCTTTACACGCTTGCTTGGTTGGCCAAAAAGGGCGTATGCGTTTTTTCCTGAATATATTCAGGAAGAAACGCATACGCCCTTTTTGGCCAAGTGCATCATTGTCTACATTCTGCATCTTTTCCTATGCTTTAAGTGCAATAACAGTCTACCCCCTGAAATCGTTTTCCTGAAATTCTGCCCCACTTTCAAGTCCTCTTCGAAGACTTACTTCAATATATTTTTGGACGATAGCTGTCATTCATAACTCTGCAGGTTTGTGAATTACAGTGCCCCTGAGCTCCTTTCTTCAACTCGTTTTCTTGTGAGCTGGCCGAAAAACCGCAGGATTGCTTCAGGCCCTAATCTCTTTCTGGCAGGGCTCGCTGAGCCTTTGGTTAATTCCTCTTCCTGGTGGGAAATGAGCGTTCCATTTGCCCGTGCCGACACCTACAGCTAGTCTCTCATTGGTTCTCCCTATTCCTGTTCATCTTGTGCAGAAATTGCAAACTGTGCCAAACAGGAGGTTAAAGGCACTGACTCTCCAAGTGGGGAGAGTGTTAGTAAAGGGTCTGGAATGGTGAACCCGAGTAAAAGGGGACGAAAACTGAGATGCATTTGAAAACGTTTGCCGGTCCCTCGGTGCACCATACTGTGGGATTCCCACGCATGCTTTAGCTGAAGGAAGAATTCGTTAAACCTGGAGAGATGGGACCCATGGAATGGGTACCATGCAGTATGACTTCAAAGGGTCTGCATTTGCTCATCGAACCTCACCAATGCTATCAGCCCGAAGTGCCCAACCTTATGTCTCACTCAGCTCTGGGTGTAGATGTGGTAAATCCAGGTTGCATCACAAGCCCTGAATGAATTATTTAAGAATTGCTCTCTATTTCACTGTCTTTGTGTTTTGTTTTTGTAATTCATTTTGATAATGGGATTTATCGGATTTTCTCTGCTGCATTCATGCCTCTGTACACACGCTTCATTCTCTTACGGAGACATATAAATCCATGGGCTTGAAGATTCTTACTAGTCAGGTGTATTCCTAGTCGTTGAATATGGGGTGTTTAGTCCATTTCGTTGAGCAAGGGGTAGGTCTTGACAATTACATATTTGGCTTATGGAAAGGTATCTGTGCTAATTTCTATCTCTGGTTTTATGCAGCACCCCAACTCACCTTTCCCCTTAAGCAAGCATAAGTTGCTTTTCTAAATTTGAGACCCTGTTCTGTTTTGTAATTCAGTTCATGTGTAGCCAAGTTTACATTCCTTGTATTAGTGATATCTTATGATGTTTCATTTTCTGTGTGACTCATTTCACTTAGAATCATCCTGCCTGAATCCACTCATTATGCCGCGACGGGCCTGATGACATAGATTTCATTGCTGAGTGATATTCCATTGTACGTACGTACCACAACTTCTTTATCCATTTTTCACGTTCTGGGATATTTAACTTGTACCGTAGACGAGGTTCTTGTAAACAGAGCCGTCCGAAACTTTGGGGTGGCTGTGTGTTTTTGATTTTAATTTCCCTAAGCTATAGGACCATAAGTGGAAGTGCCGTAGGCTCCGTTGCTTTGTTTTTTAGCTGTTCCAGGATACACCATACACTTCTCCAGAGTGGCTGGTGGCAATTTACATCCCGCCCATCAGCAGAACAAGGCTCCCTGTTCTCCATGGCCTGTGCTGCCTTTCTGGATTTTACACTTTTTTCACATGGCCCTTTTGACCGGGGGGCAGTGAGACTTCATTGTAGTGCAGATTTCTTTAACATGATTGCTTGGTTGGCCAAAAAGGGCCTATGCGTTTTTTCCTGAATATATTCAGGAAAAAACGCATACGCACTTTTTGGCCAAGAGCATCATTGTCGACGTTCTGCCTCTTTTCCTATGCTTTAAATGCAATTCCCTTCTACCTCCTGAAATCGTTATCCTGCAATTCTGCCCCACTTACAAGTCCTCTTCGCAGCCTTCCTTCAATATATTTTTGGACGATAGCTGTCATTTATAACTCTGCAGGTTTGTGAGTTACAGTGCCCCTGAGCTCCTTTCTTCAACTCGCTATCTTGTGAGCTGGCCGCAAACCCGCAGGATTGCTTCAGGCCCTAATCTGGTTCCGGCACGGCATGCTGAGCCTTTGGTTAATTCCTGTTCCTGGTGGGAAATGAGCGTTACATTTGCCCGTGCAGACACCTAAAGCTAGTCTCTCATTGGTTCTCCCTATTCCTGTTCATCTTGCGCAGAAATTGCAAACTGTGCCAAACAGGAGGTTAAAGGCACTGACGCTCCAAGCGGGGAGAGTGTTAGTAAAGGGTCTGGAATGGTGAACCCGAGTAAAACGGGACGAAAACTGAGATGCATTTGAAAACGTTTGCCGGTCCCTCGGTGCACCATACTGTGGGTTTCCCACGCATGTTTTAGCTGAAGGAAGAATTCATTAAACCTGGAGAGATGGGACCCATGGAATGGGTACCATGCAGTATGACTTCAAAGGGTCTGCATTTGCTCATCGAACCTCACCAATGCTATCAGCCCGAAGTGCCCAACCTTATGTCTCACTCAGCTCTGGGTGTAGATGTGGTAAATCCAGGTTGCATCACAAGCCCTGAATGAATTATTTAAGAATTGCTCTCTATTTCACTGTCCTTGTGTTTTGTTTTTGTAATTCATTTTGATAATGGGATTTATCGGATTTTCTCTGCTGCATTCATGCCTCTGTACACACGCTTCATTCTCTTACGGAGACATATAAATCCATGGGTTTGAAGATTCTTACTAGTCAGGTGTATTCCTAGTCGTTGAATATGGGGTGTTTAGTCCATTTCGTTGAGCAAGGGGTAGGTCTTGACAATTACATATTTGGCTTATGGAAAGGTATCTGTGCTAATTTCTATCTCTGGTTTTATGCAGCACCCCAACTCACCTTTCCCCTTAAGCAAGCATAGGTTGGTTTTCTAAATTTGAGACCCAGTTCTGTTTTGTAATTCAGTTCATGTGTAGCCAAGTTTACATTCCTTGTATTAGTGATATCTTATGATGTTTCATTTTCTGTGTGACTCATTTCACTTAGAATCATCGTACCTGAATCCACTCATTATGCCGCGACGGGCCTGATGACATAGATTTCATTGCTGAGTGATATTCCATTGTACGTACGTACCACAACTTCTTTATCCATTTTTCACGTTCTGGGATATTTAACTTGTACCGTAGACGAGGTTCTTGTAAACAGAGCCGTCCGAAACTTTGGGGTGGCTGTGTGTTTTTGATTTTAATTTCCCTAAGCTATAGGACCATAAGTGGAAGTGCCGTAGGCTCCGTTGCTTTGTTTTTTAGCTGTTCCAGGAAACACCATACACTTCTCCAGAGTGGCTGTTGGCAATTTACATCCCGCCCATCAGCATAACAAGGCTCCCTGTTCTCCATGGCCTGTGCTGCCTTTCTGGATTTTACACTTTTTTCACATGGCCCTTTTGACCGGGGGGCAGTGAGACTTCATTGTAGTGCAGATTTCTTTAACATGCTTGCTTGGTTGGCCAAAAAGGGCGTATGCGTTTTTTCCTGAATATATTCAGGAAAAAACGCATACGCCCTTTTTGCCCAAGAGCATCATTGTCGACGTTCTGCCTCTTTTCCTATGCTTTAAATGCAATTCCCGTCTACCTCCTGAAATCGTTATCCTGCAATTCTGCCCCACTTACAAGTCCTCTTCGCAGCCTTCCTTCAATATATTTTTGGACGATAGCTGTCATTTATAACTCTGCAGGTTTCTGAGTTACAGTGCCCCTGAGCTCCTTTCTTCAACTCGTTATCTTGTGAGCTGGCGGCAAACCCGCAGGATTGCTTCAGGCCCTAATCTGGTTCCGGCACGGCATGCTGAGCCTGTGGTTAATTCCTCTTCCTGGTGGGAAATGAGCGTTACATTTGCCCGTGCAGACACCTAAAGCTAGTCTCTCATTGGTTCTCCCTATTCCTGTTCATCTTGCGCAGAAATTGCAAACTGTGCCAAACAGGAGGTTAAAGGCACTGACTCTCCAAGTGGGGAGAGTGTTAGTAAAGGGTCTGGAATGGTGAACCCAAGTAAAAGGGGACGAAAACTGAGATGCATTTGAAAACGTTTGCCGGTCCCTCGGTGCACCATACTGTGGGTTTCCCACGCATGTTTTAGCTGAAGGAAGATTTCGTTAAACCTGGAGAGATGGGACCCATGGAATGGGTACCATGCAGTATGACTTCAAAGGGTCTGCATTTGCTCATCGAACCTCACCAATGCTATCAGCCCGAAGTGCCCAACCTTATGTCTCACTCAGCTCTGGGTGTAGATGTGGTAAATCCAGGTTGCATCACAAGCCCTGAATGAATTATTTAAGAATTGCTCTCTATTTCACTGTCCTTGTGTTTTGTTTTTGTAATTCATTTTGATAATGGGATTTATCGGATTTTCTCTGCTGCATTCATGCCTCTGTACACACGCTTCATTCTCTTACGGAGACATATAAATCCATGGGTTTGAAGATTCTTACTAGTCAGGTGTATTCCTAGTCGTTGAATATGGGGTGTTTAGTCCATTTCGTTGAGCAAGGGGTAGGTCTTGACAATTACATATTTGGCTTATGGAGAGGTATCTGTGCTAATTTCTATCTCTGGTTTTATGCAGCACCCCAACTCACCTTTCCCCTTAAGCAAGCATAGGTTGGTTTTCTAAATTTGAGACCCAGTTCTGTTTTGTAATTCAGTTCATGTGTAGCCAAGTTTACATTCCTTGTATTAGTGATATCTTATGATGTTTCATTTTCTGTGTGACTCATTTCACTTAGAATTATCGTACCTGAATCCACTCATTATGCCGCGACAGGCCTGATGACATAGATTTCATTGCTGAGTGATATTCAATTGTACGTACGTACCACAACTTCTTTATCCATTTTTCACGTTCTGGGATATTTAACTTGTACCGTAGACGAGGTTCTTGTAAACAGAGCCGTCCGAAACTTTGGGGTGGCTGTGTGTTTTGATTTTAATTTCCCTAAGCTATAGGACCATAAGTGGAAGTGCCGTAGGCTCCGTTGCTTTGTTTTTTAGCTGTTCCAGGAAACACCATACACTTCTCCAGAGTGGCTGTTGGCAATTTACATCCCGCCCATCAGCATAACAAGGCTCCCTGTTCTCCATGGCCTGTGCTGCCTTTTTGGATTTTACACTTTTTTCACATGGCCCTTTTGACCGGGGGGCAGTGAGACTTCATTGTAGTGCAGATTTCTTTAACATGCTTGCTTGGTTGGCCAAAAAGGGCGTATGCGTTTTTTCCTGAATATATTCAGGAAAAAACGCATACGCACTTTTTGGCCAAGAGCATCATTGTCGACGTTCTGCCTCTTTTCCTATGCTTTAAATTCAATTCCCGTCTACCTCCTGAAATCGTTATCCTGCAATTCTGCCCCACTTACAAGTCCTCTTCGCAGCCTTCCTTCAATATATTTTTGGACGATAGCTGTCATTTATAACTCTGCATGTTTGTGAGTTACAGTGCCCCTGAGCTCCTTTCTTCAAATCGCTATCTTGTGAGCTGGCCGCAAACCCGCAGGATTGCTTCAGGCCCTAATCTGGTTCCGGCACGGCATGCTGAGCCTTTGGTTAATTCCACTTCCTGGTGGGAAATGAGCGTTACATTTGCCCGTGCAGACACCTAAAGCTAGTCTCTCATTGGTTCTCCCTATTCCTGTTCATCTTGCGCAGAAATTGCAAACTGTGCCAAACAGGAGGTTAAAGGCACTGACTCTCCAAGTGGGGAGAGTGTTAGTAAAGGGTCTGGAATGGTGAACCGGAGTAAAAGGGGACGAAAACTGAGATGCATTTGAAAACGTTTGCCGGTCCCTCGGTGCACCATACTGTGGGTTTCCCACGCATGTTTTAGCTGAAGGAAGAATTCGTTAAACCTGGAGAGATGGGACCCATGGAATTTGTACCATGCAGTATGACTTCAAAGGGTCTGCATTTGCTCATCGAACCTCACCAATGCTATCAGCCCGAAGTGCCCAACCTTATGTCTCACTCAGCTCTGGGTGTAGATGTGGTAAATCCAGGTTGCATCACAAGCCCTGAATGAATTATTTAAGAATTGCTCTCTATTTCACTGTCCTTGTGTTTTGTTTTTGTAATTCATTTTGATAATGGGATTTATCGGATTTTCTCTGCTGCATTCATGCCTCTGTACACGCGCTTCATTCTCTTACGGAGACATATAAATCCATGGGTTTGAAGATTCTTACTAGTCAGGTGTATTCCTAGTCGTTGAATATGGGGTGTTTAGTCCATTTCGTTGAGCAAGGGGTAGGTCTTGACAATTACATATTTGGCTTATGGAAAGGTATCTGTGCTATTTTCTATCTCTTGTTTTATGCAACACCCCAACTCACCTTTCCGCTTAAGCAAGCATAAGTTGCTTTTCTAAATTTGAGACCCTGTTCTGTTTTGTAATTCAGTTCATGTGTAGCCAAGTTTACATTCCTTGTATTAGTGATATCTTATGATGTTTCATTTTCTGTGTGACTCATTTCACTTAGAATCATCGTACCTGAATCCACTCATTATGCCGCGACGGGCCTGATGACATAGATTTCATTGCTGAGTGATATTCCATTGTACGTACGTACCACAACTTCTTTATCCATTTTTCACATTCTGGGATATTTAACTTATACCGTAGACGAGGTTCTTGTAAACAGAGCCGTCCGAAACTTTGGGGTGGCTGTGTGTTTTTTATTTTAATGTCCCTAAGCTATAGGACCATAAGTTGAAGTGCCGTAGGCTCCGTTGCTTTGTTTTTTAGCTGTTCCAGGAAACACCATACACTTCTCCAGAGTGGCTGTTGGCAATTTACATCCCGCCCATCAGCATAACAAGGCTCCCTGTTCTCCATGGCCTGTGCTGCCTTTCTGGATTTTACACTTTTTTCACATGGCCCTTTTGACCGGGGGGCAGTGAGACTTCATTGTAGTGCAGATTTCTTTAACATGCTTGCTTGGTTGGCCAAAAAGGGCGTATGCGTATTTTCCTGAATATATTCAGGAAAAAACGCATACGCCCTTTTTGGCCAAGAGCATCATTGTCGACGTTCTGCCTCTTTTCCTATGCTTTAAATGCAATTCCCGTCTACCTCCTGAAATCCTTATCCTGCAATTCTGCCCCACTTACAAGTCCTCTTCGCAGCCTTCCTTCAATATATTTTTGGACGATAGCTGTCATTTATAACTCTGCAGGTTTGTGAGTTACAGTGCCCCTGAGCTCCTTTCTTCAACTCGCTATCTTGGGAGCTGGCCGCAAACCCGCAGGATTGCTTCAGGCCCTAATCTGGTTCCGGCACGGCATGCTGAGCCTGTGGTTAATTCCTCTTCCTGGTGGGAAATGAGCGTTACATTTGCCCGTGCAGACACCTAAAGCTAGTCTCTCATTGGTTCTCCCTATTCCTGTTCATCTTGCGCAGAAATTGCAAACTGTGCCAAACAGGAGGTTAAAGGCACTGACTCTCCAAGTGGGGAGAGTGTTAGTAAAGGGTCTGGAATGGTGAACCCGAGTAAAAGGGGACGAAAACTGAGATGCATTTGAAAACGTTTGCCGGTCCCTCGGTGCACCATACTGTGGGTTTCCCACGCATGTTTTAGCTGAAGGAAGAATTCGTTAAACCTGGAGAGATGGGACCCATGGAATGGGTACCATGCAGTATGACTTCAAAGGGTCTGCATTTGCTCATCGAACCTCACCAATGCTATCAGCCCGAAGTGCCCAACCTTATGTCTCACTCAGCTCTGGGTGTAGATGTGGTAAATCCAGGTTGCATCACAAGCCCTGAATGAATTATTTAAGAATTGCTCTCTATTTCACTGTCCTTGTGTTTTGTTTTTGTAATTCATTTTGATAATGGGATTTATCGGATTTTCTCTGCTGCATTCATGCCTCTGTACACACGCTTCATTCTCTTACGGAGACATATAAATCCATGGGTTTGAAGATTCTTACTAGTCAGGTGTATTCCTAGTCGTTGAATATGGGGTGTTTAGTCCATTTCGTTGAGCAAGGGGTAGGTCTTGACAATTACATATTTGGCTTATGGAAAGATATCTGTGCTAATTTCTATCTCTGGTTTTATGCAGCACCCCAACTCACCTTTCCCCTTAAGCAAACATAAGTTGGTTTTCTAAATTTGAGACCCTGTTCTGTTTTGTAATTCTGTTCATGTGTAGCCAAGTTTACATTCCTTGTATTAGTGATATCTTATGATGTTTCATTTTCTGTGTGACTTATTTCACTTAGAATCATCGTACCTGAATCCACTCATTATGCCGCGACGGGCCTGATGACATAGATTTCATTGCTGAGTGATATTCCATTGTACGTACGTACCACAACTTCTTTATCCATTTTTCAGGTTCTGGGATATTTAACTTGTACCGTAGACGAGGTTCTTGTAAACAGAGCCGTCCGAAATTTTGGGGTGGCTGTGTGTTTTTGATTTTAATTTCCCTAAGCTATAGGACCCTAAGTGGAAGTGACATAGGCTGTGTTGCTTTGTTTCCTACGTGTTTCAGGAAACACCATACACTTCTCCAGAGTGGCTGTTGGCAATTTACATCCCGCCCATCAGCATAACAAGGCTCCCTGTTCTCCATGACCTGTCCTGCCTTTCTGGATTTTACACTTGTTTCAGATGGCCGTTTGGACCGGCGGGCAGTGAGACTTCATTGTAGTGCAGATTTCTTTACAAGCTTGCTTGGTTGGCCAAAAAGTGCGTATGCGTTTTTTCCTGAATATATTCAGGAAAAAACGCATACGCCCTTTTTGGCCAAGTGCATCATTGTCGACATTCTGCCTCTTTTCCTATGCTTTAAGTGCAATTCCAGTCTACCCCCTGAAATCGTTTTCCTGAAATTCTGCCCCGCTTTCAAGTGTTCCTCGAAGACTTACTTCAATGCATTTTTGGACGATAGCTGTCATTCATAACTCTGCAGGTTTGTGAATTACAGTGCCCCTGAGCTCCTTTCTTCAACTCGCTTTCTTGTGAGCTGGCCGCAAAACCACAGGATTGCTTCAGGCCCTAATCTGGTTCCGGCAGGGCACACTGAGCCTTTGGTTAATTCCTCTTCCTGGTGGGACATGAGCGTTCCATTTGCCCTGCAGACACCTACAGCTAGTCTCTCATTGGTTCTCCCTATTCCTGTTCATCTTGCGCAGAAATTGCAAACTGTGCCAAACAGGAGGTTAAAGGCTCTGACTCTCCAAGTGGGGAGAGTGTTAGTTAAGCGTCTGGAATGATGAACCCGAGTACAAGGGGACGAAACCTGAGATGCATTTGAAAACGTTTCCCAATCACACGGTGGACCATACTCTGGGTTTCCCATGCATGTTTTAGCTGAAGGAAGAATCCCTTAAACCTGGAGAGTTGGGAACCATGGAATGGCTACCATGCAGTATGATTTCAAAGGGTCTGCGTATGCTCACCGAACCTCACCAATGCTATCAGCCCGAAGGGTCCAGCCCTATGTCTCACCCAGCTCTGGGTGTAGATGTGGTAAATCCAGGTTGCATCACAAGCCCTGAATGAATTATTTAAGAATTGCTCTCTATTTCACTGTTATTGTGTTTTGTTTGTGAAATTTATTTTGATAATGGGATTTATCGGATTTTCACTGCTGCGTTTAGGCCGCTGTACACACGCTTGATTTCCTTATGGAGACATATAAATCCATGGGTCTTAAGATTCTTACTTCTCAGGTATATTCCCAGGCGTTGAATATGGGGTGTTGAGTCCATTTCGTTGAGCAAGGAGTAGGTCTTGTCTATTATATATTTGGCTTATGGAACGGTATCTGTGCTAATTTCAATCTCTGGTTTTATGCAGCACCCCAACTCACCTTTCCCCATAAGCAAGCATAAGTTGGTTTTCTAAATTTGAGACCCTGTTCTGTTTTGTAATTCAGTTCATGTGTAGCGAAGTTTACGTTCCGTGTATTAGTGATATCTTATGATGTTTCTTTTTCTGTGGGACTTATTTCTCGTAGAATCGTCGTACCTGAATCCACTCATTATGCCGCTACGGGCCTGATGACGTAGATCTCATTGCTGAGTGATATTCCATTGTATGTACGTACCACAACTTCTTTATCCATTTTTTGCCTTCTTGGGTATTTAACTTGTACCGTAGACGAGGTTCTTGTAAACAGAGCCGTCCAGAACATTGGGGTGGCTGTGTGTTTTTGATTTTAATTACAATAAGCTACAGGACCCTAAGTGGAAATGCAATAGGCTGTGTTGCTTTGTTTCCTACGTGTTTCAGGAAACACCATACACTTCTACAGAGTGGCTGTTGGCCATTTACATCCCGCCCAACAGCATAACAAGGCTCCCTGTCCTCCATGACCTGTCCTGCCTTTCTGGATTTTACACTTGTTTCAGATGGCCGTTTGGACCGGGGGGCAGTGAGACTTCATTGTAGTGCAGATTTCCTTTACACGCTTGCTTGGTTGGCCAAAAACGGCGTATGCATTTTTTCCTGAATATATTCAGGAAAAAACGCATACGCCCTTTTTGGCCAAGTGCATCATTGTCGACATTCTGCCTCTTTTCCTATGCTTTAAGTGCAATTCCCGTCTACCCCCTGAAATCGTTTTCCTGAAATTCTGCCCCGCTTTCAAATCCTCTTCGAAGACTTACTTCAATACATTTTTGAACGATAGCTGTCATTCATAACTCTGCAGGTTTGTGAATTACAGTGCCCCTGAGCTCCTTTCTTCAACTTGCTTTCTTGTGAGCTGGCCACAAAACCGCAGGATTGCTTCAGGCCCTAATCTGGTTCAGGCAGGGCATGCTGAGCCTTTGGTTAATTCTTCTTCCTGGTGGGAAATGAGCGTTCCATTTGCCCGTGCAGACACCTACAGCTAGTCTCTCATTTCTTCTCCCTATTCCTGTTCATCTTGCGCAGAAATTGCAAACTGTGCCAAACAGGAGGCTAAAGGCACTGACTCTCCAAGTGGGGAGAGTGTTAGTAAAGCGTCTGGAACGATGAACCCGAGTACCAGGGAATGAAACCTGAGATGCATTTGAAAACGTTTCCCAATCACACGGTGGACCATACTCTGGGTTTCCCATGCATGTTTTAGCTGAAGGAAGAATCCCTTAAACCTGGAGAGTTGGGAACCATGGAATGGCTACCATGCAGTATGGCTTCAAAGGGTCTGCATTTGCTCAACGAACCTCACCAATGCTATCAGCCCGAAGTGTCCAGCCTTACGTCTCACCCAGCTCTGGGTGTAGATGTGGTAAATCCAGGTTGCATCACAAGCCCTGAATGAATTATTTAAGAATTGTTCTCTATTTCACTGTTATTGTGTTTGGTTTGTGAAATTTATTTTGATAATGGGATTTATCGGATTTTCACTGCTGCGTTTAGGCCGCAGTACACACGCTTGATTTCTTTATGGAGACATATAAATCCATGGGTCTTAAGATTCTTACTTTTCAGGTACATTCCCAGGCGTTGAATATGGGGTGTTGAGTCCATTTCGTTGAGCAAGGAGTAGGTCTTGTCTATTATATATTTGGCTTATGTAACGGTATCTGTGCTAATTTCAATCTCTGGTTTCATGCAGCACCCCAACTCACCTTTCCCCATAAGAAAGCATAAGTTGGTTTTCTAAATTTGTGACCCTATTCTGTTTTGTAATTCAGTTCATGTGTAGCCAAGTTTACGTTTCGTGTATTAGTGATATCTTATGATGTTGCTTTTTCTGTGGGACTTATTTCTTGTAGAATCGTCATACCTGAATCCACTCATTATGCCGCTACCGGCCTGATGACGTAGATGTCATTGCTGAGTGATATTCCATTGTACGTACGTACCACAATTTCTTTATCCATTTGTTGCTTTCTCGGATATTTAACTTGTACCGTAGACGAGGTTCTTGTAAACAGAGCCGTCCCAAACTTTGGGGTGGCTGTGTGTTTTTGATTTTAATTTCCCTAAGCTATAGGACCATAAGTGGAAGTGCCATAGGCTGTGTTGCTTTGTTTCCTACGTGTTTCAGGAAACACCATACACTTCTCCAGAGTGGCTGTTGGCAATTTACATCCCGCCCATCAGCATAACAAGGCTCCCTGTTCTCCATGACCTGTCCTGTCTTTCTGGATTTTACACTTTTTTCAGATGGCCCTTTTGACCGGGGGGCTGTGAGACTTCATTGTAGTGCAGATTTCCTTTACACGCTTGCTTGGTTGGCCAAAAAGGGCGTATGCGTTTTTTCCTGAATATATTCAGGATAAAACGCATACGCCCTTTTTGGCCAAGGGCATCATTGTTGACATTCTGCCTCTATTTCTATGCTTTAAGTGCAATTCCAGTCTACCCCCTGAAATCGTTTTCCTGAAATTCTGCCCCGCTTTCAAGTCCTCTTCGAAGACTTACTTCAATACATTTTTGGACTATAGCTGTCATTCATAACTCTGCAGGTTTGTGAATTACAGTGCCCCTTAGCTCCTTTCTTCAACTCGCTTACTTGTGTCTGGCCACATAACCACAAGATTGCTTCAGGCCCTAATCTGGTTCCGGAAGGGCACGCTGAGCCTTTGGTTAATTCCTCTTCCTGGTGGGAAATGAGCATTCCGTTTGCCCTGCAGACACCTACAGCTAGTCTCTCATTGGTTCTCCCTATTCCTGTTCATCTTGCGCAGAAATTGCAAACTGTGCCAAACAGGAGGTTAAAGGCACTGACTCTCCAAGGGGGGAGAGTGTTAGTAAAGCGTCTGGAACGGTGAACCCGAGTACCAGGGGATGAAACCTGAGATGCATTTGAAAACGTTTCCCAATCACACGATTGACCATACTCTGGGTTTCCCATGCATGTTTTAGCTGAAGGAAGAATCCCTTAAACCTGGAGAGTTGGGACCCATGGAATGGCTACCATGCGGTTTGACTTCAAAGGGTCTGCGTTTGCTCACCGAACCACACCAATGCTATCAGCCCGAAGTGTCCAGCCTTATGTCGCAACCAGCTCTGGGTGTAGATGTGGTAAATCCAGGTTGCATCACAAGCCCTGAATGAATTATTTAAGAATTGCTCTCTATTTCACTGTCATTGTGTTTTGTTTTTGAAATTTCTTTTGATAATGGGATTTATCGGATTTACACTGCTGCGTTTAGGCCGCTGTACACACGCTTTATTTCCTTATGGAAACATATAAATCCATGGGTCTTAAGATTCTTACTTGTCAGGTATATTCCCAGGAGTTGAATATGGGGTGTTGAGTCCATTTCGTTGAGCAAGGAGTAGGTCTTGTCTATTATATATTTGGCTTATGGAACGATATCTGTGCTAATTTCAATCTCTGGTTTGATGCAGCACGCCAACTCACCTTTCCCCATAAGCAAGCATAAGTTGGTTTTCTAAATTTGAGACCCTGTTCTGTTTAGTAATTCAGTACATGTGAAGCCAAGTTTACGTTCCGTGTATGAGTGACATCTTAAGATGTTTCTTTTTCTGTGTGACTTATTTCTCGTAGAATCGTCGTACCTGAATCCACTCACTATGCCGCTACGGGCCTGATGACATAGATCTCATTGCTGAGTGATATTCCATTGTACGTACGTACCACAACTTCTTTATCCATTTTTTGCTTTCTCGGATATTTAACTTGTACCGTAGACGAGTTTCTTGTAAACAGAGCCGTCCCAAACTTTGGGGTGGCTGTTTGTTATTGATTTTAATTTCCCTAAGCCATAGTACCCTAAGTGGAAGTGCCATAGGCTGCGTTGCTTTGTTTCCTACGTGTTTCAGGAAACACCATACACTTCTCCAGAGTGGCTGTTGGCAATTTACATCCCGCCCATCAGCATAACAAGGCTCCCTGTTCTCCATGACCTGTCCTGTCTTTCTGGATTTTACACTTGTTTCAGATGGCCCTTTGGACCGGGGGCATTGAGACTCCATTGTAGTGCAGATTTCCTTTACACGCTTGCTTGGTTGACCAAAAAGGGCGTATGCGTTTTTTCCTGAATATATTCAGGAAAAAACGCATACGCCCTTTTTGGCCAAGTGCATCATTGTCGACATTCTGCCTCTTTTCCTATGCTTTAAGTGCAATTCCAGTCTACCCCCTGAAATCGTTTTCCTGAAATTCTGCCCCGCTTTCAAGTCCTCTTCCAAAACTTACTTCAATACATTTTTGGACGATAGCTGTCATTCATAACTCTGCAGGTTTGTGAATTACAGTGCCCCTGAGCTCATTTCTTCAGCTCGCTTTCTTATGAGCTGGCTTCAAAACCGCAGGATTGCTTCAGGCCATAATCTGGTTCCGGCAGGGCACGCTGAGCCTTTGGTTAATTCCTCTTCCTGGTGGGAAATGAGCGTTCCATTTGCCCGTGCAGACACCTACAGCTAGTCTCTCATTGGTTCTCCCTATTCCTGTTCATCTTGCTCAGAAATTGCAAACTGTGCCAAACAGGAGGTTAAAGGCACTGACTCTCCAAGTGGGGAGAGTGTTAGTAAAGCGTCTGGAATGGTGAACCCGAGTACCAGGGGACGAAACCTGAGATGCATTTGAAAACGTTTACCAATCACACGGTGGATCATACTCTGGGTTTCCCATGCATGTTTTAGCTGAAGGAAGAATCCCTTAAACCTGGAGAGTTGGGACCCATGGAATGGGTACCATGCAGTATGACTTCAAAGGGTCTGCGTTTGCTCACCGAACCTCACCAATGCTATCAGCCCGAAGTGTCCAGCCTTATGTCTCACCCAGCTCTGGGTGTAGATGTGGTAAATCCAGGTTGCATCACAAGCCCTGAATGAATTATTTAAGAATTGCTCTCTATTTCACTGTCATTGTGTTTTGTTTTTGAAATTTATTTTGATAATGGGATTTATCGGATTTTCACTGCTGCGTTTAGGCCGCTGTACACACACATGATTTCCTTATGGAGACATATAAATCCATGGGTCTTACGATTCTTACTTGTCAGGTATATTTCCAGGCGTTGAATATGGGGTGTTGAGTCCATTTCGTTGAGCAAGGAGTAGGTCTTGTCTATTATATATTTGGCTTATGGAACGGTATCTGTGCTAATTTCAATCTCTGGTTTGATGCAGCACCCCAACTCACCTTTCCCCATAATCAAGCATAAGTTGGTTTTCTAAATTTGAGACCCTGTTCTGTTTTGTAATTCAGTTCATGTGTAGCGAAGTTTACGTTCCGTGTATTAGTGATATCTTATGATGTTCCTTTTTCTGTGTGACTTATTTCTCGTAGAATCGTCGCACCTGAATCCACTCATTATGCCGCTACGGGCCTGATGACGTAGATCTCATTGCTGAGTGATAGTCCATTGTACGTACGTACCACAACTACTTTATCCATTTTTTGCTTTCTCGGATATTTAACTTGTACCGTAGACGAGGTTCTAGTAAAGAGAGCCGTCCCAAACTTTGGGGTGGCTGTGTGTTTTTGATTTTAATTTCCCTAAACTATAGGACCCTAAGTGGAAGTGCCATAGGCTGTGTTGCTTTGTTTCCTACGTGTTTCAGGAAACACCATACACTTCTCCAGAGTGGCTGTTGGCAATTTACATCCCGCCCATCAGCATAACCTGGCTCCCTGTTCTGCATGACCTGTCCTGCCTTTCTGGATTTTACACTTGTTTCAGATGACCCATTGGACCGGGGGGCAGTGAGACTTCATTGTAGTGCAGATTTCATTTACACGCTTGCTTGGTTGGCTAAAGAGTGCGTATGCGTTTTTTCCTGAATATATTCAGGAAAAAACGCATACGCCATTTTTGGCCAAGTGCTTCATTGTCGACATTCTGCCTCTTTTCCTATGCTTTAAGTGCAATTCCAGTCTACCCCCTGAAATCGTTTTCCTGAAATTCTGCCCCGCATTCAAGTCCACTTCGAAGACTTACTTCAATACATTTTTGGACGATAGCTCTCATTCCAAACTCTGCAGGTTTGTGAATTACAGTGCCCCTGAGCTCCTTTCTTCAACTCGCTTTCTTGTGACCTGGCCGCAAAACAGCAGGATTGCTTCAGGCCCTAATCTGGTTCTGGCAGGGCATGTTGAGCCTTTGGTTAATTCCTCTTCCTGGTGGGAAATGAGTGTTCCATTTGCCCGTGCAGACACCTACAGCTAGTCTCTCATTGGTTCTCCCTATTCCTGTTCATCGTGTGCAGAAATTGCAAACTGTGCCAAACAGGAGGTTAAAGGCACTGACTCTCCAAGTGGGGAGAGTGTTAGTAAAGCGTCTGGAATTGTGAACCCGAGTACCAGGGGACGAAATCTGAGATTCATTTGAAAACGTTTCCCAATCACACGGTGGACCATACTCTGGGTTTCCCATGCATGTTTTAGCTGAAGGAAGAATCCATTAGACCTGGAGAGTTGGGACCCATGGTATGGGTAACATGCAGTATGACTTGAAAGGGTCTGCGTTTGCTCACCGAACCTCACCAATGCTATCAGCCCGAAGTGTCCAGCCTTATGTCTCACCCAGCTCTGGGTGTAGATGTGGTAAATCCAGGTTGCATCACAAGCCCTGAATGAATTATTTAAGAATTGCTCTCTATTTCACTGTCCTTGTGTTTTGTTTTTGAAATTTATTTTGATAATGGGATTTATCGGATTTTCACTGCTGAGTTTAGGCCGCTATACACACGCTTGATTTCCTTATGGAGACATAAATCCATGGGTCTTAAGATTCTTACTTGTCAGGTATATTCCCAGGCGTTGAATATGCGGTGTTGAGTCCATTTCGTTGAGCAAGGAGTAGGTCTTGTCTATTATATATTTGGCTTATGGAACGGTATCTGTGCTAACTTCAATCTCTGGTTTTATGCAGCACCCCAACTCACCTTTCCCCATAAGCAAGCATAAGTTGGTTTTCTAAATTTGAGACCCTGTTCTGATTTCTAATTCAGTTCATGTGTAGCCAAGATTACGTTCCTTGTATTAGTGATATCTTATGAAGTTTCTTTTTCTGTGTGACTTATTTCTCGTAGAATCGTCGTACCAGAATCCACTCATTATGCCGCTACGGGCCTGATGACGTAGATTTCATTGCTGAATGATATTCCATTGTACGTACGTACCTCAACTTCTTTATCCATTTTTTGCTTTCTCGGATATGTAACTTTTACCGTAGATGAGGTTCCTGTAAACAGAGACTTCCCAAACTTTGAGGTGGCTGTGTGTTTTTGATTTTAATTTCCCTAAGCTATAGGACCATAAGTGGAAGTGCCATAGGCCGTGTTGCTTTGTTTCCTACGTGTTTCAGGAAACACCATACACTTCTCCAGAGTGGCTGTTGGCAATTTACATCCCGCCCATCTGCATAACAATGCTCCCTGTTCTCCATGACCTGTCCTGCCTTTCTGGATTTTACACTTTTTTCAGATGGCCCTTTTGACCCGGGGGGCAGTGAGACTTCATTGTAGTGCAGATTTCCTTTACAGGCTTGCTTGGTTGGCCAAAAATGGCGTATGCGTTTTTTCCTGAATATATTCAGGAAAAAACGCATACGCCCTTTTTGGCCAAGTGCATCATTGTCGACATTCTGCCTCTTTTCCTATGCTTTAAGTGCAAGTCCAGTCTACCCCCTGAAATCGTTTTCCTGAAATTCTGCCCCGCTTTCAAGTCCTCTTTGAAGACTTACTTCAATACATTTTTGGACGATAGCTGTCATTCATAACTCTGCAGTTTTGTGAATTACAGTGCCCCTGAGCTCCTTTCTTCAACTCGCTTTCTTGTGAGCTGGCCGCAGAACCGCAAGATTGTTTCAGGCCCTCATCTGGTTCTGGCACGGCATGCTGAGCCTTTGGTTAATTCCTCTTCCTGGTGGGAAATGAGCGTTCTATTTGCCCGTGAAGACACCTGCAGCCAGTCTCTCATTGGTTCTCCCTATTCCTGTTCATCTTGCGCAGAAATTGCAAACTGTGCCAAACAGAAGGTTAAAGGCACTGACTCTCCAAGTGGGGAGAGTGTTAGTAAAGCGTCTGGAAAGGTGAACCCGAGTACCAGGGGACGAAACCTGAGATGCATTTGAAAACGTTTCCCAATCACATGGTGGACCATACTCTGGGTTTCCCATGCATGTTTTAGCTGAAGGAAGAATCCCTTAAACCTCGAGAGTTGGGACCCATGGAATGGGTACCATGCAGTATGACTTCAAAGGGTCTGCGTTTGCTCACCGAACCTCACCAATGCTATCAGCCCGAAGTGTCCAGCCTTATGTCTCACCCAGCACTGGGTGTAGATGGGGTGAATCCAGGTTGCATCACAAGCCCTGAATGAATTATTTAAGCATTGCTCTCTATTTCACTGTCATTGTGTTTTGTTTTTGAAATATATTTTGATAATGGGATTTATAGGATTTTCACTGCTGCGTTTAGGCCGCTGTACACACGCTTGATTTCCTTATGGAGACATATAAATCCATGGGTCTTAAGATTCTTACTGGTCAGGTATATTCCCAGGCGTTGAATATGGGGTGTTGAGTCCATTTCGTTGAGCAAGGTGTAGGTCTTGTCTATTATATATTTGGCTTATGGAACGGTATCTGTGCTAATTTTAATCTCTGGTTTTATGCAGCACCCCAACTCACTTTTTGCCATAAGCAAGCATAAGTTGGTTTTCTAAATTTGAGACCCTGTTCTGTTTTGTAATTCAGTTCATGTGTAGCCAAGTTTACGTTCCGTGTATTAGTGATATCTTATGATGTTTCTTTTTCTGTGTGAGTTATTTCTCGTAGAATCGTCTTACCTGAATCCACTCATTATGCCGCTACGGGCCTGATGACGTAGATCTCACTGCTGAGTGATATTCCATTGTACGTACGTACCACAACTTCTTTATCCATTTTTTGCTTTCTCAGATATTTAACTTGTACCGTAGACGAGGTTCTTGTAAACAGAGCCGTCCAAAACTTTGGGGTGGCTGTGTGTTTTTTATTTTAATTTCCCTAAGCTATAGGACCATAAGAGGAAGTGCCATAGGCTGTGTTGCTTTGTTTCCTGTGTGTTTCAGGAAACACCATACACTTCTCCAGAGTGGCTGTTGGCAATTTAAATCCCGCCCATCAGCATAACAAGGCTCCCTGTTCTCCATGACCTGTCCTGCCTTTCTGGATTTTACACTTTTTTCAGATGGCCCTTTTGACCGGGGGGCAGTGAGACTTCAATGTAGTGCAGATTTCCTTTACACGCTTGCTTGGTTGGCCAAAAAGGGCGTATGCATTTTTTCCTGAATATATTCAGGAAAAAAAGCATATGCCCTTTTTGGCCAAGTGCATCATTGTGGACATTATGCCTCTTTTCCTATGTTTTAAGTGCAATTCCAGTCTAATCCATGAAATCGTTTTCCTGAAATTCTGCCCCACTTTCAAGTCCTCTTCGAAGACTTACTTCAATACATTTTTGGACGATAGCTGTCATTCATAACTCTGCAGGTTTGTGAATTACAGTGCCCCTGGGCTCCTTTCTTCAACTCGCTATCTTGTGAGCTGGCCGCAAAACCGCAGGATTGCTTCAGGATCTAATCTGGTTCCGGCAGGTCATGCTGAGCCGTTGGTTAATTCCTCTTCCTGGTGGGAAATGAGCGTGCCATTTGCCCGTGCAGACACCTACAGCTAGTCTCTCATTGGTTCTCCCTATTCCTGTTCATCTTGCGCAGAAATTGCAAACTGTGCCAAACAGGAGGTTAAAGGCACTGACTCTCCAAGGGGGGAGAGTGTTAGTAAAGCGTCTGGAACGGTGCACCCGAGTACCAGGGGTCGAAAACTGAGATGCATTTGAAAACGTTTCCCAATCACACGGTGGACCATACTCTGGGTTTCCCATGCATGTTTTTGTTGAAGGAAGAATCCCTTAAACCTGGAGATTTGGGACCCATGGAATGGGTACCATGCAGTATGACTTGAAAGGGTCTGCCTTTGCTCACCGAACCTCACCAAAGCTATCAGACCGAAGTGTCCAGCCTTATGTCTCAGCCAGCTCTGGGTGTAGATGTGGTAAATCCAGGTTGCATCACAAGCCCTGAATGAATTATCTAAGAATTGCTCTCTATTCCGCTGTCATTGTGTTGTGATTGTGAAATTTATTTTGATAATGGGATTTATCGGATTTTCACTGCTGAGTTTTGGCCGCTGTACACACGCTTGATTTCCTTATGGAGACACATAAATCCATGGGTCTTAAGATTCTTACTTGTCAGGTATATTCCCAGGCGTTGAATATGCTGTGTTGAGTCCATTTCGTTGAGCAAGGAGTAGGTCTTGTCTATTATATATTTGGCTTATGGAACGGTATCTGTGCTAATTTCAATCTCTGGTTTGATGCAGCACCCCAACTCACCTTTCCCCATTAGCAAGCATAAGTTGGCTTTCTAAATTTGAGACCCTGTTCTGTTTTGTAATTCAGTTCTTGTGTAGCCAAGTTTACGTTCCGTGTATTAGTGATACCTTATGATGTTTCTATTTCTGTTTGACTTATTTCTCATAGAATCGTCGTACCTGAATCCACTCATTATGCCGCTACGGGCCTGATGACGTAGATCTCATTGCTGAGTGATATTCCATTGTACGTACGTCCCACAACTTCTTTATCCATTTTTTGCTTTCTCGGATATTTAACTTGAACCATAGACGAGGTTCTTTTAAACAGAGCCGTCCCAAATTTTGGGGTGGCTGTGTTTTTTTGATTTTAATTTCCCTAAGCTATAGGAACATAAGTGGAAGTGCCATAGGCTGTGTTGCTTTGTTTCCTATGTGTTTCAGGAAACACCATACACTTCTCCAGAGTGGCTGTTGGCAATTTACATCCCGCCCATCAGCATAACCTGGCTCCCTGTTCTGCATGACCTGTCCTGCCTTTCTGGATTTTACACTTGTTTCAGATGGCCCTTTGGACCGGGGGGCAGTGAGACTTCATTGTAGTGCAGATTTCCTTTACACGCTTGCTTGGTTGGCCAAAGAGTGCGTATGCGTTTTTGCTGAATATATTCAGGAAAAAACGCATACGCCATTTTTGGCCAAGTGCTTCATTGTCGACATTCTGCCTCTTTTCCTATGCTTTAAGTGCAATTCCAGTCTACCCCCTGAAATCGTTTTCCTGAAATTCTGCCCCGCTTTCAAGTCCACTTCGAAGACTTACTTCAATACATTTTTGGACGATAGCTGTCATTCATAACTCTGGAGGTTTGTGAATTACAGTGCCCCTGAGCTCCTTTCTTCAACTCGCTTTCTTGTGACCTGGCCGCAAAACAGCAGGATTGCTTCAGGCCCTAATCTGGTTCTGGCAGGGCATGTTGAGCCTTTGGTTAATTCCTCTTCCTGGTGGGAAATGAGTGTTCCATTTGCCCGTGCAGACACCTACAGCTAGTCTCTCATTGGTTCTCCCTATTCCTGTTCATCGTGCGCAGAAATTGCAAACTGTGCCAAACAGGAGGTTAAAGGCACTGACTCTCCAAGTGGGGAGAGTGTTAGTAAAGCGTCTGGAATTGTGAACCCGAGTACCAGGGGACGAAATCTGAGATTCATTTGAAAACGTTTCCCAATCACACGGTGGACCATACTCTGGGTTTCCCATGCATGTTTTAGCTGAAGGAAGAATCCCTTAGACCTGGAGAGTTGGGACCCATGGTATGGGTAACATGCAGTATGACTTGAAAGGGTCTGCGTTTGCTCACCGAACCTCACCAATGCTATCAGCCCGAAGTGTCCAGCCTTATGTCTCACCCAGCTCTGGGTGTAGATGTGGTAAATCCAGGTTGCATCACAAGCCCTGAATGAATTATTTAAGAATTGCTCTCTATTTCACTGTCATTGTGTTTTGTTTTTGAAATTTATTTTGATAATGGGATTTATCGGATTTTCACTGCTGAGTTTAGGCCGCTATACACACGCTTGATTTCCTTATGGAGACATATAAATCCATGGGTCTTAAGATTCTTACTTGTCAGGTATATTCCCAGGCGTTGAATATGCGGTGTTGAGTCCATTTCGTTGAGCAAGGAGTAGGTCTTGTCTATTATATATTTGGCTTATGGAACGGTATCTGTGCTAATTTCAATCTCTGGTTTTATGCAGCACCCCAACTCACCTTTCCCCATAAGCAAGCATAAGTTGGTTTTCTAAATTTGAGACCCTGTTCTGTTTTCTAATTCAGTTCATGTGTAGCCAAGATTACGTTCCTTGTATTAGTGATATCTTATGAAGTTTCTTTTTCTGTGTGACTTATTTCTCGTAGAATCGTCGTACCAGAATCCACTCATTATGCCGCAATGGGCCTGATGACGTAGATTTCATTGCTGAATGATATTCCATTGTACGTACGTACCTCAACTTCTTTATCCATTTTTTGCTTTCTCGGATATGTAACTTTTACCGTAGACGAGGTTCCTGTAAACAGAGACTTCCCAAACTTTGAGGTGGCTGTGTGTTTTTGATTTTAATTTCCCTAAGCTATAGGACCATAAGTGGAAGTGCCATAGGCCGTGTTGCTTTGTTTCCTACGTGTTTCAGGAAACACCATACATTTCTCCAGAGTGGCTGTTGGCAATTTACATCCCGCCCATCTGCATAACAATGCTCCCGGTTCTCCATGACCTGTCCTGCCTTTCTGGATTTTACACTTTTTTCAGATGGCCCTTTTGACCCGGGGGCAGTGAGACTTCATTGTAGTGCAGATTTCCTTTACAGGCTTGCTTGGTTGGCCAAAAAGGGCGTATGCGTTTTTTCCTGAATATATTCAGGAAAAAACGCATACGCCCTTTTTGGCCAAGTGCATCATTGTGGACATTCTGCCTCTTTTCCTATGCTTTAAGTGTAATTCCAGTCTACCCCCTGAAATCGTTTTCCTGAAATTCTGCCCCGCTTTCAAGTCCTCTTTGAAGACTTACTTCAATACATTTTTGGACGATAGCTGTCATTCATAACTCTGCAGTTTTGTGAATTACAGTGCCCCTGAGCTCCTTTCTTCAACTCGCTTTCTTGTGAGCTGGCCGCAGAACCGCAGGATTGTTTCAGGCCCTCATCTGGTTCTGGCACGGCATGCTGAGCCTTTGGTTAATTCCTCTTCCTGGTGGGAAATGAGCGTTCCATTTGCCCGTGCAGACACCTGCAGCCAGTCTCTCATTGGTTCTCCCTATTCCTGTTCATCTTGCGCAGAAATTGCAAACTTTGCCAAACAGAAGGTTAAAGGCACTGACTCTCCAAGTGGGGAGAGTGTTAGTAAAGCGTCTGGAACGGTGAACCCGAGTACCAGGGGACGAAACCTGAGATGCATTTGAAAACGTTTCCCAATCACATGGTGGACCATACTCTGGGTTTCCCATGCATGTTTTAGCTGAAGGAAGAATCCCTTAAACCTGGAGAGTTGGGACCCATGGTATGGGTACCATGCAGTATGACTTCAAAGGGTCTGCGTTTGCTCACCGAACCTCACCAATGCTATCAGCCCGAAGTGTCCAGCCTTATGTCTCACCCAGCACTGGGTGTAGATGGGGTGAATCCAGGTTGCATCACAAGCCCTGAATGAATTATTTAAGCATTGCTCTCTATTTCACTGTCATTGTGTTTTGTTTTTGAAATATATTTTGATAATGGGATTTATAGGATTTTCACTGCTGCGTTTAGGCCGCTGTACACACGCTTGATTTCCTTATGGAGACATATAAATCCATGGGTCTTAAGATTCTTACTGGTCAGGTATATTCCCAGGCGTTGAATATGGGGTGTTGAGTCCATTTCGTTGCGCAAGGAGTAGGTCTTGTCTATTATATATTTGGCTTATGGAACGGTATCTGTGCTAATTTCAATCTCTTGTTTGATGCAGCACCTCAAGTCACCTTTCCCAATAAGCAAGCATAAGTTGGTTTTCTAAATTTGAGACCCAGTTCTGTTTTGTAATTCAGTTCATGTGTAGCCAAGTTTACGTTCCGTGTATTAGTGATAACTTATGATGTTTCTTTTTCTGTGTGACTTATTTCTCATAGAATCGTCGTACCTGAATCCACTCATTATGCTGCTATGGGCCTGATGACGTAGATCTCATTGCTGAGTGATATTCCATTGTACGTACGTACCACAACTTCTTTATCCATTTTTTGCTTTCTCGGATATTTAACTTGTACCGTAGACGAGGTTCTTGTAAACAGAGCCGTCCGAAACTTTGGGGTGGCTGTGTGTTTTTGATTTTAAATTCCCTAAGCTATAGGATCATAAGTGGAAGTGCCATAGGCTGTGTTGCTTTGTTTCCTACGTGTTTCAGGAAACACCATACACTTCTCCAGAGTGGCTGTTGGCAATTTACATCCCGCCCATCAGCATAACAAGGCTCCCTATTCTCCATGACCTGTCCTGTCTTTCTGGATTTTACACTTTTTTCAGATGGCCCTTTTGCCTGGGGGGCAGTGAGACTTCATTGTAGTGCAGATTTCCTTTACACGCTTGCTTGGTTGGCCAAAAAGGACGTATGCGTTTTTTCCTGAATATATTCAGGAAAAAACGCATACGTCCTTTTTGGCCAAGTGCATCATTGTGGACATTCTGCCTCTTTTCCTATTCTTTAAGTGCAATTCCAGTCTACCCCCTGAAATCGTTTTCCTGAAATTCTGCCCCGATTTCAAGTCCTCTTCGAAGACTTACTTCAATACATTTTTGGACGATAGCTGTCATTCATAACTCTGGAGGTTTGTGAATTACAGTGCCCCTGAGCTCCTTTCTTCAACTCGCTTTCTTGTGAGCTGGGCGCAAAACCGCAGGATTGCTTCAGGCCCTAATCTGGTTCCGGCAGGGCACGCTGACCCTTTGGTTAATTCCTCTTGCTGGTGGGAAATGAACGTTCCATTTGCCCGTGCAGACAGCTACAGCTAGTCTCTCATTGGTTCTCCCTATTCCTGTTCATCTTGCGCAGAAAGTGCAAACTGTGCCAAACAGGAGGTTAAAGGCACTGACTTTCCAAGTGGGGAGAGTGTTAGTAAAGCGTCTGGAACGGTGCACCCGAGTACCAGGTGTCGAAAACTGAGATGCATTTGAAAACGTTTCCCAATCACACGGTGGACCATACTCTGGGTTTCCCATGCATGTTTTAGTTGAAGGAAGAATCCCTTAAACCTGGAGAGTTGGGACCCATGGAATGGGTACCATGCAGTATGACTTGAAAGAGTCTGCCTTTGCTCACCGAACCTCACCAATGCTATCAGCCCGAAGTGTCCAGCCTTATGTCTCACCCAGCTCTGGGTGTAGATGTGGTATATCCAGGTTGCATCACAAGCCCTGAATGAACTATTTAAGAATTGCTCTCTATTCCACTGTCATTGTGTTGTGTTTGTGAAATTTATTTTGATAATGGGATTTATCGGATTTTCACTGCTGCGTTTAGGCCGCTGTACACACGCTTGATTTCTTTATGGAGACATATAAATCCATGGGTCTTAAGATTCTTACTTGTCAGGTATATTCCCAGGCGTTGAATATGGGGTGTTGAGTCCATTTCGTTGAGCAAGGAGTAGGTCTTGTCTATTATATATTTGGCTTATGGAAAGGTATCTGTGCTAATTTCAATCTCTGGTTTTATGCAGCACCCCAACTCACCTTTCCCCATAAGCAAGCATAAGTTGGTTTTCTAAATTTGAGATCCTGTTCTGTTTTGTAATTCAGTTCATGTGTAGCCAAGTTTACGTTCCGTGTATTAGTGATATCTTATGATGTTCCTTTTTCTGTGTGACTTATTTCTCATAGAATCGTCGTACCTGAATCCACTCATTATGCCGCTACAGGCCTGATGTCGTAGATTTCATAGCTGAGTGATATTCCATTGTACGTGCGTACCACAACTTCTTTATCCATTTTTTGCTTTCTCGGATATTTAACTTGTACCGTAGACGAGGTTCTTGTAAACACAACCATCCCAAACATTGGGGTGGCTGTGTGATTTTCATTTTAATTTCCCTAAGCTATAGGACCATAAGTGGAAGTGCCATAGGCTGTGTTGCTTTGTTTCCTACGTGTTTCAGGAAACACCATACACTTCTCCAGAGTGGCTGTTGGGAATTTACATCCTGCACATCAGCATAAAAAGGCTCCCTGTTCTCCATGACCTGTCCTGCCTTTGTGGATTTTACACTTTTTTCAGATGGCCCTTTTGACTGGGGGGCAGTGAGACTTCATTGTAGTGCAGATTTCCTTTACACGCTTGCTTGGTTGGCCAAAAAGTGCGTATGCGTTTTTTCCTGAACATATTCAGGAAAAAACGCATACGCCCTTTTTGGCCAAGTGCATCATTGTCGACATTCTGCCTCTTTTCCTATGCTTTAAGTGCAAGTCCAGTCTACCCCCTGAAATCGTTTTCCTGAAATTCTGCCCCACTTTCAAGTCCTCTTCGAATACTTACTTCAGTACATTTTTGGACGATAGCTGTCATTCATAGCACTGCAGGTTTGTGAATTACAGTGCCCCTGAGCTCCTTTCTTCAACTCGCTTTCTTGTGAGCTGGCCGCAAACCGCATGATTTCTTCAGGCCCTTATCTGTTTCCAGCAGGGCACGCTGAGCCTTTGGTTAATTCCTCTTCCTGGTGGGAAATGAGCGTTCCATTTGCCCGTGCAGACAACTACAGCTAGCCTCTCATTGGTTCTCCCTTTCCTGTTCATCTTGCGCAGAAATTGCAAACTGTGCCAAACAGGAGGTTAAAGACACTGACTCTCCAAGTGGGGAGAGTGTTAGTAAAGCCTCTGGAATGGTGAACCCGAGTACCAGGTTTCGAAAACTGAGATGCATTTGAAAACGTTTCCCAATC